>NC_064580.1:131813427-132156712 GCF_937001465.1 Orcinus orca
ACCAAGAATGGGAAAGACTTGTAAAGTTAAAACTAGAATACATTGGTGAAAGAAAAAACACCTAAATAAATCAAAAGATATCCCTTGCTCATGGATTGGAAGACCCAATATTGTTAAGATGACAGTACTTCCCAAAGATTCAATAAAATCTGTATTAAAATTCCAATGGCCCTTTTTACAAAAATGGAAAAGATGATCCTAAAATTCATAAGGAATTGCAAGGTGCCCTGAATAGTGAAAATAATATCGAGAAAGAAGAATAAAGTTGGAGGAATCACACTTCCAGATTTCAGAACTTACTACAAAGCTTCACTAACCAAAACTTTGTGGACCTGGCATAAGCAGAGACACAGAGACCAATGGAATAAAATTGAGAGTCCACAAATAAACCTGCATATCTGTGGCCAACTGATTTTCAACAAGGGTGCTGAGGTCGTTCAATGAGGAAAGAAGAGTCTGTTCAACAAGTGGTGCTGGGACAACTGGTTATCCACATACACTATATATAAAAATTAACTCAAAATAGATCAATGACCTAAATAGAAGAGCTAAAACTATAAAATGCTTATAAGAAAACATAGGGGTAAATCTTCATGATGTTGGATTTGGTAATGGAATCTTAGATATGACACCAAAAGCATGAATAGCAAAAGAAAGCAGATAAATTGGATTTCATGAAAACTAAAATCTTTTGGGCTTCCCTGGGGGCTCAGTGGTTAAGAATCCACCTGCCAATGTGGGGACACAGGTTCAAGCACTGGTCCGAGAAGATCCCACATGCCGCGGGGCAACTAAGCCCATGAGCCACAACCACTGAGCCTGTGCTCTAGAGCCCGCGAGCCACAGCTCCTGAAGCCCATGCACCTAGAGCCCATGCTCCACAACAAGAGAAGCCACTGCAATGAGAAGCCTGCACACCACAAGGAAGAGTAGCCCCCACTTGCTGCAGCTAGAGAAAGCCCGTGTGCAGCAACAAAGACCCAGCACAGCCAAAAATAAATAAATAAATTTATTTAAAAAAAAACCAGACACTAAAATCTTTTCTGCATCAAAAGATATTACCAAGAAAGTGCAAGGACAACCTACAGAATAGGAGAAAATATATGCAAATCTTAATATCTGAATGGGTCTAGTATCCAGAATATATAAGGATCTCTTGCAGCTCAGCAACTAAATGACAACTCAATTTAAAAATGGGCACAGTACTTGAATAGACATTTCTCCAAAGAAGATGTACAAAAGGCCAACAAGCACACGAAAAGATGCTCAACATCATTAGTCATTTGGAAAATGCAAATCAAAACTAACAAGATACCACCTTATATTCACTGAGCTGACCATAATTTTAAAAATGGAGAATAACAAGTGTTGACAAAGATGTGGAGAAATTGGAACCTACAGACATTGTTGGTGGGGAATGTAAAATGGTGAGACTGCTGTGGAAAACAGTTTTTTGGGGGGAGGTTTTTCATATGAGAATTCATATGACCTAGCAACTCTATTCCTAGGTATATACCAAAAAGAATTGAAAACAGGTACTCAAACACTTGTACATGAATATTCATAGCAGCACTGTTCACAGTAGCCAAGAGTTGGAAACAACCCAAATGTCCATCAACTGATGAATGGATAAACAAAATTTAGTATATCCATTGAATTGGACTATCACTCATAAAAAACGAATGAGGTACTGAAACATACTATGATGTGGAGAAATCTTGAAAACATTATGCTAAGTAAAAGAAGCCAAACAAAAAAACAGGTCACATATTGTATGATTTCATTTATATGAAGTATCTAGAATAGAGACAGAAAGCAGATTGGTGGTTGGCATGGTTTGGCCAGAAATGGGGACCAGGATGGGGAGCAGCTGCTTTAATTGATACGGGGTTTTACTTTGGGGTGATGAAAATGTTTTAGAACTAGATAGGGGTTGTGGTCCTACAACATTGTAAATGTACTAAGTTCTACTGAATTGTTCCCTAGTTAAAATGGTTAATTATATTTTATGTGAATTTCACCTCAATTTTTAAAAATGGGCAAAAGACTTGAGTAGACATTTCTCCAAGGAAGATATACAAATGGCCAATAAACACAAAAACAGCTGCCCAACATCAGTAGTCTTTAGGGAAATGCAAATAAAACCGTAATGAGATACTGTTTCTCACCAACTAGGATGGCTGTACTTTTTTTTTTTAAAGGAAAATAACGTGTTGCTGAGGATGTGGAGAAAACGAACCTTGACCCATTGTAGGGGGGAATCTAGAATGGTTCAGATGCTGTGAAAAAGTTTGGTGATTCCTCAGAAATGTATACATTGAATGACCATATGACCTAGCAATTCCACTCCTAGGTATGTAGCAGAGACAGTTGAAAACAGGTGTTCAAACAAAAACGTGTACTTGAATATTCATACCAGCATTGTCCATAAATAGACAAAGAGCAGAACTAACCCAAATGACCATCAGCTGATAAGTGAATAAACAAGATGTAGTGTATGTAGCCATACAATGGAATTTTCTGTCATAAAGGGAAATGAAGTACTGATAACTGCTGTAATCCTGAATACATGCTAAGTGAAAGAAGCCTGATGCAAAAGGCCACATGTGGTATGAAATGTCCAGGATAGACAAGTCTGTAGAGACAAAAATTAGAGGAGAGAGGTAAACTGGGAGTATATTAGTTTGCTAGGGCTGCCATAAAAAATACCACCAAGTGGCTTAAACAACAGAAATTTATCTACTCACAGTTCTGGATGCAGTAAGTCTAAGATCAAGGTGCTGGCAGATTTGGTTTCTTCTGAGACCTCTTCCTGGCTTGCAGATGGCTGCCTTCTCACTGTGTCCTCACATGGACTTTCCTCTCTACATGTGCATCCCTAGGGTCATTTTGCATGTCAAATTTCTCCTTCTTATAAGGGCACCAGTCAGATTGGATTTGCGTCCAACCTTAACAGCCTCATTTTACTTTAATCACCTCTTCAAAGGCCCTGTCTCCAAATACAGTCACATTCTGAGGTACTGGGGCTTAGGGTTTCAACATATGCATTTGGGGGGAGACACAATTCAGACCATAACAGGAAGCGACTGCTTAATAGGTATGGGCTTTCTTTTTGGGGTGATGAAAATATTACAGTATTAGGTAACAGTAATGGTTGCACAACATTGTGAATGTACAAGTCCCTGAATCACACACTGTAAAATGGTTAAAGTGGTGAATTTTACGTTCTCTGAATTTTACCTGAAAAAGAAGTCCTTAGAAGTAGAGCTTTGTGCTGAAAAGTCTCCTCTCCCCACTTCTAACTTTGTGCTGGAAGTCTTAGTTCAATAAAGCAAGAAATAAAAGGCATATAGACTGGAAAAAAACTAATCCTCATTTGCATAAGACATGGTTATCTGCACAGAAAATCCCAAAGAATCTATAAAGAAATTCCTAGAGCTAATAAGTGAGTTAAGTGATGTCACAGGATGCAATGTCAACACAAAAAAGCAATATTTCTTGCTTGTAGATTTTTTGATGATGGCCATTCTGACCCGTGTGAGATGATACCTGATTGTAGTTTTGATTTGCATTTCTCTAATGATAGTGATGTTGAGCATCCTTTCATGTGTTTGTTGGCAATCTGTATATCTTCTTTGGAGAAATGTCTCTTTAGGTCTTCTGCTCATTTTTGGATTGGGTTGTTTGTTTTTTTGATATTGAGCTGCATGAGCTGCTTGTCAATTTTGGAGATTAATCCTTTGTCAGTTGCTTCGCTTGCAAATATTTTCTCCCATTCTAAGGGTTGTCCTTTGGTCTTGTTTATGGTTTCCTTTGCTGTGCAAAACTTTGAAGTTTCATTAGGTCCCATTTGTTTATTTTTGTTTTTATTTCCATTTCTCTAGGAGGTGGGTCAAAAAGGATCTTGCTGAGATTTATGTCATAGAGTGTTCTGCCTATGTTTTTTCCTCTAAGAGTTTTATACTGTCTGGCCTTACATTTAGGTCTTTAATCCATTTTGAGTTTATTTTTGTGTATGGTGTTAGGGAGTGTTCTAATTTCATTCTTTTACATGTAGCTGTCCAGTTTTCCCAGCACCACTTATGGAAGAGGCTGTCTTTTCTCCACTGTATATTCTTGCCTCCTTTATCAAAGATAAGGTGACCATATGTGTGTGGGTTTATCTCTGGGCTTTCTATCCTGTTCTATTGATCTATATTTCTGTTTTTGTGCCAGTACCATATTGTCTTGATGGAGAACAGTATGGAGGTTCCTTAAAAAACTAAAAATAGAACTACCATACGATCCAGCAATCCTACTAGTGGGCATATACCCCAAGAAAACCAGAATTCAAAAAGAGTCATGTACCACAATGTTCATTGTAGGACTATTTACAATAGCCAGGACATGGAAGCAACCTAAGTGTCCATTGACAGATGAATGGATAAAGAAGATGTGGCACATATATACAATGAAATATTACTCAGCCATAAAAAGAAACCAAACTGAGTTATTTGTAGTGAAGTGGATGGACCTAGAGTCTGTCATACAGAGTGAAGTAAGTCAGAAAGAGAAAACCAAATACCGTATGCTAACACATATATATGGAATCTAAAAAAAAAAGGTTCTGAAGAACCTAGGGGCAGGACAGGAATAAAGATGCAGATGTAGAGAATGGACTTGAGGACATGGGGAGGGGGAAGGGTAAGCTGGGACGAAGGGAGAGAGTAGTATGGACATTATGTACACTACTAAATGTAAAATAGATAGCTAGTGGGAAGCAGCCGCATAGCACAGGGAGATCAGCTTGGTCCTTTGTGACCACGTAGAGGGGTGGGATAGGGAGGGTGGGAGGGAAACGCAAGAGGGAGGGGATATGGGGATATATGTATAAATAAAGCTGATTCACTTTGTTATACAGCAGAAACTAACACAACATTGTAAAGCAATTATACTCCAATAAAGATGTTTTTTAAAAAAGCAATATTTCTAAATGCCAGCAATAGAAAATTGGAAACATTTTAACACAGTACTACAAAAAATGAAACAGGTGTAAATTTATCAAAATCTATCAAATCTATATGCTGAAAACCACAGAACATTGATGAAAGAAATCAAAGAAAACCTAATTAAATGGAAAGACATGCCATGTTTATGGATTGGAAGACTCAACATAGTAAAAATTTCAGTTCTCCTCAAATTAATCTATGGGTTTAGAGCAACAGCAATCAAAATTTCAGCAAGACTTTTTTTGTAGATACAGACAAACTGATTCTAAAATTTATATGAAAAGGCAAAGGAACTTGAATACCTTAAACAATTTTGAAAAGGAAGAATAAAATTTGGAGGAATAGTCTAACAGTTAGACTACCATATACAAAATAAACGTCGTTCTAAACCTCATACCAAAAAAAACATTAAAAGGGATCATAGGTCCAATTAGAAATAAGAGTGTGAAAAGTCTTAGAGGAAAAGGTAGAAAATCTGTATGATATTGGGCTTGCCAACCAGTTCTTATTCTTGGAACCAAAAGCATTTTTCCAGTAACTTATTTACAACACAGAAATAGAGTCACAGACATAGAAAACAAACTTATGGTTACCGGTGGGGAAAGGGGGATGGGAGGGATAAATTGGGAGATTGGGATTGACATATACAGACTAATATATATATATGAAAAAATAGATAACTAATAAGGACCTACTGTATAGCACAGGGACTTCTACTCAATAGTCTGTAATGACCTATATGGGAAAAGAATCTAAAAAAGAATGGATATATGTATGTGTATAATTGACTCACTTTATTGTACAGCAGAAACTAATACAACATTGTAAATCAACTATACTCCAATACAAATTTTAAAAAGCATTTTCCATAAAAGACATTTGATAACAAGACTTCATCAAAATTAAACAATTTACTGAGTGAAAGAAACTTAAGAAAATGAAAAGACTAGCTACAGTGTGAGTGAAAATATTTCAAATCAAATGTCTGAAAATAGACTTGTATCTATAATATACAAACAACTCTCAAAACTCAACAATAAAAAAGTATACAACCCAATTAAAAATGGGCAAAAGACATGAGCATATGCTTCACCAACAAGTATGTAAGAATGGCAAATAGATTTTTAATTAGGGGAAGATGGCAGAAGAGTAAGACGCGGACATCACCTTCCTCCCCACAGATACATCAGAAATACATCTACACGTGGAACTGCTCCTATAGAACACCCACTGATCGCTGGAAGAAGACCTCAGACCTCCCAAAAGCCGTGTGGATGAAAGGCTCTTGGTGCTCCAGCCAGGAGTCAGTGCTGTGCCTCTGAGGTGGGAGAGCCAACTTCAGGACACTGGTCCACAAGAGACCTCCCAGCTCCACGTAATATCAAATGGCGAAAATATCCCAGAGATCTCCATCTCAACACCAAGACCCAGCTTCACTCAACGACCAGCAAGCTACAGTGCTGGACACCCTATGCCAAACAACTAGCAAGACAGGAACACAACCCCATCCATTAGCAGAGAGGCTGCCTAAAATAATAATAAGGCCACAGACACCCCAGAACACACCACCAGACGTGGACCTGCCCACCAGAAAGACAAGATCCAGCCTCATCCACCAGAACACAGGCACTAGTCCCCTCCACCAGGAAGCCTACACAACCCACTAAACCAACCGTAGCCACTGGGAACAGACACCAAAAACAACGGGAACTATGAACCTGCAGCCTGCAAAAAGGAGACCCCAAGCACAGTAAGATAAGCAAAATGAGAAGACAGAAAAACACACAGCAAATTAAGGAGCAAGGTAAAAACCCACCAGACCTAACAAATGAAGAGGAAATAGGCAGTCTACCTGAAAAAGAATTCAGAATAATGATAGTAAAGATGATCCAAAATCTTGGAAATACAATAGAGAAAATGCAAGAAACATTTAACAAGGACCTAGAGGAACTAAAGAGGAAACAAGCAACGATGAACAACACAATAAATGAAATAAAAAATACTCTAGAAGGGCTCAATAGCAGAATAACTGAGGCAGAAGAACAGATAAGTGACCTGGAAGATAAAATAGTGGAAATAACTACTGCAGAGCAGAATACAGAAAAAAGAATGAAAAAAACTGAGGACAGTCTCAGAGACCTCTGGGACAACATTAAACACACCAACATTCGAATTATAGGGGTTGCAGAAGAAGAAGAGAAAAAGACAGGGACTGAGAAAATATTTGAAGAGATTATAGTTGAAAACTTCCCTAATATGGGAAAGGAAACAGTTAATCAAGTCCAGGAAGCACAGAGAGTCCCATAGAGGATAAATCCAAGGAGTAACATGCCAAGACACATATTAATCAAACTATCAAAAATTAAATACAAAGAAAAGATATTAAAAGCAGCAAGGAAAAAACAACAAATACCACACAAGGGAATCCCCATAAGGTTAACAGCTGATCTTTGAGCAGAAACTCTGCAAGCCAGAAGGGACTGGCAGGACATATTTAACGTGATGAAAGAGAAAAACCTGCAACCAAGATTACTCTACCCAGCAAGGATCTCATTCAGATTTGATGGAGAAATTAAAACCTTTACAGACAAGCAAAAGCTGAGAGAGTTCAGCACCACCAAACCAGCTTTACAACAAATGCTAAAGGAACTTCTCTAGGCAAGAAACACAAGAGAAGGAAAACACCTACAATAACAAACCCAAAACAATTAAGAAAATGGGAATAGGAACGTACATATTGATAATTACCTTAAATGTAAATGGATTAAATGCTCCCACCAAAAGACACAGACTGGCTGAATGGATACAAAAATCAAGACTCATATATATGCTGTCTACAAGAGACCCACTTCAGACCTAGGGACACATACAGACTGAAAGTGAGGGGGTGGAAAAATATTCCATGCAAATGGAAATCAAAAGAAAGCTGGAGTAGCGATTCTCATATCAGACAGAATAGACTTTAAAATAAAGACTATTACAAGAGACAAAGAAGGACACTACATAATGATGAAGGGATCGATCCAAGAAGAAGATATAAGAGTTGTAAATATGCACCCAACATAGGAGCACTTCAATACATAAGGCAAATACTAACAGCTATAAAAGGGGAGATCGACAGTAACACATTCATAGTAGGGGATTTTAACACCCCACTTTCACCAATGGAGAGATTATCCAAAATGAAAATAAATAAGGAAACACAAGCTTTAAATGATACATTAAACAAGATAGACTTAATTGATATTTATAGGACATTCCATCCAAAAACAACAGAATACACATTTTTCTCAAGTGCTCATGGAACATTCTCCGGGATAGATATCTTGGGTCACAAATCAAGCCTTGGTAAATTTAAGAAAATTGAAATTGTATCAAGTATCTTTTCCAACCACAACACTATGAGACTAGATATCAATTACAGGAAAAGATCTGTAAACAGTACAAACACATGGAGACTAAACAATACACTACTTAATAACGAAGTGATCATTGAAGAAATCAAAGAGGAAATCAAAAAACACCTAGAAACAAATGACAATGGAGACACAACGACCCAAAACCTATGGGATGCAGCAAAAGCAGTTCTAAGAGGGAAGTTTATAGCAATACAATCCTACCTTAAGAAACAGGAAACATCTCAAATAAACAACCGAACCTTGCACCTAAAGCAATTAGAGAAAGAAGAATAAGAAAACCCCCAAAGTTAGCAGAAGGAAAGAAATCATAAAGATCAGATCAGAAATAAATGAAAAAGAAATGAAGGAAACGATACCAAAGATCAAGAAAACTAAAAGCTGGTTCCTTTTTTTTTTTTTTCGGAATGCGAGCCTCTCACGGTTGTGTCCTCTCCCGCCACGGAGCACAGGCTCTGGACGCTCAGGCTCAGCGGCCATGGCTCACGGGCCCAGCCGCTCCGCAGCATGCGGGATCTTCCCGAACCGGGGCACGAACCCGTGTTCCCTGTATCGGCAGGCGGACTCTCAACCACTGCGCCCCCAGGGAAGCCCAAAGCTGGTTCTTTGAGAAGATAAACAAAATTAATAAACCATTAGCCAGACTCATGAAGAAAAAAAGGGAGAAAAATCAATAGAATTAGAAATGAAAAAGGAGAAGTAACAACTGACACTGCAGAAATACAAAAGATCATGAGAGATTACTACAAGCAACTCTATGCCAATAAAATGGACAACATGGAAGAAATGGACAAATTCGTAGAAATGCACAAGCTGCCAAGACTGAATCAGGAAGAAATAGAAAATATGAACAGACCAATCACAATCACTGAAATTGAAACTGTGATTAAAAATCTTCCAACAAAAAAAAGCCCAGGAACAGATGGCTTCACAGGCAAATTCTATCAAACATTTAGAGAAGAGCTAACACATTTCCTTCTCAAAGTCTTCCAAAATATAGCAGGGGGAGGAACACTCCCAAACTCATTCTATGAGGCCACCATCACCCTGATACCAAAACCAGACAAAGTTGTCGCAAAGAAAGAAAACTTCAGGCCAATATCACTGATGAACATAGATGCAAAAATCCTCAACAAAATACTAGCAAACAGAATCCAACAGCACATTAAAAGGATCATACACCATGATCAAGTAGAGTTTGTTCCAGGAATGCAAGGATTCTTCAATATACGCAAATCGATCAACGTGATACACCATATTAACAAACTGAAGGAGAAAAACCATATGATCATCTCAATAGATGCAGAGAAAGCTTTCGACAAAATTCAACACCGATTTATGATAAAAACCCTTCAGAAAGTAGGCATAGAGGGAACTTTCCTCAACATAATAAAGGCTGTATATGACAAACCCACAGCCAACATCGTCCTCAATGGTGAAAAACTGAAAGCATTTCCACTAAGATCAGGAACAAGACAAGGTTGCCCACTCTCACCACTCTTATTCAACATAGTTTTGGAAGTTTTAGCCACAGCAATCAGAGAAGAAAAGGAAATAAAAGGAATGCAAATCGGAAAAGAAGAAGTAAAGCTGTCACTGTTTGCAGATGACATGATAGTATACATAGAGAATCCTAAAGATGCTACCAGAAAACTACTAGAGCTAATCAATGAATTTGGTAAAGTAGCAGGATACAAAATTAATGCACAGACATCTCTGGCATTCCTATACACTAATGATGAAAAATCTGAAAGTGAAATTAAGAAAACACTCCCATTTACCATTGCAACATAAAGAATAAAATATCTAGGAATAAACCTACCTAAGGAGACAAAACACCTGTATGCAGAACATTATAAGACACTGATGAAAGAAATTAAGGATTATACAAATAGATGGAGAGATATACCATGTTCTTGGATTGGAAGAATCAACATTGCGAAAATGACTCTACTACTCAAAGCAATCTACAGATTCAATGCAATCCCTATCAAACTACCACTGGCATTTTTCATAGAACTAGAACAAAAAATTTCACAATTTGTATGGAAACACAGAAGACCCCGAATAGCCAAAGCGATCTTGAGAACAAAAAACAGAGCTGGAAGAATCAGGCTCCCTGACTTCAGACTATACTACAAAGCTACAGTAATCAAGACCGTATGGTACTGGCACAAAAACAGAAAGATAGATCAATTGAACAGGATAGAAAGCCCAGAGATAAACCCACGCACATATGGTCACCTTATCTTTGATAATGGAGGCAAGAATATACAGTGGAGGAAAGACTGCCTCTTCAATAAGTGGTGCTGGAAAAACTGGCCAGGTACATGTAAAAGTATGAGATTAGAACACTCCCTAACACCATACACAAAAATAAGCTCAAAATGGATTAAAGACCTAAATGTAAGGCCAGAAACTATCAAACTCTTAGAGGAAAACCTAGGCAGAGCACTCTATGACATAAATCACAGCAAGATCCTTTTTGACCCACCTCCTAGAGAAATGGAAATAAAAACAAAAATAAACAAATGGAACCTAATGAAACTTCAAAGCTTTTGCACAGCAAAGGAGACCATAAACAAGACCAAAGACAACCCTCAGAATGGGAGAAAATATTTGCAAGTGGAGCAACTGACAAAGGATTAATCTCCAAAATTGACAAGCAGCTCATGCAGCTCAATATCAAAACAACAAACAACCCAATCCAAAAACTGGGCAGAAGACCTAAATAGACATTTCTCCAAAGAAGATATACAGATTGCCAACAAACATGAAAGAATGCTCAACATCATTAATCATTAGAGAAATGCAAATAAAAAGTACAATGAGATGTCATCTCACAGCGGTTAGAATGGCCATCATCAAAAAATCTAGAAACGATAAATGCTGGAGAGGGTGTGGAGAAAAGGGAACCCTCTTGCACTGTTGGTTTGAATGTAAATTGATACATCCAATATGGAGAACAGTATGGAGGTTCCTTAAAAAACTAAAAATAGAACTACCATATGACCCAGCAATACCACTACTGGGCATATACCCTGAGAAAACCATAATTCAAAAAGAGTCATGTACCAAAATGTTCATTGCAGCTCTATTTACAATAGCCAGGAGATGGAACCAACCTAAGTGTCCATCATTGTATGAATGGATAAAGAAGATGTGGCACATATATACAATGGAATATTACTCAGCCATAAAAAGAAACGAAATTGAGTTATTTGTAGTGAGGCGGATGGACCTAGAGTCTGTCATACAGAGTGAAGTAAGTCAGAAAGAGGAAGACAAATACCGTATGCTAACACATATAAATGGAATCTAAGAAAAAAAACTGTCATGAAGAACCTAGGAGTAAGACGGGAATGAAGACGCAGATCTTCTAGAGAAGGGACTTGAGGATGTGGGGAGGGGGAAGTGTAGGCTGTTACAAAGTGAGAGAGTGGCATGGACATATATACACTAACAAACATAGAATAGATAGCTAGTGGGAAGCAGCCGCATAGCACAGGGAGATCAGCTCGGTGCTTTGTGACTACCTAGTGGGGTGGGATAGGGAGGGCGGGAGGGAGGGAGATGCAAGAGGGAAGAGATATGGGAACATATGTATATGTAAACTGATTCACTTTGTTATAAAGCAGAAACTAACACACCATTGTAAAGCAATTATACTCCAATAAAGATGTTAAGAAAGAAGAATTTACTTAGACAAATTCACAAAATTGATTATACTGGGGTACTAATAGTTAAATTGATATAATAGCTTAAATTGGAAACAAGCTAAATTGTAGTGGCTACATAAAGTATGGAATATCCATATAATGGAATATTAAGTAGTCAGTATTTTTACATTGATAAGTGCTCCTGATCTATTGTTAAGATTTTAGAAAGCAGATTATAGAATAACATTAAAATAAATAAATATTTGTGTGAAGAAAAGAGAGCTTATATTGGCATATAAAAATCTGGAAAAATAAGTGAGATGAGATTATGGGGGATTTTCACTTCACTGTATTATTTGTTACTTTTTCAATACTCGTGAATTCAGGAGAATCTATATCTCCTTAATATAATAAAAATAATTGTATATGAGGTAACAAAGAAAATAAATATCTTAAAAAGTTTTTAAATGAAATATGCATTAAGGCAAAGATTGTAATTCCAAATTAGTTAAGAACCTGTATTATGTCATGGGTACTACATATTTTTTACCTTTATGGAGTAAGGGCAAAATGGTGAGTGGAATTAAACAGAAGACTGGAACTAATAGACAGCAATTACTATTATCATTGATTTTCTGCATTTTCTGTAAGTATTATCTGCTTGGCAAAATTTACTTCTGTAGGATTTAAGGTCTCTAGCTCTTCTTTATCAGACTACTTCCTTGCACCTATTTTTTAAAAATAAATATTTATTTACTTATTTAAAAAAATGAATGGAAAATAAGCACATAAAAAGATGCTGAATATCACTAGCTAATAGGGAAGTGAAAATTGAAACTGCAGTGAGATACCCCTACAGACCTATTAGAGTCACTAAAATAAAGCATACTAACAGTACCAAATGCTGGCAGGGATGAAGACTGGAACTCTCATGATGCTGGTGGAAATGCACAATGGTACAGTCACTTTAGAAAACTATTTGACAGTTTTGTATAAAGTTAAACATACACTTAATATGTGATCCAGCAGTCTTACTCCAAAGAGAATTGAACACTAATTTCACACTAACCCTGTTTGTATATGTTTATACAGACACACACACACACACACAGAATTGCCACAAATTGGAAACAACCCAGATTCCTTCAATAAGTGAATTGATTACCAAACTCTAAGACAGCCATACATTGGAGAACTACTCAGCAATAAAAAGGAATGAACTTTTGATTTCAGAGTCTGAGTGAAAGAAGTCAGTCTCAAAAGGCTATATGCTGTATGACTGCTTTTATATGATAGTCTCAGAAAGACAAAATTATAGCGATAGAGATCAGGTCAGTGGTTGCTAGGGCTTATGGATTAGGGGAAGGGTGTGAGTATAAAGGGACCGCATGAGGGAGTTTTTTAGGGTGGGTGATGGAAAATTATGTATCCTCATTAAAGTAGTTACAGGAACCTGTACATGTAAAATTCATTGGACTGTACTCCATAAGTCAGTTTGTATGACAAAAGTAAACAAAAATTAAGTCATAAGTCATTAGTACATGACCTCTGTAACAAATAATTTGAGAATCTAAAGGAAATGGTTGATTTCTTAGGAAGATATGTCAAAATTAAGAATAGAAAACTTATTCAGTGCAGTTATCAAAGCAGAGACTGAAAACGGTGATTAAGGATCTATGATTTTAAAAGATAGCGAGTTTACATGGCTTTACAGCTGAATTCTAACCTTTGAAGGATGGGTGGCTCTAATTCAATTTATACGTTTTTCCAGACTATACAAAAAGGTTATAAGCTCCTCAATTTTTTAAATAGCTAAAATAATTTTAACACCAAAACCTGGATAGAGATAGCAAAGAATAAGAAAACTATTGACCAATCTCAGCTATAGATACAAAAATTTGAAATATCAACAAATCAAATATAACTGTATTAGGGGATAATATACAATGAACAAATTCAGTTTAATCCAGAAATATAAAGTTCATTCAGCTTCAGGAAGTTTAAATGTAATTCAGAATGTAATATAATTCTTTACATCAACCAGTTGAAGGAGAAAAACCTGGGAAGACGTCTGATAAAAGTCATGCTAGTGGAAACTGTCAGGTACTTGATGTGCATCCTCTCATTTAATTTTCCTAACAACCCTTTTACTAATGTGGAAACTGGAGCTCAGAGGTTAAGAGGCTTGCTTGAAGTCACAGAGTTGGTGTAGAGGGCCATTTTCAATGTCAAACATTAATTTTTATCAATCTGACAGATGAACAACAGTATGCCAGCCAGTAAAGTGGTTTTAGTGAGGGTGCCCATCTCCTCATGTCTGTCAGTCCTGAATTGCCCATTCATATTCTTTGCTTTATTTTCTATAGAGTTATTTGTCTTTTTTTCCTGCTGATTTGCATAATTTCTTTGTATGTTCTGGAAATTTCATCTTTTGTCTAGTATGTTGCAAATATTTAGTCCCAGGCTGACTTAGTTTATTGTGTCATATGTCAGACAAAAGCTTTAAAGCAATATATCAATGTTATCTTTCATTTTATGCCTTTGCCTTTCTTCTTTCAAAGACCTTTCATTTCCTCAAGACCATAAATAATAGTTTTATGTACTTTCTTCTTTTATAATTTTGGTTTTTGCATTTAGAAACTTAGGTCATCTGGAACTTATGGTGTTAACTCCTTGCAGTTGGAGTTTAACTTCATTTTATCCCAACTGGATCACTAGTTGTCCCTGCACCGCTTTTTGAGCAGTTGCCTGCACACCCATTGGTTTGAAAGGCCACTTTGATCATATATTAAGTTTCTTTATATATACATGAGCCCATTTCTGTTTTCTCCTTCATTCCCTTGATCTGTTTGTTCCTTTGCTAATACCATACTTTAGTTACTAGGGCTTTTTAGCATAGAAACAGAAAGGCAGTGTATACAGAGCCTGAGAGCATGGGGCTTTGAGCCAGGTAGCCTGGTTTGAGTCCTGAGACTACCTTTAACTAGGTATGTGACTTTGGGCAAATAACTCAAGCTCTCTCTACGTCAGTTTCCTTATATGTAAAATGGAGATATTAATTCACTGCTCATCTCTTAGAGTTATTGTGAGGATAAGATGAATTAATGGAAATAAAGCATTTAGGATAATGTATGGCAAAGGGGAAGACTCAGTAAATGCAACCTATTCCAGAATTTGGACTTGGTAGGGCACTTACTCCCCACACAGGCCATTCTACTTCCTCAAAAGTATCTCGTAGTCAGCAATTATATATTAGGATTGCTTTGAATTTATAGACTAATTTAGGGAGGAACTTACACCTGTACAGCATTGGGTCTTTCCATCCATGAACTTGGTGTATGTCCCTCCCTACATTCATGTCGTTTTATCTTTTTCAGAAATATATTGACATTTTCTTCACAGTAAAAACTGGCATATTGCCACATCCACTCTGCTCAATCAGCAGGTTCAGCTAGATGGTTCACACTCACAAAACCCAAATAGGCCATCCTGGCACCCATAAGTATTCAACTTTGCAGACTGCAGAACAAGAAACCCAGCCTGCCAGAAGGCTGGCATCAGCAAGCATTCTCAGCTGTCTAGGGCTCGTCTCTGCCCCCATTAACAGCTCAGGTGTGAAGAAATGAGAGCATATGGGGGGGGGATGGGGGAGAACAGGAGCCACTATGGCTTAGAAGCCCCATGTCCCAAATTAGGGACCACTCTGTCTTTGTTCCCTGTGTGTAGCCTCGGTCCCAGCCAGGGTCAGGGCCCAGGAACGATAGGCTCACTGCACTCAGGGACCCTGAGCTGTGACTCCCAGCAGGTGTTGATGTGCAGTCCCAGCCCTCCCAGACCAGGCTCAGGGTACCTCCAGGGACATTGTTTCGGAAGCAGGCCCGCCCATCCCACAGGTGACCATCCACCTTCATCAGGTTTCCAGGGCAACCAAACTAGAAAGTGAATCCAAGGTCAGTGCCTCACCTCGAGGGAGAAAGGGTTTTGGTAATCCTACTTTCAGAGGTACTATTTCCAGAAGGAGGACAGAATACATGGCAGCAAAACCAACAGATATTTACTATAGTATTTCTCATTAGATTCATAGTTTTTGTTCTTCTGTTCATAGTGCTGAACACTCTAAATAGTAATAGTAGAGTCAGTGGGTTATGTTGGTTTTTTCTAGGTAGATGATCATATCATCTGCAAATGACGGGTTTGACTCTTTCTAATATTTGTGTGTGTGTGTGTATCCTTTTTTTCAGGAGCATTCTTATTTCATTGGTATGGACCTATAAAAGTTGAATAGCAGAGTTGGGTGGCAAATACCATTCTTTCTGACTCTAATGGGAATACTTCTGTCCATCATTAAGTATGAGTTTGTTATGATTTTGTGGTAGACACCCTCTATTCCTTTATTAAGTTAAGGAAGTTTCTTTCTAATTCTAGTTTACTGAGAGTTTTTAATCATGAGTGTCTCAAGTTTTATCAAATGCCTGTTTGTCATTTTCTGAGATGATAATGTGGTTGTTTCATTGTTTTAAAAGTTTCCAACATTGAAAGCTTTTAAAACAGTGAACTGATGTTTCATTCCTCAGATAAACCCTACTTTGCCACGATGTATTATTCTTCTTTTAATACAAAGTAGATTCTAGTTGCTAAAATTTGGCCTAAGATTGTTACATCTATGTTCATAAGTGAGATTAGTCTAAAGTGTTCTTCTTGTCTTGGGCTCCTCTTGTCTAGTTTTGGTATCAGGATTATTTTATTAAGTTATAAAATGAGTTGGATTTTTTTCTCTTTTTCGGAAAGAAAATCTAGCATAATAATTAAGAACATGGCTCTGTAGCCAGATGCTTTGGTTGGAATCCTGATTTGCCACTATCTTGATGTCTAGCACTATCAGTTACTTTCACCTATTTTTGAACCATATATAAATGGAGCCATATAGTATGTACTCTTTTGGGTCTAGTTTCTTTCAATCAGTATTATGTTTGTGAGGTTCATCCGTGTGGTTACATGAAGCAATAGTTTAGAAATTCTCATTGCTGTATAGTATTCCATTGTCTGAATATACCACAGTTTGTTTATTCATTCTACTATTAAGAGATAATTTCAGTTTTTAAAAGGCTTTTACAAATTGTGCTGCTATGAATATTCTTGTTGTTGTGAACATATGTACATTTGTTGGATACATACCTGGGGGTGGAATACGTATGTATATATGTTCAGCTTTAATAGATAATGCCAACAATTTTCCTGAAGTGTCTTTACTGCCTCTCACTCCACATCCTTGCCAATACTTAATAATGTCTGCCTTGTTCATTTTTGCCATTCTGGTAAGTGTGTAGTAGTATTGCATTGTGACTTTAATTTCCATTTTGTTGACCACTAATAAAGTTGAAAACCTTTTCATATTTTTTTTTTAGTTCTAGCATGTTATTATTATATGAATAGCATCCGTATTATACATGGATATAGTCCGTGGATTAAACCCTATGTTCATAGCCCCAAAATTAAAGTCAAATAATCAGGATGTTTTTATTTAGGTCCATAACATGTGCATAACAATTTATTAGGTTGTATTAGTTAAAATTACACTTGGTTGAGAACCAAGCAAAAACTCTAAAAATAATGCCTTCAGCAAAGTTAAAGTTTAATTCTCCATCATGGAAAAATAGTAAATGGGTAGACAGTAAATGGCTGTTATTAGGGAAATAGGTATCTTATATCTTATTGCTCCATTTACAGGGTCTCCAAATAGTCCAAGATGGATGTTAAAATTTCAGACATACAATGATTTTCTAAACAGCAAATGGAAGGAAGTTAAAAAAACCCAAAACCTTCCTTTTAAGGAATCTCCCTGGTTGTACATATAACCTTTTCATAAATGTCTTATTGGCTAGCAATTATATGGTAACAACTAGCTGCAAGAGATACTAAGAAATATTTTAGCTTACAGGCAACCTACCAGCTAAAAATTAGCTTCTGTTTACTAAGAAAGATACTTAAAGGATATTGAGAGCAGCATCTTTCATACAGGAAGTGGTAGAGAGAACTCAAAGAAGTAAAAGCCGCAGTCCCTATTCATAAGAGAATTTCAAATGTATTGAGTAGTAAAGACTGTAATGTAAGATTCAGCCAGAAAGTACAAAGAATAAACATTGTGATAGGAAATTTAAGGAACCTAGGAACTCATGAAAGGGGCAACCTGGACAGAAACAGAAAATATAACATAGGCACAGAATAAACATTAATTGAATGAATGAATAGGTAATTGAAAGAGTAAATGAGCATTTGGCTAATTTTTTTTTCAGTTGAGAACAACTGAAAATCACACAATACTGTGAGGGAGATACTTTAACATTTAATTGCTTATAATGACGGGTTATACTTTGGGGGATTAGTGCAATAACATATATATAATCAATTATACACCTTGTATTAATAAACATTCTTTTTGAAGTTTGTACTCCTGTCTTTTTCAAAAGGGATAAAAGTAGAATGTTTCCAGTATCTTACGGATGTTGCGAGGCATTAGATAATTAAAAAATATTCCAATTGCGCAAAATCCCCCCTTCCCTAAATGCAACAACATTTCCAAAGCTTATAGGTATTGTGTATTTACAGATAAGGCCAACCTCCCACCATGCAGAAAGGTAATAATGAAAAATGACTTTAAAAACAACACCCATTCATCTTTGTGATATATCCAGGAGGGAAGTAACTACTGGCATAAACTATAAATTATATGAAGGGCGACATATGCAAGATGGACTAGGAGGAAAAGTCCAGGACCACATGGCTGCATGGATGAATTCTACCACTCAGAGAAAAATTAATACCAATCCTTGTTAGGCGCTTCCAAAACACAGAAGAGGGAGCACTTCCAAACTCATTTTATGAGGCCAGCATCACTCTGATATGAAAGCCTGACAAGGATACCACAAGAAAAGAGTACTACAGGCCAATATCCCTAATGAACAGAATGCAAAAATCTTTAATAAAATACTAGCAAACTGAATTCAACAGCACATTGAAAGGATTATACACCATGAACAACTGGGATTTATCCCTGGGATATAAGGATGTTTCAACATATGCAAATCAATCAATATGATACACCACATTAATAGAATGAAAGATAAAAACCACATGATCATCTCAATTGATGCAGAGAAAGCACTGTAAAAACACTCAACAAAACAGGTATAGGAGGAACTTACCTCCATGCAATAAAGGCCATATATGAAAAGTCCACAGCTGACATCATAATCAGTGGGGGGAAAAAATGAAAGCTTTCCCTCCAAGATCCAGTACAAGGCAAAGATACCCACTCTTTCCACTTCTATTCAACATAATACTGGAAATCTTAGCCAGAGCAGTTAGTCAAGGAAAATAAATAAAAGGCATCCAAATCAGAAGTAAAATTTATCTCTGCTTGCAGATGACATGATAATATGTGCAGATAACCCTAAAGACTCAACAAAAAAGCTGTTAGAACTAATAAATTTGGTAAAGTTGAAGAATACAAAATCAACGTACAAAAATTAGTCTTGTTTCTATACACAAACAATGAACTATCCAAAAAGGAAATTAAGAAAGCAATCCTGTTCACAATAGCAACAAAAATAATAAAATGCTTATGAGTAAAGTCAAAGACATATATACCCACTGAAAATTATAAAAACATTCATGAATGAAATTAAAGAGGACACAGATAAATGGAAAGACATCTTGTGTTCATGGATTAAAAGAATTAATATTGTTAAAATGTTGTTAAAGTGATCTAAAGAGTCAATGCATTCCCTATCAAAATGTCAATGGCATTATTTTTTTACAGAAATAAGAAAAACTCCTAAAATTCATATGGGATCACAAAAGACCCCGAATAGCCAAAGCAATCCTGAGGAAGAAGAATGAAGATGGAGGCATCACATTTCCTGATTTCAAATGATATTACAAAGCTACAGTGTTCAAAACATCATGGTATTGGCACAAGAAACAGACACATAGATCAATGGAACAGAATAGAGAACCCAGAAATGAACCCATACACCCATGGTCAACTGATCTTTGACAAGAGTGCCAAGAATACACAATAAAACCAAGAAATGATTTTGGGGGGACTTTGTATCCACTTCAAGAAAAATGAAATTGGACCTTTTACTCACACCATATACAAAAAGTCAACTCAAAATGGATTAAAGACTTAAATGTAAGATCTAAACCCATAAAACTCCTAGAAGACAACATAGGGAAAAAGCTTTTTGGCACTGGTTTTGGCAATGAATTTTTATTTGATATGGCAAGAAAAGCAAACATAGACAAGTAGGATTGCATCAAACTAAAAAGCTCTGGGACTTCCCTCATGGCACAGTGGTTAAGAATCCGCCTGCCAATGCAGGGGACACGGGTTCAAGCCCTGGTCTGGGAAGATCCCACATGCCGCGGAGCAACTAGGCCCATGCACCACAACTACTGAGCCTGTGCTCTGGAGCCCATGTGCCACAACTACTGAAGCCCGCGCACCTAGAGCCTGTGCTCTGCAACAAGAGAAGCCACTGCAATGAGAAGCCCATGCACTGCAACGAAGAGTAGCCCCTGC
The DNA here is from genome assembly GCF_937001465.1 of Orcinus orca. Lineage (NCBI taxonomy): Eukaryota > Metazoa > Chordata > Mammalia > Artiodactyla > Delphinidae > Orcinus > Orcinus orca. The sequence continues at coordinate 131,834,075 of NC_064580.1, forward strand.
TCACTGCAACTAGAGAAAGCCTGCGCACAGCAAGGAAGACCCAACGCAGCCAAAAATAAATAAAAAGCTTCTGCACAGCGAAGGAAACATCAACAGAGTAAACAGGCAGCCTATGGAATGGGAGAAAATATTTGCAAACCGTGTATCTGATAAGGAGTGAATATCTAAAATATACAAGGAACTCAGTAACAAAAAACCCAAATAACTCTATTAAGAAGTGGGCAAAGGACCTGAATAGACATTTCTCAAAAAAAAAAAAACACATACAGATGGCCAACAGGTATATGAAAAGGTACTCAACATCATCAGTCATCAGGGATGTGTGCAAACACACACAAACGAACACACAGTGGAATATTCAGCCCCCAAAAGAAGGAAATCCTACCATTTGCGACAACATGGGTTAACCTGGAGTGAAATAAGCCAGTCACAGAAGGATAAATACTGCATGATTCCACTTATGTGAGGAATCTAAAGTAATCAAACGCATAGAACCAGAAAGTAGAATGGTGGTTGCCAGGGGCTGAGGGGAGGGAGAAATGGGGAGATGATGGTTAAAGTTTCAGTTATTCAGGATGAGTAAGTTCTAGACGTCTAATATACAACAGTGTGACTGTAGTTAACAATACTGTATTGTGTACTTGAAATTTGCTAAGAGGGTAAATCTTAAGTGTTCTCACCACCGTGCCCCTCCCCACCAAAAATGGTAACTGTGTGAGGGGATGGATATATTAGTTTGATTGTGGTGATTATTTCACAATATATATCAAAACATTAAGTAGTACACCTTAATTATATACAATTTTCATTTGTCAATTATACCTCAGTAAATCTGAAAAAAAATTACATGCAAGATGAGAGCTCAAACATAAATAAAAGGTAACAGAAGCAGAATTAGGATGTGAAAGCCTCTTTGTTTTTTCAGTCTCCATTCTTTCAGGAAGAGAAAAAAACAGTAGCTGTTTCACTAGATGAAAAGCAAATACGGGAACTGCAAAAGTGGGATACTGCATCTCGTGTTCTCATTTTTGAAAGTGTCTACAACTGCTTATTAATTCCTCTAGGTAACTATCTGTTCTTGTTGATGATATTATTCTTTATGGATGATTGGTGATTACTGTTAATTGAAGTACAGAGCACTGCTTTTCTCTGACCTCCAGAATGCTGTAGGGGAAACATTTTAAGTATGAAGAACAAATTTATTTTTGTAACATGGTGAAGATTAGAGACCTGAAAAAATCTATTTTTAGCTGGAAACTTATTCTCCGTGTTCTACAAGTTTTAGACTGTGTTTCTCATTGCATTCTCAATAAATGGTGCTGATCTTGTAAAGGAAAAATGTTATCAGAATGCAAGAAAAGAGAATAATTGAATTCTCAGTCATTACAGCCTAAAGTACTTTAAAAGGTCATTGAGTGTCCTTCAGAAACTTGAGTCTGTAGAAATAAAGGGGCTCATCCAAGACCACGTGGCTGGGCAAGAGCAAGGCCAGTGCTCATTCTGTGTCCCCTTTTAAGAATGTCAAATCCCGAATCTATTTAACTTAAGAAGTCATGGACAAGATTACCAAAGTCCTCACTAGAAGCACTGTTTGAATTCCTGAGCCTTATCCTTGTTTTATCTGCACTCTGCTTTTGAATTTTTCTTCTGCCTTTATTGGGTTACATAGGATCTATAACCTACATATAAATCAGGCATAGGGCTGACATCACCACAATCAAGGTAATAGACATATCCAACACCTCCAAAGTTTCCTTGTGTTGTCTTTGTTTTGTTTCATATAATTTTGTTTTTGTGGTAAGAAGACAATGTGAGATCTACCCTCAGCAAATTTTGAAATGCACAATACTGTATGCCCATTGAATAACTACTCCTCTTTCCCCTACCCACATCCACTGGCAACCACTATCGTATGGTCTGCTTCTTTGAGTTTGACTATTTTAGATTCATCATATAAGTAGCATCATGTGTATATGTCAATCCCAATCTCCCAATTTATCCCTCCCCCCTTTCCCCCCTGGTAACCATAAGTTTGTTTCCTACATCTGTGACTCTATTTCTGTTTAGGAGTTCCCTATGTATTTTGGATATTAACTCTATTAGATATATGGTTTACAAATATTTGATACCAGTTCTTAATTTTAATATGTATAATTTTTTCCCATTTTGGAGCTCTTTGTGTTCTGTTTAAGAAAATTTTTCCTACCCGAAGCTCATTCAGACGTTCTACTTTTTACCTAAAAGTTTCATTATTTTACCTTTCACATTTATATCTATAATACACCTGGATTTGATTTTTGTGTATGGTCTGAAGCAGGGGGTCAAGATTCATTTTCTTTTTCACATGGATGTCCATTGACTCAGAATCGTTAATAGAAAAGACCATTTTTTGTCATCAATCAGGCATTTGTTTATGTGTTGATGTTTCTGGATTCTTTACTTGGTCTATCCTTGGTTTGTTGTCTATCCTTGTACCAGTACTACACTGTCTTGATATTGTAGCTTTACAACAGGTCTTGACATGTGGTAATATTGGGTTGGCCAAAACGTTCATTCGGTTTTTTTCCATAAGATGGCTCTAGAAGCGTTTAGTTGTCTTTAACTTCATTCGAAACAATTTTGTTAGATTGCATTGTGACAGCGGTCATATCACCATGCATTAAAAAAATTTATCAAAATTGGTGAATTTTTGTGTAGCCATTTTAATATTGAAGATGGAAGAAAGAAGCAATATTTTCAGCATATTATGCTTTACTATTTCAAGAAAGGTAAAAATGCAATTGAAATGCAAAAAAAGATTTGTGCAGTGTATGGAGAAGGTGCTGTGACTGATCAAACGTGTCAAAAGTGGTTTGTGAAGTTTCCTGCTGGAGATTTCTCACTGGATGATGCTCCATGGTCGGGTAGACCAGTTGAAGTTGATAGCCATCAAATCGAGACATTAATTGAGAACAGTCAATGTTACACCCATGCAGTAGACAGCCAACATACTCAAAATGTCCAAATCAAGTGTTGAAAATCATTTGCACCAGTTTGGTCATGTGAATCGCTTTGATGTTTGGGTTCCACATAAGTTAAGCAGAAAAAACCTTGACCATATTTCCACATGCGATTCTCTACTGAAACGTAATGAAAACGTTCCGTTTTTAAAACAAATTGTGATGGGTGATGAAATGTGGATACTGTACAATAATGTGGAATGGAAAAGATCGTGGGGCAAGCGAAATGAACCACCATCAACCACACCAAAGGCCGGTCTTCATCCAAAGAAGGTGATGTTGTGTATATGGTGGGATTGGAAGGGAGTCCTCTATTATGAGCTCCTTCTGGAAAACCAAACGATTAATTCCAACAAGTACTGCTCCCAATTAGACCACTGAAAGCAGCACTCGAGGTAAAGTGTCCAGAATTATTAAACAGAAAATGCATAATCTTCCATCAGGGTAATGCAAGACCACATGTTTCTCTGATGACCAGGCAAAAACTATTACAGCTTGGCTGGGAAGTTCTGATTCATCTGCCGTATTCACCAGACATTGCACCTTTGGATTTCCATTTGTTTCAGTCTTTACAAAAATTCTCTTAATGGAAAAAATTTCGGTTCCCTGGAAGACTGTAAAAGGCACCTGGAACAGTTCTTCGCTCAAAAAGATAAAAAGTTTTGGGAAGATGGAGTTATGAAGTTGCCTGAAAAATGGCAGAAGTTAGTGGAACAAAATGGTGAACACGTTGTTCAATAAAGTTCTTGGTGAAAATGAAAAATGTGTCTTTTATTTTTAACTTTAAAAATGGAAGGAACTTTTTGGCCAACCCAATACATGAGTCCTCCAGCTGTGTAATTCTCAAATGTTGCCTTAGCTATTCTTAGCCCTTTGCATTTCTACATAAATTGCAGAATTTGTCTTCTCAGTATCCACAGGAAAAAGACCTGCTGGGGTTTTGATTTGGATTGCTTTAAGTCTATAGCTCAATTCAGGGAAAAATGACATTTTTTAAGTGAGGTCTTCTACTCCATGAGCATGTTATATCCCTCCTTTTGTGTGGGTCTTTAATTTCTCTCAGTAATATGTTATAATTTTCAGTATAGAGGCCTTGTACCTCTTGTTGGATTTTTTCCTAGTTATTTCATCTTTATTTTAAAAATACTGTAAAGCTATTATAAATGGACTAATTTTTTAAAGTTCATTTCCTATTTTTTGCTAGTATATATGAATTAAATGGATTTGTTTATGTTGGTCTTATGCCCAGTGACCTTGCTAATTTACTTATTAATTCTAATAGTGTGTGGGTTTTTATAATCTTCTACAAACACAGGTCATTTTTGAATAATCACAATTTTATTTCTTCCTTTTTAATCTGCATGCCTTTTCTTTTATTGCCTTACTAAATTTGCTAGGACTTTCAGGGATGATATTAGGCATCCTTTTTTATTCCCAAGTTCAGAGAGACAGTTTTTAATAATTCACCAATAAGTGATGTTTATTGTAGATTTTTGACAGATATTCTTTATCTGTTTAAGAAAATTCCTCTCTTAGCTATATTTTAGCTATGTTTTATTTTATTATTGTACTAGTTGTATGCTCTGGGACAGGCTATATCAGACTGGAGTTTCTCTTCCTTAACCATCTTGGCCTCATGCCTTCTGAGGGTGTAGATCTTTCCTCAGTATTTAAATCTCTTCTTTGGTTTCTGTTTTCTTTCAGGTTTTCTACTTCTCCTTGAGTCAATTATGGTAATTTATATTTCCTAGAAAATTGTCGGTTTCATCTAAGTTTTCCATTTTTTTTTGACTTGAGGAAATATGTAGTTTTATTTTTTAAATGTTTTATTTTCTTTGTAGCATTTATCACTAATGTAATTTAATTTTTCATTCATTATTTATGGTCTCTCCACTATATTGTTGTCTCTATGACTGTGGGGACTGTGTCATGGCCTGCCACATAGTAGCCATTCAGTAAATATTTCTTGAGTGGATGATTGTGTGATCTCTCTTTAAGTATGTCCCCTTTTCCATTGCTAATGCTGTTTACTTGTTTTTTCTCTTTTTTCTTGATTCTCTTTCCAGAGGCTTATCTATTTTGTTGGTCTTTTCAAAGGACCCACTTTAGGTTCTCTTGCTCAACTCAATTTCTTTGCTTTCTTTTTTAAAAATAGTCTGCTTTTCCCTTTATTAATTTCTTCATTGTATTTTCTGTATGTTTTATTATTGCTGCATTGTTCTTCTTATTGTTATCCTTATTCTAAATTGTTGAGATGAAAATTAATTTACTTTCTGTCTCCCTTGCTTTCTAACAAATACATTTAAGGCCATATATTTTCTTCCTCACTTTGGCTCCATTACATAGGTTTTGTTGTATAGTAGTTCCAGTGGTTTTTTTTAAGTTCTAACTCATTTGTGTTTTCTGTTTTTATTTTCTCTTCAACTCAAGAGTTATTTAGAAATGCATTTAAAACGTCCAGATGTGTAGATCTGGGCCAGGTTGGGGGGGATATTTTTTGCTATTATGTTCATTTTTAACACTACATTATGGTAATTGTGGCCTGTGTGATATCAGCTTTATGGAAATTTTTTGATACTTCCTCTGTTACCTAGAACGGGGATCCACAAACTACAGCTTGTAGGCTACATGGGCCTGGTGCCTATTTTGGAAATCAAGTTTTATTGGAACACAGCCACACCCATTTGTTTACATACTACCTATGACTGCTTTCCAGCTACAACTGCAAAGCTGAGTGGCTGTAATAGAGACTCTGTGGCCCATACAGCTTAAAACATATACTGTTTGGCCTTTCCATTAAAAAGGTTGCTGACCCCTGACTTCAAACATGGTCAATTTTTATAACTTTTTCATATGAATTGAAAAATATGTATATTGTCTCTTGAGTAAAAGTCCCTTATAGCCTTGTTAGAATAAGCTTGTTAAGTTGTGTTATACTGATCCTTATATCCTTCCTCATTGAGAGAGAGATGTATAAACCTCCCATCATAACTAAATTTGTCTATTTCCTATATTTTAGTCAGGGTTAGCCTTATATATTTTGAAGCTGTATTGTTAGTGCATAAAGAATGTATAAAGGTCCATAACTTTTATATTGTCCTGGTATATTTTTCCTTCATAAAATATGAAGTAGCCCTCTTTGTCCCATTTATTTATGCATATATTTATACATGCCTTAAATTCTTTCTTTGTAAAGCATGTTACTATTCCTGTTTGGATTAGGTTCAACTACATATATTAGGAAAAAATAATAAATAAAATTAGTTTAAAGAAGAAAGATTTTTTCTTGGGTAGAAGAAGTCTGGAGATAGGTATTCAAGGGCTCTGCGATACTATCAGGGACCCAGGCTCCTATCTTCTGCTTCACCATCTCGGTGTATGGTTTCCATCCTAAGGTCCCCTCATGGTCCACGAGACTTCTGGAGCTCCAGCCAGCACATCTCCATTGAGGGCCAGAAGGAAGAGGAAAGGTAGGAGGGCAAAAATGGGCTGGTCCCAGCTCTGCCAATTTCTAATAAGTGACCTTCCCAGAAAGCCCCAGAAAACAATTCAATTTTCATCTCATTGGCAGAATTTAGTCAAGTGGCCACACCTAAGCTTCCAGGGAGGCCTGTCAGATAGCTCTGTCTGCTAAAAATTGGCATTGTTACCAAGGACATTTGGATTAGGACAGCTAGCAACTTCTGCCACTCCCTGTTTGTTGCATGTTGTAGTTCTTGTTAATATCATTTTCCTGTTATAACTTTCTCCATCCCTTTATTCTCAACCTTCCTCAGTTATTTTGTTTCAGGTATGTCTCTTTTAAATAGAATATAGCAAGATCTTGAGTTACTTGGTTTTAAACAATCAGAACATCTGTCTATTAATAGGTGAGTGTAATGCATTCATTTTATTATCATTGCTGGTATATGTGGCAGTATTCCTGCCATTTTTTTTTTTCTGCTTTCTTTGTGCCATACTTTCTGTTTAATTCTTTTTACCTCTCCTTCCATTTGTTACTCTGATTGAGTTTTCCATTACCTGTTTTTTCAATTTTAGACATTGTCCTTACTGTTTTGATTCTTTTAGATAATACTCTTAATGTTTTACAACATTGTTTTGAAATAATTTCAGATTTACAGAAAAGTTGCAAGAATAGTACAAAGGATTCCTGTGTACCCTTCACCCAGATCCCCCAAATGTCAGAATTTTATCATATTTCTGAATAATTTTTCCTGAACCATTTGAGGATAAGTTACACAAATGATGTCCCTTCAGTGGATATTTCCTAAAGAACAAGGACATTCTCTTACATGACAATAATAAAATAATATCAGGAAATTAAAATTCGTATAATACTGTATCTGATCCATAGATGGTATTCTAATTTCATCAGTTTTCCTAATAACATCCCTTACCGTACGAAAAAACAAAACAAAAAAACCCTTATCCTGGTCCAGGATGCAGACCAGGTTCACACATTGCACATAATTGTCATGACTTTTTAGTCTCCTTTGATTGGAAACAGTTCCTGTGTCTTTTGTGACCTTAATATTTTTGAAGACTGCAGGCCAGTTATTTTGGAAAAATGTCCCTCATTTTGGATTTGTTTATGTTTTATCATAATTATATGGAGATTATATACTTTGGCAATAACACCACAAAAGTGATGTTGTGTTCTTCTCAGTGATTTGTTTTAGGAGGCACATGATATCAATTTGTCCCTTCATATGTGATTGCAACTTTGACCATGCCCTTAAGGAAGTGTCTATGAGGTTTTCCACTATAAATTTTTCCCTTTGAAATTAGTAAGTATCTTGTGGGGAGTTTTAGCATTCATCAATGATCCTTTCCTAATTATTTATTATTAAGATGGTTATCAAAGGCAATGGTCTAATTCCATCATTCCATCTACATTTACTAGTTAGCATTCTACTCCAGGGAAGGGCTTTTCCTTCTTCCCATTTGTTTATTTTTTCATTCATTTATTTATATTAGTGTGGACACCTGGATTCTTATTTTGCCCATATGTTCTAACCCATTATTGTCATTAGCTACTTTGAGACACATAGTAGGCACACACAGTGGAAGCCCCTCCCATGGTCTATTGACATGTTCCCATCATTTTTTGAGTACTACCTGATTTTCTGGCACAAGAATATGTTTCAGCTTCATCTCGTCCTTTCCTGCATTCAGCCCTGGATTCAGCATTTCTTCAAGGATCCCTGGTTCCCTTACTTTTTTTAACAGTTCTATTGAGGTATAATTGACATACAATAAACTACATGTTTAAAGTATACAATTTGATAAGTTTTGACAAATACACACCTATATACACCATCACCACAATCAAGATAATGAACATATCCTTCACCCCTCAAGTTTTCTTTGTGCCCCTTTGTAATTCCTCCCCCTTGCCACTTCATATCCCTTCCTTAACCCCAGGAAACCCTGACCTGCTGTCAATATAGATTACTCTGCATTTTCTAGAAATATATATGTATATATATACATATATATATATATATATAGAATATGTACTCTTTGTTACCTTTCAAACAACAGAATTATTTTGAGATTCATCCAAGTTATAGCATGTATCATTATTTTTATTACAGAGTAGTATTAAATGATATAATTATTACCACAATTTTTTTATCCATTCACCTGTTGATAGACATTTGAGTTACTTGCAGTTTTTGTCTACTACAAATAAAGCTGCTTTGAACATTTGTGTACAAGTCTTTGTATTGGATATATGCTCTGTCTTCCCTTGGAGAAATACCTAGGAGCAGACTGGCTGAATCATATGGTAGGTGTATATTTAACTTTTTAAGAAATTACCAGGGGCTGTTTTCCAAAACAGCCTGCTGGGATTTTTTATTGGGATTATATTGACTCTATTGATCATTTTGGGGAGAATTGACATCTTAAAAATATTGAGTCTTCCAGTCCATGAACATGGTATATCTCTCCATTTATTTAGGTCTTTAATTCTCTCAACAATTTTTTGTAGTTTTCAGTATAGGGGTCTCGCATATCTTTTGTCAGACTTATCCCTACACATTTCATATGTTTATCCTACTGTTCTATTGTTTTAATTTCATTTTCCTACTGTTCATTGCTGCTATATAAAAATACATTTGATTTTTATATATTGAGTTTGTATCCTACAACTTTGATAGATTCACTTGTTAATTTTAGTAGTTTTTTTGAAGAGTCCATTGGATTACCTACATAGGTCATCATCTGTAAATAGAGGCAGTTTTACTTCTTTCTTTCCAATCTGGATGCTTATGTTTATTTTTGTCACCTTACCATATTCATTGGAACCTCTAATAAGCTGTTGAATACAGTTTAATGACAGTGAGAGCAGTCACGGTAGGCTTGTTCTTGATCTTTGGAGATACCATTCAATTTTTCACCATTAAGTATGATGTTACCTGAAGGTTTTTCATAGGTTCTCTCATCAGTTTGAGGAAGTTTCCTTCTATTCCTAGTTTGCTGAGAGTTTTCTATTTCATCAATCATAGATGTTGTATTTTATCAAATGCTTATTCTATAAAAATCTATTTAGATGATCATATAGTTTTTTTTCTTTTTCAGTCTGTTAATATTGATGAATTACACTGATTTTTTGATTGCTAAACCAACCTTGCATTCCTGGAATAAACCCCATGAATAATGATGAATTATCCATTTTATGTATTGCTGGATTTGATTTGCTAAAAATTTATTAAGAATTTTTGCATCTGTATACACAAGGGATATTAGTTTGTGGTTTTCAATTTTGGAAAGTCTTTCTATGGCTTTGGTGTCAGAGAAATGCAGGCTTCAGAAAATGAGTTAGATAGTATAGCCTTCTTTTCAATTTAATGGGAGAGTTTGGGTAGAATTGATATTCTTTCTTCCTTAAGTATTTGGTAGAATTCACCATTCAAGCTTTCTGGGCCTGGAGGCTTCTTTGTGGGAACCTTTTTATTTATTTAATAGATATACGGCTATTCATGTTATCTATTTCTTCTTGAGTGAGCTTTGGTAATTTGTGTCTTTTAAGGTACTTATTCATTTTATCTAAGTAGTTGAATATACTGGCATAAAGTTGTTCATAATATTTTATCCTTTATTATATGTAAAATCTATAGTAATGTCATCTCTGACTCCTATGTTGGTAATTTGCATCTTCTTTCTCATTTCTATATTGGTAATTTGTGTCCCTTCTGATAAGTCTGGCTAGAGGTGTAACAGTTTTACTGCATATCTCAAAGAATCATCTTTGGTTTCACTCATTTTCTCTCTTTTTCCATTTATGTCAACTCTGATCTGTGTTATTTCCTTCCTTTTGCTTACTTTGAACTTCCTTCAGTCTTCTTTTTCTAGTTTTTTAAAAGGTGGATGGAAGCTGAGATCCATTATTTGAGGCCTATCTTTTCATATAAATGTTGAGCGCTATAAATTTCCTTCTCTACCTACTGTTTTAGTTGTATCCCACAAATTTTGGTATGCTTTCATTTTTATTAAGTTCAAAATACTTTCTAATTTTTCTTTTGACTTCCTCATTGATCCACAAGTATTTAAAAGTATGTTATTTAGTTTCTAAATACTTGGGGTTTTCATGATATTTTTCTGTTATTGATGTTTAATTTAATTCCATTGTGGTCAGAAAAAATACTTTTTGTGACTTGAATCCTATTAAAGTTATTTAAAACGTTTTGTTTAATTATATTTTGTTTATTTAATTTTTATATAAATTTCTTTACTTATTTTTGGCCACACTGGGTCTTCCTTGCTGCACACAGGCTTTCTCTAGTTGCAGTGAGTGGGGGCTACTCTTTGTTGCGGTGCGTGGGCTTCTCATTGTGGTGGCCTCTGTTGTTGCAGAGCATGGGCTCTAGGCATGCGGGCTTCAGTAGTTGTGGCACGTGGGCTCAGTAGTTGCAGCTCAAGGGCTCTAGAGCACAGGCTCAGTAGTTGTGGCACCTGGGCTTAGTTGCTCTGCAGCATGTGGGCTCTTCCCGGACCAGGGCTCGAACCCGTGTCCCCTGCATTGGCAGGCGGGTTCTTAACCACTGTGCCACCAGGGAAGTCCTAATTTTTAAAATTGAAGTATAATTGACCTACAATACTATGTTAGTTCCAGGTGCACAACACAGTGATTCAATAATTCTATACCTTACAAAACAATCACCATGATAAGTCAAGTTACCATCTGTCACCATACAAAGTTATTATAATATTATTGATTGTGTTCCCCATGCCATACATTGAGAATGTTTTATGACCCAGAATGTGGTCTATATAGGTAACTTTTCTGTGTACACCTGAAAAGGATATGTATTTTGCTGTTGGGTAGAGTATGCTTAGAAATATCAATTAGGTTAAGTTTTTTTTAAGTTAATCAAAATCTATTGTTTCTCATTTAGAGATATAAAGGGCAAAACCAATAAAAATAAAGACATTTACTCAACTTAACAGCTGGTATGCAGTCTGAGATTGTATAGCACTAATTACTCAGAAGGCTGCCTAAGATAGTAATTGCCCTTTTCTCTTCAATACTGATTTTTTTCCCTTCCAATTCATCCCTTAAATATTTCCAGTACAGATTTTTCCCTCCCCAGCTCATTCTTTAAATATAATTTACTCTGTGGTAATAAGAAGACTTAGCAGACTGGAATACACATTTTGTGAAAAATAAAGGAAGAGAAAAGCTTTGCCCTTAAGACATTTTTTGTTGTTGTTGTTAAAATACAACACATACACAGGTGACAGAATGCCAGCAAATATACAGGTGCAAATGTGAACATTGTGCTCATTTCTTAGGCACAAGGAAAAAGAAAAGAGTGGAAATTTTCTTTTAAACCAAGCTAGAATGTTTCTTTTTTTTAATCTCATGCTTTATATTTTTGTTTGTTTTTACTAATAATTTTTCTATAAGAATGAGTTTTTAAAACTTCATGTATACAACAAACCTAGGTACAACAATACCTATGTAGTATTCTTGCCAGACCTGGGTGTAATAATAAAATATTCAAATCCAAAATGTGGCACATTCTACAAGATGACTGGCCTGAACCTTGAAAAAAATCAATGACTAGGAATAAGGAGACTCATATAAATCAAGATGTTTTATAATGTAGTTCAAGTCTTTACTTTTACTGGCATTTGTGTGCACTGTTCTATCAATTTTTGAAGGAAGGGTATTGACATCTCTATAATTGTAGATTTGTCTATTTTCCTCATGATTCTATCAGTTTTTTATTTATAGCTTCTGAAGCTCTGTTATTGTGTCCCTACATGTTTAGGACTGTTATGTATTTTTTATGGTTTTTTTTTTTTTTTTTTTTTTTTTTGCGGTACACTGGCCTCTCACTGTTGTGGCCTCTCCTGTTGTGGAGCACAGGCTCCGGACACGGAGGCTCAGCGGCCATGGCTCACGGGCCCAGCCGCTCCATGGCATGTGGGATCTTCCCAGACCAGGGCACAAACCCTGGTGTCCCCTGCATCGGCAGGTGGACTCTCAACCACTGCGCCACCAGGGAAGCCCTATGTATTTTTTATGAATTAACCTTTTTATCATTAGGAAATTATCTTCATCTCTGTTAATATTCTTCTCTCTGAAATTAACTTTGATATTAGTATAACCACACTTACTCTCTTTTGAGTTTTGTTAGCATGTTGTATCTTTTAACTTATTTGTGTCTTTAAATTCAAAGTGTGATTTTTGTAGTTAGCATATAGTTGGGTCTAGGAATTATCCAATCTGACAATCTCTGCCATTTAATTGACATATTTGGATCCTTTACATTTAATGTGATTATTAATGAGGTTAGGTTTAAAATCTACCATCTTGCTTCTATTGTCTATTCGTTTTCTATATTTGTCTCATCTAATTTCTGTTCACTTTTTCCTCTTTCTTATGCCTTCTTTTGGATTGAGTGATTTTTATGATTTAATTTTACCTCCTTTGTAGGTTTATTAGCGATAATCTTTTGTTATATTACTTTAGTAGGGTTTCTCAACATTGTCACTATTGACATCATAGGCCAGACAACTGTAGTAGCAAGGAGAAGTCCTGTGCATTGTAGGATATTAAGCAGCATCTGTGGCCTCCACCCACTAGATGCCAGTAGCGCTTCCTTAGTTGTGACAGTCAAAAATGTCTCCAGACAGTGCCAAATGTTCCCTGAAGGGTGTAATCACACCTGGTTGAAAAGCACTGGTGTGTGTGTGTGTGTGTGTATATATATATATATATATATATATATATATATATATTTTTTTTTTTACTTATCACAGTTTGCCTTGAAGTAATATTATACTAGTTCACATGTAGTATTAAGAACCTTGCACCACGGTACTTCCATTTCTCTCCTCCTGGTTTTTGTGCTAATACTGTCATACATTTTACTTGTATGTATGCTATAAACCCATAGTATGTTGTTATTAGTTTTACTTTAAATAGTTGATTATCTTTCCAAGCAACTTAAATTAAGGAAAAAATGTCTGTATTTACCCAGTTTCCAGTGCTCTTCATTTCTTTGTTTCCATCTGGCATCATTTTCTTTCTTCTTGAAGAATGTCATTTAATATTTCTGATAATGCAAGTCTTCTGGCAATATATTCTTTCAACTTTTATATGTCTGAAAAACGTCTTTACTTCAACTCCAGTTTTAAAACATGTTTTCGATGGGTAAAGAACTGTAGGTTGACTTTTTTTTCTTTCAGAACTATAAAGATTTCTCCACTGTCCAACAAGAAAGTGACTATCATCTTTACCTTTTTCCTGTCTACTTAATTTGTCCTCTTTTCCTGATTTCTTTTTTTAATTGGGATATAGTTGTTTTACAATGTTGTGTTAGTTTCTACTGTACAATGGAGTTCCCTGTGCTATACAGCAGATTCTCATCTATTTTATACATATTAGTGTATATATGTTAATCCCAATCTCCCAATTCATCCCACACCCCCCTTTCCCCCTTTGGTGTCCATACTCTTGTTCTCTATATCTGTGTCTCTGTTTCTGCCTTGGAAACCGGTTCATCAGTACTATTTTTCTAGATTCCACAAATATTCATTAATATACAATATTTGTTCTCTCTTTCTGATTTCACTCTGTATGACAGTCTCCAGGTCCATCCACGTCCCTGCAAGTGACCCAATTTCTTTCCTTTTATGGCTGAGTAATATTCCATTGTATATATGTACCACCACATCTTCTTTATCCATTCGTCTGTAGATGGACATTTAGGTAGCTTCCATGACCTGGCTATTCTAAACAGTGCTGCAATGAACATTGGGGTGCATGTGTCTTTGAATTATGGTTTTCTCTGGGTATATACCCAGTAGTGGGATTGCTGGGTTGTAGGGTAGTTCTATTTTTAGTTTTTTAAGGAAGCTCCATACTGTTCTCCATAGTGGCTGTATCAATTTACATTCCCACCAACAGTGTAGGAGGGTTCCCTTTTCTCCATACCCTCTCCAGCATTTATTGTTTGTAGATTTTTTGATGATGCCCATTCTAACTGGTGTGAGGTGATACCTCATTGTAGTTTTGATTTGCATTTCTTTAATAATTCCTGATTTCTTTTAAGATTCTCTTTATCACTGGTTTAAAACTATTTGATTATAGTGTACCATGGTGTAATTGTTTTCATGTGTCCTGTGCTTGGGTTTCATTGAGCTTCTTAGACCTGTGGATTTACATTTTTCATCAAATTTAGGAAAATTTCATCAAAAATTTAGAAAAATTTAGAAAAATCTAAGCCATTATTTCTACAAAATGTTTTCTGTTCTACTCCTCTTCTTTGGATAGTCCAATTACACATACATTTGGCTACTTGATATTGTCTCATGGTTCGTTGCTTTTAATCATTTTTTTGATAGAAAATAAATCTGTGATTTATTTTGTAGAGTCTCAACTGCTATGTCTTCAAGTTCACTGATCTTTTTTCTGTAATGTTTAATTTTCTGTTAACCCTATCCAGTGTACTTTTTATCTCATGTGTTGTAATTTTCATTTCCAGAAGTCTGACTTGGGTCTTTATTTCTTTCTGTCTCTACTTAACATGTTAATCTTTGCTCTAGCTTCTTGAAAATATAGAATAGTTATAATATCTGTTTTAATGTATGTGTCTGCTAATTACTGTTGCTAGATATGCATCATTTCTGGGTCAATTTCATTTGATTTTCTCTCCTCATTATGGGTTGGATTTTTCTGCTGCTTTGCGTGCCTGGCAACTTTTGATTGAATGCAGACATTTTGAATTTTACCTTATTGGGTGTTAGATATATTTATATTCCTAAAAATATTCTTGAGCTTTGCTTTGAGATACTGTTAATAGAAATAGTTTGATCCTTTTGGGTCTTGCTTTTAAGCTTTATTAGGCAAAAACAATGCAGTCTTTAACGTAAGGTTCATTTTCTCTAGTCCTGAGGCTAGACCCTTTTTAGTACTCTGTTGTCTTCTGAATTATGAGATTTCCCATTAAGGCTTTTGGGGACAGGCAGTATTACTGGCCCTGGATATACTTTGAGGATAGTTCCCTTTAATCCTTCTGGGTTATTGTTCCCCTGGCCTTATGTAGTTTCCTCACATATGTGCCCTGATCACTACTCAACTGAACATTTGAAGGTGACCCTCTAAAGATCTCTGGAATTCTCTTTGCTGCTTTCTCCTCCACAGTCCTTTTCCCTGCAAATTCAAGCCTCCTTGGCTCTCCCAGAGCCTCAGCTCTCTCTTCTCAACTCAAGGAGAACTTCAAGCTCTAGATGGGGTTCCCCTTCCTTTGCTGCAGCCTGGAAACTTTCTTCATGTAGTAAGCTGAGACTCATCTTGCTTCTCATCTCCCAGGTTTCACTGTCCTTCACTGCCTGTTTTCCAAGGTCTTGTGAGTCATTGTTTCACTTTTTTATTCTTCTTTTTACACTTTTTTAGTTGTTTCAAGAAGGGGGTAAGTCTGGTCCCCATCCCTCCATCTTAGCCTGTACTGTGGTTCTTTTAAGTTAACAATGCTATTTAGAAACCAAGGTCTGGGTGCTAGGTATACTCATTACTCTTAGAGTGTCATTGCTTCTAGACTCTCTCAGTAGATAGAGCTAGGAAGAAGTATGTATGTGTGCATATTCGTGTACACACACACACACACACACCCCATGAGTTCAAACCAATAACTCCAATCCTTTCCCACATCTTAGGGTTCATTCTAGTATTCTCCCTTTCCATACTTACAACTCTCTTCTCTGACCTAGAGAAACTTTGTTCCTGCTATCCATAATATGTTAACTTATTGCTCAATCCTAGAATATATGGAAAGTAGTTTCAGAATTGCTAACCTATACAAACTGCTGTGGACTCAATGTCTGTGGCCCCCCACCTACTCCAAAATTCATATGTTGTATAGAAGCCCTAATCCCTAATGTGATGGTATTTGGAGGTGGAGCATTTGGAAGATAATTAGGTCATGAGGGTGGAGCCCTCATGAATGGGATTACTGCCCTTTTAAGAAGAGACACAAGAGAGGATCGCTCTCTCCACCATGTGTGGACACAGCAAGAAGGTATCTTCAAACCAGAAAGAGTGCCTTTACCAAAAACCAAATCAGCTGGCACCTTGATCTTGCACTTCCTAGCCTCCAGGACTATGAGAAATAAGATCCTGTTGTTGAAGCCACCCAGTCTCTGGTATTTTTGTTGTAGCAGCCTGAACTGAGTACTAACCTACTAACTGAAGATCGAAAATAGTTTGAAGTTCTTTATGTCTTCTTCCTGAGAGTACATACTCAGATGTGTTCAAAAGTTACTTGAGTTTTGTCTTTTTGCCCTCCACCGCTTCCCTGTGGTTATTATTATTCTTTTGAAAGAGAGGGCTTTTTCCTGGTTATTTTCCATTTTAGAATTTTTTAAACCCATACATTTTTTTCCCTTTGGGGTATGTGAAATACCAACATGGTTCTAAAAAGTCAAAAGTCAGAACTATATAGTTTAGAGTTTATTTTGTGTATCATGAGATGTGGATCTGATTTTATGTCTTTCTAAATGGCTATCCACCTGTCCCAAAACCACTTACTAAAAAGCTATTCTTTACCCCAGTTATTTTAGATGCTTCCTTTTATCACATTCAATAATTCCCTATTTGTTTAGATCAATTTCTAGACTTTCTATTCTGTCTGGCTGTCTATTTGTGTACCGGCACATAATTATTGTATGTTTTACTGTCTGCTACAGCCAGTCCTCATTAAGTTTTCTTTCTCTGTGTTTCCCTATTCTTACATGTTTAGTTTTCCATGTGAACTTTACTGTCAACTTGGCTAGCTCCAGCAAAAACTTTTTGGTATTGTTATTGTGATTGTGTTAAATTTATAAATTAATTTATAATTAATCTTTATGATGTTTGCATCATCCCTTTTAAGAACACTGGATGTCTTTCCATTTGCTGTAGTCTACTTTTGTGTCTTTCAAGAAAGTGTTAAGTTTTTCTCATATAGATTTTGTGCATGTTTTGTTTAGGTTTATTCCTATTTTACCTTCCTTTTTTAAAATTCAAAATCACTTCATTTCTTAAAATTCTGTACAAATGGGAAGAGAATAATGTGATTGGTCCTTTAACATCATATTCACAATGAGAGAATTTTATAAATTTGAATAAAAATTATCTTGCAGAAAGCAGAGCAAGCTCATTATCAAATCATTTATATAACTAATACAATGTTTGAATCAACTGAATGTTTACAATAGCCATCTTTTTATGACATAATTTCTCTAAAACCTATCTCACAATTTTGAAAGAATAAGCCATATAAATGAGTGTCACAGGAAAGTAAACAAACTAGCTTGTTAGAGCTAGCAGAGTTCTCACCTTCTCCCCCTTGAAAGTCTGTGACTTAGGGAGTAATGGAACTACAAGTCTCTTTGATGTTTCACATGTAGCCAGAAAGCACTTTGCTAATCAGAAGCTTTTTTTTACTGTTAGAAAACTCATGTACCTGACCTTATTTTTTCTTTCCAAAGAATGGCTAATAAGCTTTACTTCTGCAACTCTAGGGAATATTTTGTCACCAAAAGTTAGGGAAGGTTTGACCTGAGTAGATTGGAAGATGTGGAGGAAGAAACGTGAGTTAGACCATTCATTCTCAAACTTGGCTGAATATTGGAATCACTTAAGCAGTTTAAAAACTATACCTAGCCAATCTGAAAAGGCTATCTAGTGTATGATTCCAACAAAATGACATGCTGTAAAAGGAAAGGCAGTAAAAGGATCAGTGGTTCCCAGGGGTTTGACAGGAGGGAGGGATGAATAGGCAGAGCTTAGAGAATTTTTAGGGCAGTGAAATTATTCTGTGTGGGTCCCTCCTCCAGAGATGGTGATTTTTATAATGGGGTAAAGGATGAGGCCTGAGTGTCAGGACTTACAAAAGAGAGATCTTTAATGTTCTCACCACAAAAGGAGAAGTGGAAATTATGTGACCTGATGGAGGCTTAGCTATTATTATGGTAGCAATCATTTTGCTATATGTAAGTATCAAATCAACACGTTGTACACCTTAAACTTACACAATTTATATGTCAATTATATCTCAAAAAAGCTGGAAAAAAGAATAGGGGAAAATAAATTTAAAAGTTAATTACACAACTAATTCGTTGCAGCTGTGATAAGTGCTGTAAGGTAATCAGGGAAGTCTTTGCTGAAGAAAGCATTCTTAAGCTGGCTTCTGAGGGGTGAGTAGAAATTAGTCAAGTAAAAATAGGGGGAAACCTCAGGCAGAGGAAACAGCATGTTGGAAGGCCTGACAGGGAAGGAGGTTGTGTGTTCTAACACAGTGGTTCTCAAACTTTGCTGCACCTGGGATTCTTTGTTTGCATTTTGAATGGTTTTTTTTTCCATTGTGACTCTTTTTATTGTTTGTATATTTGAAGGCTATTATATCTGTATTAACGTTTTTACCTTCCAGAATGATTTTATTCCTTGCATTAATTTTACCTTTGATTCTCTAGTGCTTTCCAGATAAATATTATGTCTTATCCATAAATAGAAATAGTTTTACTTCTCCAGTTCCTGTGCCTCTAATTGATTTCTTATGTGTAAGTGCATTGCCTAGTATCTCCTTTATATTTAAATAACAGTGGAAAATAGTAGGCAGTCTTAACTTTGTTTCTGATCCTTGTGAAATTCCTGTAGCATTTCACTATTAAGGTTGTATTCAGGACTAAGGTATACATACTTTTTCCTATTAAGAAAATATCCATAAATCCATAATTACCTCTTTTGTTCTGTGTTTAATCAGGAATGACTGTTGAATTTTGTTAATTTTTCAGGACTATGAACATAATTTTTTCTTTAGATCTATTAATATGATGTATTATATTAATAGATTTCCAACTATTGAACCAAGCTTGCCTTCCTGGAAAAACATCCTGCTGGGTTTTCTTAATATGATATTGGGCTATTTTTGCTAATATTTTATTTAGTACTTTGGCATCAACAGTCATAAGTGATAACTTTTTGGAATTTTTTTGTATTGTTTTTATCAGGTTTAGGTTTCCATATTATACTTGATTCATAAGAGTTGTTTGAAGTTTTCTTTCATTTTCTAGGCTCTGGTACAATGTATGTAACATTGGGGACAATGTATTCTTTGACAATTCCTCTATGAAAGCAATAGGGCCTTTTATTTGGGGGGCAGGGGATAGTTCCTTGATGTACTCCTCTGTTTCTTTTATGGTAATTGATCTATTTATGCTTTTTTTCCTAATGAGGTCAATTTTGGTAAACTGTATTTTCTTAAGAAATTATCCATTTTGTCTCGTTTTCAAATTTATTTGCATAGAGATCTATCTGCCAGAGAGTCTCTTATGGTATTTTAAATCTCTTCTATTTCCACAGTTATCTCCCCCTAGTCATTTCGTATTTTGTATATTTGTGCTTTGTCCCTTTCCCACCTTGATTATGTTAGCTAGTAGTGTATTTTGTCAATTTCCCCCAAGACAATCATTTTTATTAATTTGATTGTTTTTTCCTACTCCCACCCTCATTAATTTTTATTTTATCTTTCATTATTTCCTTCCTTATGTTTTATTTTGGTTATTTTCTTGTGCTTTATCTTAGCATTTGGAGTTTGGAATTTATTTAATATATTTTTTGTCTTTCATTTTTATTGATATAAGTGCTTAAGGCTATGAATTTCTGCTGATCTCTGCTTTATATTTCATAGATGCTAGGATAGTAGCAGTCTTTTCACTTTCATTATTTTTTTAAAAGTCGTTTAATTTTGGTTTCCATTTCACCCATCCATTGTGTTCCTGTCTTCCTTCCCTTCTATCTGGTATCTATGCTGTAGCTTTTCCAAAATGGTCCTGCTCCATAACATCCTCATAAAAGAAACAGAAAACAAACCTGAAGCCTTTCATAGCTGGCCTGTTTCTCCAGCCATTGCCTGGCTAACACTCGTTTTTGAAGACTAAGCTCAACTTTAGGAATTCTTCTCTGATACCCCTCAACCTCCAATACCAACCCAGTTAGTACTCCTTCTGAGAACTAAATAGAATCCTATATTTCCTTTGTCATAATACTTGTAACAGTATATTTTAATATTTTGTCTCTCTATTAACATTGTAAGATTCTTGAAACAAATGCTTCCCTTTTATCACTGTATCCCTGGTGCTCAATAAATAATTGTTGAATATTCCTTCAGCTATAGACTTCAAAACTAGTATTCTGACCTGTGAGTTCTAGCAAACTCTAGAGCTTCTTCATTACCTTAGTTTGGTGTGTTGATTTTAGCTTTTCAGTTGAAGTATAACACACATACAGAAGAGCACACTAATTATGTGTCCAGCTCAATCAGCTTTCATAAACATACCCACACAACCTCAACACAGATCACCACCTCCATGAATTTTCACAAAGTGAAATGTGTCTATGAAACTGCAACACATATCAAGAAATGAAACTTACTATCCTTCCAGAAGCCCCCATTGTGGCTTCTCCCAATTGACTATGGTATAGCATCCAGAATATGTAAAGAACTCTTATGCTAAACAATAAAAAGACAAGCAACTCAATTTAAAAATGGGCATTCAACATGGAACTGGAAGCAATTAGGCAAGAAAAAGAAATAAAAAGCATCCAAATTGGAAAGGAGGAAGTAAAATTATCTCTGTTTACAGATGACATAATCTTATACATAGAAAGCCCCAAAGAGTCCACTAAAAAAACTACTGGAATGAATGAATTCAGCAAAGTTGCAGGATACTAAATCAGTGCCAAAAAATCAGTTGTGTTTGTACACACTAACAATGAACAATCCAAAAAGGAAATTAAGAGGACAATCCATTTACAATAGCATAAATATGAATAAAATACTTAGGAATAAACCTAGCCAAAAAGTGAAAGACTTGTACAGTGAAAACTGCAAAGTGCTGCTGAAAGAAATAAAAGAAGACACAAATAAATAGACATCCCATGTACATGGACTGAATAACTTAATATTGTTAAGATGTCAATACTACTCAAAGCGATTTACAGAATTAATGCAGTCCATATCAAAATCCCAACAGCGTTGTGTTTTGTTTGTCTACAGAAATAGAAAAATCTATCCTAAAATTCATGTGGAATCTCAAGGGACCCTGAATAGCCAAAACAATTTTGAAAAAGAAGAACAAAATTGGAAGTCTCACACTTCCTCATTTCAAAGCTTACTAAAAAGCCACAGTAATCAAAACAGTGTGGTACTAGCATAAAAACGGATATTAAAACCAGTGGAGCAGAATGAGTCCCAAATTAAACTCTGACATATGTAGTCAAATGATCTTTGACCAAGGTTCCAAAACAATTGATGGGGAAAGGACATTCTCTTCAATAAATGATGCTGGGAAAACTGGATAGTCACATGCAAAAGAATAAAGTTGGGCCCTTACCTTACACAATATACAAAAACTAACTCAAAGTGGAATAAAAACCTAAATGTAAGACCTAAAACTATAAAAGTCACAGAAGAAAATGGAAAAGCTCATGAGATCGAATTTGGCAATGACTTCTCGGATATTACACCAAAAGCACAGGCAACAAAAGCAAAAATAGACAAATGCACTACATTAAACTTAAAAACTTTCTGATCATCAAAGGAAATAATTAACAGAGTGAAAAGGCAGCCTACATCATGGGAGAAAATATTTGCCCATTATATATCTGATAAGGGGTTAATAGCCAGAATATAAAGAGAATTCCTACAACTCAACAACAAAATAACCCAATTTAAAAATGGGCAAAGGACTTTAGCAGACATTTCTCCAAAGATACACAAATGGCCAGCAAACATGAGAAGATGCTCAACATCACTAATCATTAAAAATATGCAAATCAAAACCACAGTGAGATATCAATTCACACCCACTAGGATGGCCATTATCAAAAACACAGAAAAGAAGAAATGTTTGGTAAGCATGTGAAGAAGTTGGAACCCTTGTGCCCTGGGAATGTAAAATGGTGTAGTCTGTATGGAAAACAATACAGAGGTTCCTCAGAAAATTAAAACTAAAATTACCATATGATCCAGCAATCTCTATGTATATCCAACAGAATTGAGAACAGGATCTCAAAGAGATTTGCAGACCCATGTTTATTACAGCATTATTCACAATAGCCAAGATGTGGAAACAACCTAAATGTACTTCATTTTGGGGGGAGCTATTCTGAGTGGCATTTTTAAAAAGCTTTCATTTACAAATGTTCATTGCTGGAATATAGAAACAGAACTGATTTGTGTGTCTGTGTTAATCTTGTACTTTATGACCTTGCTAACCTCATATAGACAATCATGTTGTATGCAAATAGAAGGAACACATACAGGATTTGTATGTTGAATAATTCAGAACTCATGAATAAAATCAAAGATCTAAATAAATGGAGAGGGGCTTCCCTGGTGGCGCAGTGGTTAAGAATCCGCCTGCCAATGCAGGGGACACGGGTTTGAGCCCTGGTCCAGGAAGATCCCTCATGCCACAGAGCAACTAAACCCGTGCGCCACAACTACTGAGCCTGCACTCTAGAGCCCGTGAGCCACAACTACTGAAGACCGCACGCCTAGAGCCTGTGCTCCGCAACAAGAGAAGCCACTGCAGTGAGAAGCCCGCGCACGGCAGCAAAGCATAGCCCCTGCTTGTCACAACTAGAGAAAGGCCACACGCAGCAATGAAGGGCCGGTGCACCCAAAAATGTAAAATAAAATAAGAAATAAAAAATAAGTAAATAAATGGAGAGACATGTCATGTTCATGGATTAGGTCAGAGTAGCAAATATGTCAACTGTCCCCAAATCTATAGATTTAATAGCAATCAAATTCCCAGCAGAATTTTTTGAGGGACTAGATTCTAAAATTTTATGAAAGGGCAAAAGAACCTTAATAGCCAAAAAGATCTGGGGAGGGCTTCCCTGGTGGTGCAGTGGTTGAGAGTCCGCCTGCTGATGCAGGGGACACGGGTTCGTGCCCCGGTCTGGGAGGATCCCACATGCCGCGGAGCGGCTGGGCCCGTGAACCGTGGCCGCTGAGCCTGCGCGTCCAGAGCCTGTGCTCCGCAATGGGAGAGGCCACAACAGTGAGAGGCCCGCGTACCGCAAAAAAAAAAAAAAAAAAAAAAAGATCTGGGGAAACAAGAATAAATTGGGAGGTATCACATTACCAGATACTGAGTTGCTATTAAGCTATAATGATCAAGACAGGTGGTACTGGTGAAAGGATCAGAGTTCAATAGAACAGAAGAAAGATTACAGAAATATACCCTCTTTTATAAAGACACTTTTATAAAGATCCCATTCATGAGGGCTCCAACCTCATTACCTGATCACCTCGCAAATACACAGATGGAGACAGAGATAGGAGTTACGCTGCCACAAGCAAAGAATCTCCGCAAGCCACGAGAATCTGCAAGTGGCAAGGCACGATTTCCCCTCTAGAGCTTTCAGATGTGGGGCCCTGATGACACCTGCAACCTTGCCGAATTTATTAGCTCTAATCGGTTTTGGGGGGGGTTGGAGGAGTATTTTGGGTTTTCTATCTATAAGATTAAGTCATCTGCCAACAGATAATTTTACTTCATCCTTTCCAATTTAGATACCTTTGTTTTACTTGCCTAATTTCTTTGGCTAGGACTTCTAATATTATTTTGAATAGAAGTGGTGAGGGGGCCAGACGCATTCTGCTCGGTGGGAAAGAGAGAGGAGGGAGCTAGATCTTATGCTGATATACCACCATGTGCCAATGAGGTCACACAGTGCCAGGGACCCTCAACCTGGTTGCTCCACTGAACCCACTGTTAGGTGGATTTGGGGTGAGAAGTATTTAGAGGTAGATTGGTTGACCTCACTCTAGCATGAAAATGGAAGTATTTGTAAATTACTTACCTATTTCCCTCCAGGGGAGAAAATGGGAAGTGAGGGCCACTGGTGAACACTGAGTTAGAACAAGTGAGTATTTATATGAGTAATCCCTTCCACATAATGAATCTGATGGAGTCACTGAAGAGTCTACATTTCCTCTTCCCCAGGCTTTGTGATTAATGTGTTCAACCTCACTGGCAACTTTTTGACTGAAAACAGTATTAATTAGCTATTTCCCTTGTCTGGGGAATGAGCATAAGGACCTTGCACCCCCAAGGCTTCTGTTAAGTATACAAAGTGGCCTCAGATTTTCTATGAGAATATTGGCTCTGCAAATGTATGTACTTCCAATTTGCTCCCCACATGAGCTCAGTTTGAACTCTGTCCCCTTTGGAGTTGAGTTACTAAATAAGTAACAGGAATATTTAATCTTTGAAGCATACTGTGTCCCCAAATTTCTATTAAAACTATAGAAAACTTCTGATTATGACAAGTCAGTATTAAAAACTTACCAACTTCTTGGTATATATCCAAAGGAAATGAAATCAGTGTCTCAAAATGGTATCTGTGCTCCCATGTTCATCACATTCCTTGTTATTCACAAGGAATGAAAACCTAAATGTCTGTCCGTGGATAAATGGATAAAGAAAATGTGGTATGTGTATATGTATGTATATATACATACCATTTGCAAAAACATGGATCAACCTGGACATTATGCTGAGTGAAATAAGTCCGAGAAAGACAAATAATGCAATGTGTGCTCTCACTTATATGTGGAATCTAAGAGTCAAACTAATAGACCCAGAGAGTAGAATGGTGGTGCTGTGGCACGGGGGGTAGAGGGGAGAATGAGGAAGTATTGGTCTAAGGCAGTGGTCCCCAAGCTTTTTGGCACCAGGAACCGGTTTCATGGAAGCCAGTTTTTCCACAGGTGTGGACGGAGGGGGGATGGTTCAGGCGGGAATGTGAGCATTGGGGAGCAACGGGGAGTGGCAGATGAAGCTTCCTTCGCTCGTCCACCACTCACCTCCTCCTCCACAGATCGGTACTGGTCCGCGGCCTGGGGGTTGGGGACCCCTGGTCTAAGGGTACAAAGTTTTAGGATAAATGAGTTGTGGCAATTTGATGTACAACTTGGTGATTTTGTACTTGAAATTTGTTAAAAAGGTAGATCTTAAATCGCCACAAAAAATGGTAATTATGTGAGGTGATGGATATGTTAATTAGCTTGAGTGTGGTGATCATTTCTGAATGTGTATATATATCGTAATATCAATTTGTGCACCTTAAATATATACGTTTAATTCCTATTTGTCAATTATACCTCAGTAAAGCTGGAAACAAACAAACAAAAACTGACCTGAACTGACTGTCTTACAGGTATGAGAGAATTGAAATTCCAATTCATATTGTACCTCATGTAACCATTGGGAAAGTGTGCCTTGAGTCAGCAGTTGAGCTGCCCAAGATCCTGTGCCAAGAGGAGCAGGATGCGTACAGGAGGATCCACAGGTAGAGAGCCTCGCTGCTCCTCTTCCCAGTTCTCGGGCCTGGTCCCTGTTCTCCTCTCCTGTCCTTTCATCTTCAGCAGCTCAAGCTGTGAGCCCCCTTTCCTTTCAGCTCTCTGTGAGAAAGTCATCACATGTCTCACCCTGTATGATAACAATCTCTTTAACACTTGTTTCTCTCCTGGTGCACTTTGGATGCTTCTGGGGCAAAGACACTTTTTCTAGTTGTTAAAAATAACATCTTAGTAGCCCTGTTGCCAAGTACTGTGTACTATAGGAAGGCTTCAGCGAGAGACAATAATTTCAAAATTATTTCTTTGAATTATCTCAACGTTCTGAATAAAATTATATCCCCCCAAATCATGAAAAATGGAACAATAATGGGAAGTTCAATGATACATATTTATCTAATCTGGTTGGCAGAGGTCTGTAGCAGACCACTGCCAAACGGATTAGATGAACTGCTGCTTTGCTACTAACCTAAACTATTTTATCCCTTTAGCCTTACACATCTGGACTCAGTAACCAAGATCCATAATGGCTCAGGTAAGATTTTTTTTCTCGAGTACAGGCAGTGAAATACTCACATGACAGAAGCAAATTTAGTTGAAGTGACTGAAGTGATGAGTACAAATTACCCATGAGTTTTCTTTCCCAAGAGCTTTGCCATTCACTAATCCTGCTCCCAACTTTTCTATTGAATCCTGTGGACCACTGAATACTATACATGACTGGACACATTTAACACCAGTTCTCAGGGAGACAGGGAGGGCCCCGATTTGTCTGCAAGTTTCCATAGTGTAACACGCCTACTGTGGCTGATTTCAAACAACTAACATGGCCGTAACCAGTTTGCAAACTTCCTGAAATTTCAACAGTTGGCTCTTGTGAGCCGGTTTCCAGCATATCAGTACCAGCCTATTGTAGTGGGAGTTGAAAGAGATGGCTAGACAGACAGACAGACATAAAAGGGAGCGCATGAGGGAGATCTTTTCATGTAAATAAATATATAAGGAATTCCTATACAAGGCCAAGGATTTCTGCTCAATACAATATACACACTAAATCACTTTTCCCAACATACACACCTACCCATCCACACCTTCTGACTAACCCTGACTCTCAGGCCATTCTGGCAAAGTCACTAGGAAGGAAGAAAAGGAGGCTTCCAAGTATTATAGGCAAGTACTTTGAGAGAAAAAGACAGAGCTGGCTTGGTTTATCTGTCCCATCATTTTTATCTGGAGGTAAAACATGGCAAAGAGTTAATAATATAAGGTAATATATGATATGTAGCCATACTCTAAAGCCACAGCAATTAAAAAATATATATTGATAATTCAAACATGGACAGATAAATCAGTAGAACTGAATACAGCCCATGTATACATATTTAAGAATTTATATCTAAGAAAGATGTCACTTCAAATCAATTTTAAAAAGGATGGATTGTTCACTAAATAGTGTTGGGACAGTTCATTTGTTTCTTAGTTTATACTTCTATTTCCATATGGGAAAAAAATAAATTCCTACTTAATGCCCTACACAAAAAATAAATTCCAGATATATTTAAACTTCTACTATTAAATACAGTACAACCACTTTGGAAAGAGATTGACAATTACAACTACCAAATGTCCCACCAGTTCCTCTCCTAGGCATATACCCCAAAGAGTTGAAAACAGGTGTTCAAACAAAAACTTGTATAGGAATGTTTGTAGCAGCATTATTCACAATAGCCAGAAAGTGGGAACACCCAATTGTCTGTCAGTGGGTGAATGGATAAACAAAGTGTGATCCATCCATACAACAAGGTATTGCTCAGCAATGGAAAGAACACACTACTGATACATGAACAACCTGGATGAATCTCATTATGCCAACTGAAAGAGGCATCACACAAAGTGCTACATACTCTATAGTGCCATTTATATGGAATTTAAGAATAGGCTAAACTAACCTATGGTGACAGCAAATGGGTCAGTAGCTGCTGTGGCCCAAGGTGAAGGGGCACCGGCTGCAGAGGGAACCCAGAAGGGCCTCTGGGCTGATGGAAATGGCCTGTATCTTGACTGGAGGGTGGTTAAAAGGGGTATGCATTTGTCAAAACTCACTGAACTGTACCCTTAAGGTGGGGTCATTTATTGTCTGTAAATTATACCTCAATAAAGCTCATTAAAAGTTAAAAAAAATACAGGAGGAAAATACAAGGAAGTCACAAAAGACTGACTAAGAATTAAAGACTTTTATAGAGCCCTACAGAAAAGTCAAATTGTTCATAATAATATATAAAAGAAGTATGGATTAAGATAAAGTCATCAGGTTTTCTCCTTTTCTTTCAACAAATATTAAATTGACAGAGAATTAGATGAGGATGTGAGGGAAGTGAACACTCCCATATACTGTTCCTGGAGGTATAATTTTTAAATATATGTGAACTTGAATCTAGCAATTCCACTTCGAAAAATGTACCCTTAAAAAATTAGTAGGAAAAGTGTGCAAAAATAAAGGGATATTAATCGCAGTCTTTATAATAGCGAAAAATTGGACGCCACTGGGAGGCCCACCAACAGAAGACTTATTAAATTGGTGCGCCCATTCTGATGAATACTGCACAGCCGTTAAGAAGGAAAGGTAGATCTTTATCAACACAGGAAGGTGTCTATGGCTTATTGTTATGTGAGGTAAAAGTAACATCCAAAATCATACAGTTTTTTTTAACTTCATTTAAAAAAAATTGGGCTTCCCTGGCGGCGCAGTGGTTGAGAATCTGCCTGCCAGTGTAGCGGACACGGGTTCGAGCCCTGGTCTGGGAAGGTCCCACATGCCGCGGAGCAACTGGGCCCGTGAGCCACAACTACTGAGCCTGCGCGTCTGGAGCCTGTGCTCCACAACAAGAGAGGCCGCGACAGTGAGAGGCCCGCGCACCGCGATGAAGAGCGGCCCCCGCTCGCCGCAACTAGAGAAAGCCCTCGCACAGAAACGAAGACCCAACACAGCCAAAAATAAATAAATAAATTTATTTAAAAATTATATATATATATAGCACTCTGAGGTCGATAATAACAAAAAAAAAACCCCACAGATTCCAAGGCCTGTCTTAAGAGAGTTTGTAATTCAGTGATGTGAAAGTGGGGCCCCCAAATCTGTTTTTCAAAAAAAAAATTTTTTTAACATCTTTATTGAGTATAACTGCTTTACAATGGTGTGTTAGTTTCTGCTGTATAACAAAGTGAATCAGCTATACATATACATACATCCCCATATCTCCTCCCTCTTGCTTCTCCCTCCCGCCCTCCTTTATCCCACCCCTCTAGGTGGTCACAAAGCACCGAGCTGATCTCCCTGTGTTATGTGGCTGCTTCCCACTAGCTATCTGTTTTACATTTGGTAGTGTATATATGTCCATGCCACTCTCTCTCTTCGTCCCAGCTTACCCTTCCCTCTCCCCATATCCTCAAGTCCACTCTCTACACCTGTGTCTTTATTCCTGTCCTGCCCCTAGGTTCTTCAGAACCATTTTTATTCAAAAGTATATATACATATGCACACAGGTTCACACACATATAGATATATCTTGGAAGGTCTACCCCACAATTTTACAGTGGTCATTTTAATAAGTCATGTATCATAAGAGAGAAAAAGATATTTCTATTAGGCAGAATTTGTTTTAAAAAGAGAGCCACAGAATCTCCGTCTTGCCGTGAAGCTGAACATTCCTAGGAAGACGTGAAAGGTGATCACTCCCTTCATCTCTCTGCTTTTTCCTCATTTTAAAAGAGAAGCTTTCAGGTGAGTTGCATTAATGTATTCTTCAATGTATGTAACACTTGGTAAGCAATTTTCTTTCTGAACTCGTGAAAAATTAAGTTGCAGAAGACAGAGTTCTAGCTCACTGGGAAGCTATGTTCATTCACAGTGAGAAGGTCTGAGAGCTGGGGAAAGAGACTCTTCTGTAGCTCTTACCCTTTTGCTATGGAAGTAAAAAGCTGGATATCTTTCTGCTCTCTGCATAGCAAGGCTTCCGTCTGGCTTATGGATCCAGGGATGTTCAGGATGGCCTCCGAATAGGTATCCTCTTTGCTCAGCTCTCCTGCCTTTCTCCTGGCTGCCCATACAAAGTTGTCTGCCAGTTCTACTTCTGCACTTTTTCTGTGTTCTCCTCCTTCCCCCTCTTTCTGTAATCATTGTTGGGCGCTACTGGTGGTGGATTGTTATCTCTGTTTTTCCTATTGAAGTGTTTACCAAGAACCTGTGCAGTCAGATGTCGGCAGTCAGCGGGCCTCTACTGCAGTGGCTGGAGGACAGACTGGAGCAAAACCAACAGCATTTGCAGGAGTTGCAACAAGAAAAGGAAGAGCTTATGCAAGAACTTTCTTCTTTAGAATAAAGCAGGAGACAAAATGGGGTAAAAAACTTTTGTTTTCCAATTTGTGTATTAAACATGGTCTGAAAATTCATATACAGGAGATGTGTAGGCAGACGATGGAGCAGATCCTTTTATATCCCCATGGGTGCATTTTATGCATACGATAAACAAACATAAGATGTCTTCCTAAAAGTTTCATTAGGGCCTAATGAACCCTCCTACCTGGAACCGGCCTACAAAGAGCATATGCAGGGTGATTTAAGTAGAATATGAAAGCTTTTTTTTAAAGGCTATGCAAGTTACATTGGCAAGGATATCCTGTAATAAAATGTCTGGGGAGCATATTTCAAGTGTTTATTTTTTCTCTAGAATAAGCTAAAGGGATAAGTATTTCATGTTCAGTTTTGTAGTTATGATGCTGATGTTGGACAAATAAATAAGTACACAAGGGTTAGTGGGATGAAGTGAAGGTGACTCATCAGCACCCCACCTCTATTCTTTACCCCCATTGAGAGGCATATGTCTTATGTCTTCCTTCTTGATCTCTAAAATAGGTATTCTGAGATACCCAGCAAAGGTTGAATCTATGTGGGTGCTCTTTGTAACCAAAAACATGAGTTCTAGCATATTTGGCTCTGAAGCAAATTCCTACTGAGCAGATCCTATTTCCCTAAGAATTTCCAGTATAATATAAATGTGTTTTTCCAGAAACATTCAGGACTTAGGATGTAACAAAAATAATGCTTTAAAAAGTTCTGTTGCAAGCTTCTTACCATGTGTAACCACAAATGCTAAGTGTGTCTTCAGAAAAGAGCCAAGCCTACTGCAGACCAGAAATTAAAGTGGGAATTGGAGGAGTTAGAAAGAAAGAAAACAAAGAAAGCCCCAATCCCAACAACAGCGACAAAGGGTTGGTTTTGTTTTTGTTTTTTCTTCTTGTTTCTCCCTAAATTATTGTTTTTCAAATTTCAAAGTACAGTCCAGAACTACATGCACCATAATCATGTGGAGGCCAAACTTCAGCTCTGGGAGTGGAACCCAGAAATGTTCATGAACTCCCCTAGGGCATATGTAGTGTAAATGTTGTATTTTCCCTAATTTCCCACAGCCACAGTTCTTCTCTATTCTTTTCTTTCCCTGTAGGAAGGATGAAAATATCCAGGTGTAAAATTAATTAAGCCAAATCAATTTTGAAGAAGAAAAATTTGGAAGACTCACATTACCTGACTTCAAGACTTACTATAAACCTACAGTAATCAAGACAGTGTGGTATATGCGCAACTGATTTTGACAAAGGTACAAAAGCAATTCAGTGGAGGAAGGATAGTCTTTTCAACAAATGATGCTGGTGCAGTTGGCAAAGAAAATGAATTTTGACCTAAACTGCATACATTATACAAAAATTAATCGAAAATGTATCATGAACTTAGATGTAAGATGTAAAACTTTCAGGAAAAAAAATCATAGAAAGATCTTTAGGATCATGGGCTAGGCAACAGGTTCTTCTTGGCCTTCATCCCAGAAGCACAATCGTGAAAGGAAAAAGTTGATACTGTATATTGGACTTCATCAAAATGAAAAACTTTTGCTCTGTCAAAAATTTAAGAGGAGGAAGTTATTGAGAGAAATTACTTGCAAACCATTTATCTAGAATAAAGTCAAGAGTAAAAAACAAACAATCCAATTAGAAAATGAGCAGAAGACATGAATAGACATAGCACTAAAGAGGGTGTATCGAAGGCAAGCAAGCACAGGAAAAGGTGTTGAACTTCATTAGTCATCAGGGAATGCAAATTAAAACCACAGTGAATTATAACTACATACTTATCAGAATGGCTAAAGAAAAAACAGTGAAAATACCAGATGCTGTTGAGCATACAAACTGGATCTCTCATACATTGCTGAACAGAATGTAAAATGTAAGCCACTCTGAAAAAAAGAGTTTAAAAATTTCTAATAGAGTTAAACATACATGTACTTTATTACCCAGCAATTGTTGTCCTGGACATTTATCCCAAAGAAATGAAACCTATTTTGGCACAGAAACTTCTATACAGACATTCTTGGCAGTATCATTTGTAATAGCCCCAAACTGGAAACAACCCAGATGACCTGCAGTTGCGTGTGTGGTTAAACCACACCATGCAATACTACTCTGCAATGAAAAGGAACAGACTGTTGATACACACGACTTGGATGGACCTCAAGGGTATAATGATGAATGAAAAACAGCCAGTCTTAAAAGCTCACATACTGTATGACTGCATTTGTATGAATTCTTGAAATGACAAAATTATAGAAGTGAAGAACAGATTAATGGTTGACAGGGATAGGGACTGGAGGGGGTATGGGATATGGGTGACTATAAAGGGATAACACAATGAATTCCTTTGTGCTGATGGAACAGTTCTGTATCTTGATTGTGGTGTTTATTACATGAATCTATATCTGTGCTAAAACTACATAGGCCTACACACACCCACAAATGAATGCATGTAAAATTTGGTGAAACCAAATAAGGTCTATAGTCTAGTTAGCAGTATTCTACCATTGTCAATATGTTGGTTTTGAAGATGTACAATAGTTATGTGTAAGATCTTACCACTGGAGGAAACTGGGTGAAGGGCACATGGGACTCCCTGTACTATTTTTGCAACTTCCTGTTAATCTATAATTATTGCAAAATAAAAAGTTGTAAGTATTAAATAAGGAACTAGGAGGTATGGTACGTATTTTGTGTAATAAGAAAAGAGTGATAAAATCTGAGGGGGAATAAAATGATTTGAATATTTTTACAGACAAACCTTCTGCACATGTCCCTTCTAAGCTATTTACATTGACAGAGTTATGGCAATTTGAAATTCTTTTTCTAACCTGATAATTCGAGTTGTAATCTGTAAAATAGGATGTGGGGAGAGGAGGCAGGTACATGGAAGTGTCAAAGTACCTGGTGGCTGAGGAAGCAGGGCTGGGATTACTGCATGAGTGCCTTGGTGGGGGATATCTAGTGGAAACTGTTGTGCAGCCAGCAATCAGGTACATTAAACAAGTAAGTCAACTGATGGAGCAAATAAGTAAATGTATTGAGGAAAGTGGAAGCTAGGTTTGTCAGTGTCAGAGAAATTACTTATAAACATGAAAAGGGGAGGAGCTTCAAGATGGCAGAAGAGTAAGACGTGGAGATCACCTTCCTCC
The DNA here is from genome assembly GCF_937001465.1 of Orcinus orca. Classification (NCBI taxonomy): domain Eukaryota; kingdom Metazoa; phylum Chordata; class Mammalia; order Artiodactyla; family Delphinidae; genus Orcinus; species Orcinus orca. The sequence continues at coordinate 131,867,498 of NC_064580.1, forward strand.
CCACAAATACGTCAGAAATACAGCTAAATGTGGAACAAACCCTACAGAACATCTACTAAATGCTGGCAGAAGAACTCAGACCTCCCAAAAGGCAAGAATCTCCCCACGTACCTGGGTAAGGCAAAAGAGAAAAGGAAAAACAGAGACAAAAGAATAGGGACGGGACCTGCACCTCTGGGAGGGAGCTGTGAAGGAGGAAAAGTTTCCACACACTAGGAAGCCCCTTCGCGGGCAGAGACTGTGGGTGGCGGAGGGGGAGGAACTTCGGAGCCACGGAGGAGAGCACAGCAACAGGGGTGCGGAGGGCAAAGTAGATTCCCGCACAGAGGATCAGGGCCGACCAGCACTCACCAGCCTGAGAGGCTCGTCTGCTCACCTGCCGGGGTGGGGCGGGGCTGGGAGCTGAGGCTCGGGCTTTGGAGGTCGGATCCCAGGGAGAGGACTGGGGTTGGCTGCGTGAACACAACCTGAAGGGGATCGTGTGCCACAGCTGGCCGGGAGGCAGTCCGGGAAAAAGTCTGGAACTGCCGAAGAGGCCATTGTTTCGGGGTGTGGGAGGAGAGGGGATTCAGAACACCGCCTAAATGAGCCCAAGATGGGCGTGAACCACGGCGATCAGCACAGACCCCAGAGACGAGCACGAGACGCTAAGGCTGCTGCTGCCGCCACCAAGAAGCCTGTGTGCGAGCACAGGTCACTCTCCACACCTCCCGTCCTGGGAGCATGTGCAGCCCGCCACTGCCAGGGTCCCGGGATCCAGGGACAACTTCCCCGAGAGAACGCACGGCGCGCCTCAGCCTGGTGCAACGTCACGCCGGCCTCTGCCGCCGCAGGCTCGCCCCGCATCTGTACCCCTCCCTCCCCCTGGCCTGAGTGAGCCAGAGCCCCCGAAGCAGCTGCTCCTTTAACCCCGTCCTGTCTGAGCAAAGAACAGACGCCCTCCGGTGACCTACATGCAGAGGCGGGGCCAAATCCAAAGCTAAACCCCCGGAGCTGTGCGAACAAAGAAGAGAACGGGAAATCTCTCCCAGCAGCCTCAGGAGCAGCAGATTAAATCCCCACAATCAACTTGACGTACCCTGCATCTGTGGAATACCTGAATAGACAATGAATCATCCCAAAATTGAGGCGGTGGACTTTGGGAACAACGATACAATTTTTTCCCCTTTTTCACTTTTTGTGAGTGTGTATGTGTATGCTTCTGTGTGTGATTTTGTCTGTATAGCTTTGCTTTTAGCTTAGCTTTTACCATTTGTCCTAGGTTTCTGCCTGTCCATTTGTTTTGTTTTGTTTTTTAAGTATAGTGTTTAGTGCTTGTTATCATTGGTAATTTATTTTTTGGTTTGGTTGCTGTCTTCTTTTTTTTCTTTCTATTACTTTTTGAATTTTTATTTATTTTTTATTTTTATTTTCTTTTTTGGCGGTACACGGGCCTCTCACTGTTGTGGCCTCTCCCATTGCAGAGCACAGGCTCCGGACGCGCAGGCTCAGTGGCCATGGTTCACGGGCCCAGCCGCTCCGTGGCATGTGGGCTCTTTCTGGACCAGGGCATGAACCCGTGTCCCCTGCATCGGCAGGCGGACTCTCAACCACTGCGCCACCAGGGAAGCCTACTTTTTGAAGTTTTTAAAAATTTTTTTTTGAATTTTATTTTTTTTTTACAGCAGGTTCTTACTAGTCATCAATTTTATACACATCAGTGTATACATGTCAATCCCAATCGCCTAATTCATCACACCACCATCCCCACCCCCACCCCCCGCGGCTTTCCCCCCTTGGTTTCCATACGTTTGTTCTCTACATCTGTGTCTGGATTTCTGCCCTGCAAACCAGTTCATCTGTACCATTTTTCTAGGTTCCACATATATGCGTTAATATACGATATTTGTTTTTCTCTTTCTGACTTCCTTCACTCTGTATGACAGTCTCTAGATCCATCCACGTCTCTACAAATGACCCATTTTCGTTCCTTTTTATGGCCGAGTAATACTCCATTGTATATATGTACCACATCTTCTTTATCCATTCGTCTGTCGATGGGCATTTAGGTTGCTTCCATGACCTGGCTATTGTAAACAGTGCTGCAATGAACACTGGGGTGCATGTGTCTTTTTGAATTATGGTTTTCCCTGGGTATATGCCCAGTAGTGGGATTGCTGGGTCATATGGTAGTTCTATTTTTAGTTTTTTAAGGAAGCTCCATACTGTTCTCCATAGTGGCTGTATCAATTTACATTCCCACCAACTGTGCAAGAGGGTTCCCTTTTCTCCACACCCTCTCCAGCATTTGTTGTTTGTAGATTTTCTGATGATGCCCATTCTAACTGGTGTGAGGTGATGCCTCATTGTAGTTTTGATTTGCATTTCTCTAATAATTAGTGATGCTGAGCAGCTTTTCATGTGCTTCCTGGCCATCTGTATGTCTTCTTTGGAGAAATGTCTATTTAGGTCGTCTGCCCATTTTTGGATTGGGCTGTTTGTTTTTTTAATATTGAGCTGCATGAGCTGTTTATATATTTTGGAGATTAATCCTTTGTCAGTTGCTGCATTTACAAATATTTTCACCCATTCTGAGGGTTGTCTTTTCGTCTTGTTTACGGTTTCCTTTGCTCTGCAAAGCTTTTAAATTTCATTAGGTCCAATTTGTTTGTTTTTGTTTTTATTTCCGTTACTCTAGGAGGTGGATCAAAAAATATCTTGCTGGGCTTCCCTGATGGCGCAGTGGTTGAGAGTCTGCCTGCCGATGCAGGGGATACAGGTTCGTGCCCCGGTCCGGGAAGATCCCGCATGCCGCAGAGCGGCTGGGCCCATGAGCCATGGCCGCTGAGCCTGCGCGTCTGGAGCCTGTGCTCCGCAACAGGAGAGGCCACAACAGTGAGAGGCCTGCGTACTACAAAAAAAAAAAAAAAAAAATCTTGCTGTGATTTATGTCAGTGTTCTTCCTATGTTTTCCTCTAAGAGATTTATAGTGCCTGGTCTTACATTTAGGTCTCTAATCCATTTTGAGTTTATTTTTGTCTATGGTGTTAAGGAGTGTTCTAATTTCATTTCTTTACATGTAGCTGTCCAGTTTTCCCAGCACCACTTATTGAAAAGACTGTCTTTTCTCCATTGTATATCCTTGCCTCCTTTATCCTAGATTAGTGGACCATAGGTGCGTGGGTTTATCTCTGGGCTTTCTATCCTGTTCCATTGATCTATATTTCTGTGTTTGTGCCAGTACCATATTGTCTCAATTACTGTAGCTTTGTAGTATAGTCTGAAGTCAGGGAGTCTGATTCCTCCAGCTCTGTTTTTCTTCCCTTAAGACTGCTTTGGCAATTCGGGGTCTTTTGTGCTTCCATACATATTTTAAGATTTTTTGTTCTAGCTCTGTAAAAAATGACATTGGTAATTTGATAGAGATTGCATGAATCTGTAGATTGCTTTGAGTAGTACAGTCACTTTCACAATACTGATTCTTCCAATCCAAGAACATGGTATATCTCTCCATCTGTTGGTATCATCTTTAATTTCTTTCATCAGTGTCTTATAGTTTTCTGCATACAGGTCTTTTATCTCCCTAGGTGTGTTTATTCCTGGGTATTTTATTCTTTTTGTTGTAATGGTAAATGGGAGTGTTTCCTTAATTTCTCTTTCAGATTTTTCATCATTAGTATATAGGAATGCAAGAGATTTCTGTGCATTAATTTTGTATCCTGCTACTTTACCAAATTCATTGATTAGCTCTAGTAGTTTTCTGGTGGCATCTTTAGGATTCGCTATGTATAGTATCATGTCAGCTTCAAACACTGATACTTTTACTTCTTCTTTTCCGATTTGTATTCCTTTCTTTTCCTTCCCTGATTGCCGTGGCTAGGACTTCCAAAACTATGTTCAATAATAGTGGTGAGAGTGGACATCCTTGTCTTGTTCCTGATCTTGGAGGAAATGCTTTCAGTTTTTCACCATTGAGAATGATGTTTGCTGTGGGTTTGTCGTATATGGCCTTTATTATGTTGAAGTAGGTTCCCTCTGTGCCCACTTTCTGGAGAGTTTTTATCATAAATGGGTGTTGAATTTTGTCAAAAGCTTTTTCTGCATCTATTGAGATGATCATATGGTTTTTATTCTAAAATTTGTTAATATGGTGTATCACATTGATTGACTTGCCTATATTGAAGAATCCTTGCATCCCTGGGATAAATCCCACTTGATCATGGTGTATGATCCTTTTGATGTGTTGTTGGATTCTGTTTGCTTGTATTTGTTGAGGATTTTTGCATCTACATTCACCAGTTATATTGGACCGTAATTTTCTTTTTTTGTAGTATCTTTGTCTGGTTTTGGTATCAGGGTGATGGTGGCCTCATAGAATGAGTTTGGGAGTTTTCCTTCCTCTGCAATTTTTGGAAGAGTTTGAGAAGGATGGGTATTAGATCTTCTTTAAATGTTTGATAGAATTCACCTGTGAAGCCATCTGGTCCTGGACTTTTGTTTGTTGGAAGATTTTTAATCACAGTTTCAATTTCATTACTTGTGATTAGTCTGTTCATATTTTCTATTTCTTCCTGGTTCAGTCTTGGAAGGTTTTACCCTTCTAAGAATTTGTCCATTTCTTCCAGGTTGTCCATTTTATTGGCATAGAGTTGCTTGTAGTAGTCTCTTAGGATGCTTTGTATTTCTGCGGTGTCCGTTGTAACTTGTCCTTTTTTCATTTCTAATTTTATTGATTTGAGTCCTCTCCCTCTTTTTCTTAATGAGTCTGGCTAATGGTTTATCAATTTTGCTTATCTCCTCAAAGAACCAGCTTTTAGTTTTATTGATCTTTGCTACTGTTTTCTTTGTTTCTATTTCATTTATTTCTGCTCTGATCTTCATGATTTCTTTCCTTCTGCCAACTTTGGGTTTTGTTTGTTCTTCTTTCTTTAGTTCTTTTAGGTGTAACGTTAGATTGTTTATTTGAGATTTTTCTTGTTTCTTGAGGTAGGCTTGTAGAGCTATAAACTTCCCTCTTAGAACTGCTTTTGCTGCATCCCATAGGTTTTGGATCATTGTGTTTTCATTGTCATTTGTCTCTAGGTATTTTTTGATTTCTTCTTTGATTTCTTCAGTGGTCTCTTCGTTGTTTAGTTACGTATTGTTTAGCCTCCATGTGCTTGGGTTTTTTACGTTTTTCCCCTTTAACTGATTTCTAATCTCATAGCATTGTGGTCAGAAAAGATGCTTGATATGATTTCAACTTTCTTAAATTTACTGAGGCTTGATTTGTGACGCAAGATGTGATCTATCCTGGAGAATGGTCCATGAGCACTTGAGAAGAAAGTGTAATCTGCTGTTTTGGAATGGAATGTCCTATAAATATCAATCAAATCTATCTGGTCTATCATGTCATTTAAAGCTTCTGTTTCCTTATTAATTTTCTGTTTGAATGCTCTGTCCATTGGTGTAAGTGAGGTGTTAAAGTCCCCCACTATTATTGTGTTACTGTCGATTTCCTCTTCTATAGCTGTTAGCAGTTGCCTTATGTACTGAGGTGCTCCTATGTTGGGTGCATATATATTTATAATTGTTATAGCTTCCTCTTGGATTGATCCCTTGATTATTACGTAGTGTCCTTCCTTGTCTCTTGTAACATTCTTTATTTTAAAGTCTATTTTATCTGATATGTGTATAGCTACTCCAGCTTTCTTTTGATTTCCATTTGCATGGAATATCTTTTTCCATCCCCTCACTTTCAGTCTGTATTTGTCCCTAGGTCTGAAGTGGGTTTCTTGTAGACAGCATATATATGGGCCTTGTTTTTATATCCATTCAGCAAGCCTGTGTCTTTTGGTTGGAGATTTTAATCCATTCATGTTTAAGGTAATTATCGATATGTAAGTTCCTATTACCATTTTCTTAATGTTATGGGTTTGTTTTTGTAGGTCCTTTTCTTCTCTTTTGTTTCCCACTTAGAGAAGTTCCTTTAGCATTTGTTGTAGAGCTGGTTTGGTGGTGCTGAATTCTCTTAGCTTTTGCTTGTTTGTAAAGCTTTTGATTTCTCCATCGAATCTGAATGAGATCCTTGCTGTGTAGAGTAATCTTGGTTGTAGGTTCTTCCCTTTCATCACTTTAAGTATATCATGCCACTTCCTTCTGGCTTGTAGAGTTTCTGCTGAGAAATCAGCTGTTAACCTTATGGGAGTTCCCTTGTATGTTAGTTGTCACTTTTCCCTTGCTGCTTTCACTAATTTTTCTTTGTCTTTAATTTTTGCCAATTTGATTACTATGTGTCTTGGCGTGTTTCTCCTTGGGCTTATCCTGTATGGACTCTCTGCGCTTCCTGGACTTGTGTGGGTATTTCCTTTCCCATGTTAGGGAAGTTTTCAACTATAATCTCTTCAAATATTTTCTCGGGTTCTTTCTCTCTCTATTCTCCTTCTGGGACCCCTATAATGTGAATGTTGTTGCGTTTAATGTTGTCCCAGAGGTCTCTTAGGCTGTATTCATTTCTTTTCATTCTTTTTTCTTTATTCTGTTCCACAGCAGTGAATTCCAGCATTCTGTCTTCCAGGTCACTTATCCGTTCTTCTGCCTCAGTTATTCTGCTATTGATTCCTTCTAGTGTAGTTTTCCTTTCAGTTATTGTATTGTTCATCTCTGTTTGTTTGTTCTTTAATTCTTCTAGATCTTTGTTAAACATTTCTTTCATCTTCTCGATGTTTGCCTCCATTCTCTTTCCGAGGTCCTGGATCACCTTCACTATCATTATTCTGAATTCTTTTACTGGAAGATTGCCTATCTCCATTTCATGCAGTTGTTTTTCTGTGGTTTTATCTTGTTCCTTCATCTGGTACATAGTCCTCTGCCATTTCATCTTGTCTCTTTTTCTGTGAATGTGGTTTTTGTTCCCCAGGCTGCAGGATTATAGTTCTTCTTGCTTCTGCTGTGTGCCCTGTGGTGGATGAGGCTATCTAAGAGGCTTGTGGAAGTTTCCTGATGGGAGGGACTTGTGGTGGGTAGAGCCGGCTGTTGCTCTGGTGGGCAGAGCTCAGTAAAACCTTCATCTGCTTCTCTGCTGATGGGTGGGGCTGTGTTCCCTCCCTGTTGGTTGTTTGGCCTGAGGCGATCCAAGACTGGAGCCTACCTGGGCTCTTTGGTGGGGCTAATGGCGGACGCTGGGAGGGCTCATGCCAAGGAGTACCTCCCAGAACTTCTGCTGCCAGTGTCCTTATCCCTTGGCGAGCGACAGCTGCCCCCTGCCTCTGCAGGAGACCCTCCAACACTAGCAGGTAGGTCTGATCAGTCTCCTTTGGGATCACTGCTCCTTCCCCTGTGTCCCAATGCACACACTACTTTGTGTGTGCCCTCCAGGAGTGGATCTCTGTTTCCCCCAGTACTGCCAAAGTCCTGCAATCAAATCCTGCTAGTCTTCAATGTCTGATTATCTAGGAATTCCTCCTCCCATTGCCAGACCCCCAGGTTGGGATGCCTGACGTGAGGCTCAGAACCTCCACTCCAGTGGGTGGACGTCTGTGGTATAAGTGTTCTCCAGTTTGTGAGTCACCCACTTAGCAGTTATGTGATTTGATTTTATTATGATAGCGCCCCTCCTACCATCTCATCGTGGCTTCTCCTTTATCTTTGCATGTGGAGTATCTTTCTGGGTGAGCTTGGTGTCTTCCTGTTGATGACAGTTCAGCAGTTAGTTGTGATTCTGGTGTTCTCAAAAGAGGGAGTGAGACAAAGAAAGAAAACTACAGGCCAATATCACTGATGAACATAGATGCAAAAATCCTCAACAAAATACTAGCAAACAGAATCCAACAGCACATTAAAAGGATCATACACCATGATCAAGTGGGGTTTATTCCAGGAATGCAAGGATTCTTCAATATACGCAAATCAATCAACGTGATGCACCATATTAACAAATTGAAGGAGAAAAACCGTATGATCATCTCAATAAATGCAGAAAAAGCTTTTGACAAAATTCAACACCCATTTATGATAAAAACCCTGCAGAAAGTAGGCATGGAGGGAACTTTCCTCAACATAATAAAGACCATATATGACAAACCCACAGCCAACATCATCCTCAATGGTGAAAAACTGAAAGCATTTCCACTAAGATCAGGAACAAGACAAGGTTGCCCACTCTCACCACTATTATTCAACATAGTTTTGGAAGTCTTAGCCACAGCAATCAGAGAAGAAAAAGAAATAAAAGGAATCCAAATCGGAAAAGAAGTAAAGCTGTCACTGTTTGCAGATGACATGATACTATACATAGAGAATCCTAAAGATGCTACCAGAAAACTACTAGAGTGAATCAATGAATTTGGTAGAGTAGCAGGATACAAAATTAATGCACAGACATCTCTGGCTTTCCTATACACTAATGATGAAAAATCTGGAAGTGAAATTAAGATAACACTCCCATTTACCATTGCAACAACAACAAAAAAATATCTAGGAAGAAGCCTACCTAAGGAGACAAAACACCTGTATGCAGAAAATTATAAGACACTGATGAAAGACATTAAAGATGATACAAATAGATGGAGAGAAATACCATGTTCTTCGATTGGAAGAATCAACATTGTGAAAATGATTCTACTACCCAAAGCACTCTACAGATTCAATGCAATCCCTATCAAACTACCACTGGCATTTTTCACAGAACTAGAACAAAAAATTTCACAATTTGTATTGAAACACAAAAGACCCCGAATAGCCAAAGCAATCTTGAGAAAGAAAAACAGAGCTGGAGGAATCAGGCTCCCTGACTTCAGGCTATACTACAAAGCTACAGTAATCAAGACAGTATGGTACTGGCACAAAAACAGAAATATAGATCAACAGAACAGGATAGAAAGCCCAGAGATAAACCCACGCACATATGGTCACCTTATCTTTGATAAAGGAGGCAAGAATATACAGTGGAGAAAAGACAGCCTCTTCAATAAGTGGTGCTGGGAAAACTGGACAGCTACATGTAAGAGAATGAAATTAGAACACTCCCTAACACCATACACAAAGATAAACTCAAAATGGATTAAAGACCTAAATGTAAGGCCAGACACTATCAAACTCTTAGAGGAAAACCTAGGCAGAACACTCTATGACATAAATCACAGCAAGATCCTTTTTGACCCACCTCCTAGAGAAATGGAAATAAAAACAAAAATAAACAAATGGGACCTAATGAAACTTAAAAGATTTTGCACAGCAAAGGAAACCATGAACAAGACCAAAAGACAACCCTCAGAATGGGAGAAAATATTTGCAAATGAAGCAACTGACAAAGGATTAATCTCCAAAGTTTACAAGCAGCTCATGCAGCTTAATAACAAAAAAACAAACAACCCAATCCAAAAATGGGCAGAAGACCTAAATAGACATTTCTTCAAAGAAGATATACAGATTGCCAACAAACACATGAAAGAATGCTCAACATCATTAATCATTAGAGAAATGCAAATCAAAACTACAATGCGATATCATCTCACACTGGTCAGAGTGGCCATCATTAAAAATCTAGAAACAATAAATGCTGGAGAGGGTGTGGAGAAAAGGGAACACTCTTGCACTGTTGGTGGGAATGTAAATTGATACAGCCACTATGGAGAACAGTATGGAGGTTCCTTATAAAACTAAAAATAGAACTACCATATGACCCAGCAATACCACTACTGGGCATATACCCTGAGAAAACCATAATTCAAAAAGAGTCATGTACCACAATGTTCATTGCAGCTCTATTTACAATAGCTAGGACATGGAAGCAACCTAAGTGCCCATCATCGGATGAATGGATAAAGAAGATGTGGCACATAGATACAATGGAATATTACTCAGCCATAAAAAGAAACAAAATTGAGTTATTTGTAGTGAGGCAGATGTACCTAGAGTCTGTCATACAGAGTGAAGTAAGTCAGAAAGAGAAAAACAAATACCATATGCTAACACATATATATGGAATCTAAGGGGGAAAAAAAAGTCATGAAGAACCTAGGGGTAAGACGGGAATAAAGACATAGATCTACTAGTGAACGGACTTGAGAATATGGGGAGGGGGAAGGGTAAGCTGTGACAAAGTGAGAGAGTGGCATGGACATGTATACACTACCAAACATAAAACAGCTAGCTAGTGGGAAGCAGCCATATAGCACAGGGAGAACAGCTCGGTGTTTTGTGACCACCTAGAGGGGTGGGATATGGAGGGTGGGAGGGAGGGAGATGCAAGAGGGAAGAGATATGGGAACATATGTATATGTATAACTGATTCATTTTGTTATAAAGCAGAAACTAACATACCATTGTACCGCAATTATACTCTAATAAAGATGTTAAAAAACAACAAACAAACATATAAATCACCCTAAAAAAAAAAGAGGGAGTGAGAACATGTCCTTCTACTCCGCCATCTTGAACCTCTCTCAGCTGTATTTCTATATACTAATGGACTATCTGAAAAAGAAATTAAGAAGACATTCACATATACTATAGCATCAAAAAAATACTTAGGAGTAAATTTAGCCAAGGAGATGAAAGATCTTGTACACTGAAAACTATAAGATATTGATGAAAGAATTTTAAGAAGACACAAATAATTTGAAACATATCCTGTATCCATGAGGAATTCCCTGGCGGTCCTGTGGACAGGACTCTGCACTTTCACTGCTGAGGGCCCGGGTTCAATCCCTGATGGGGGAACTAAGATCCTGCAAGCCAAGTTTTGCGGCCAAAAAAAAAAAAGAATTATATCATACCCTGTGTTCATGGATTGGAAGAATGAATGTTGTTAAAATGATCATAATACCTAAAGTGATGTACAGATTTAATTCAATCCCCATCAAAATTCCAATGGCATTTTCCACAGAAATAGAAGAAAACAATCCTAAAAATCATGTGGAACCACAAAAGACCCCAAATGGCCAAAGTAATCATGAGCAAGAACAAAGCTGGGGGCTTCCTGATTTCAAATGATATTACAATTCCACAGTAATCAAAACACTATGGCACTGGCATAAAAACAGACACACAGACCAATGGAGTAGAATAGAGTACAGGAATAAACCCACACATACACAGTCAACTAATATTTGACAAGGGAGCCAAGAATGCACAATGGGGAAAGGATAGTCTTTTCCACAGGTGGTGTTGAGAAAACTAGATATCTACATGCAAATGAATGATACTGGACCACTGTCTTACACCATACACAAAAATTAACTCAAATGAATTAAATACTTAAATGTAAAACCTGAAAGCATAAAACTCCTAGAATTAAACCTAGGCGGATGCTCCTTGACATCCATCTGGGCAATGACTTTTTAGACTTGACACCAAAAGCAAAAGCAACAATAGCAAAAATAAACAAGTGGGACTACATCAAACTAAAAAGCTATACTGCAATGGAAATCATCACCAAAATGAAAAGTCAACCCACAGAATGTGAGAAGGTATTTGTATACCATATATCTGCTAAGAGTTTAGTACCCCAAATATATAAGGAACTTATACAACAATAGCAAAAAAACCCACAAACAACCTAATTTAAGAATAGGCCTGAGACCTGAATAAACATTTTTCCAAAGAAGATATACATATGACCTACAGGCACATAAAGAGATGCTCAACATTGCAAATCATCAAGGAAATGCAAATCAAAACCACAATAAGATTATCACCTCACACCTGTCAGGATGGCTATTATCAAAAAGACAACAAATAACAAGTGTCAGCAAGGATGTGGACAAAAGGGCACCCTCGTGCAGTGTTGATGGGAATATAAACTGGTACAGCCATTATGTAAAAAAGTATGAAGTTTCTTCAAAAAATTAAAAATAGAACTACCATATGATCCAGCAATCCAACTTTTGGGTATATACCCGTAGAAATGAAGTCAGGATCTCAAAGATATATGCATTCCCATTTTTATTGCAGCAATATTCACAACAGTCAAGATATGGAAACAATCTAAATTCCATTGACAGATGAATAAAGAAAATGTGTGTGTACATATATATATATAATATATTTTATATATATATAAAATGCAGCCATTAAAAAGAAGGAAATTCTGCCATTTGTGACAACATGGATATACCTCAAGGATATTATGCTAACTAAGTGAAATAAGCCAAGCACAGAAGGACAAATAATGTATGATCTCACTTATATGTGAAATCTGAAAATGTTGAACTTATTTAACCAGAAAGTAGAATGATGTTTGCCGGGGGCTGGGGGGTGGGGGAAATGGGGAGAAGTTGGTCAAAGGGTACAAATTTTCAGTTATAAGATGAATTCATTTAAAAAAAAGATGAATGAGTTCTAGTGATCTAATATACAGCATTGTGAACACAATTAATAATACTGTACACTTGAAATTTGCTAAAATAATAGATCTCAAGTGTTCTAACCACAGAAAATATTTTAAGTATGGAGGTGATGGATGTGTTGACTGTGGTGATCATTTCACAATGTATACATATATTAAATCCTCATCTTGTACACCTTAAAAGAAAACATCATGTTGGGACTTCTCTGGTGGCGCAGTGGTTAAGAATGCACCTGCTAATGCAGGGGACACGGGCTCGAGCCCTGGTCCGGGAAGATCCCACATGCCGTGGAGCAACTAAGCCCGTGTGCCACAACTACTGAAGCCTGAGTGCCCTAGAGCCCGCTTGCTGCAACTACTGAGTCCGCATGCTGCAACTACTGAAGCCCACGTGCCTAGAGCCTGTGCTCCGCAACAAGAGAAACCACCGCGATGAGAAGCCAGCACACCGCAATGAAGAGTAGCCCCCACTCGCCACAACTAGAGAAAGCCCACGTGCAGCAATGAAGACCCAACGCAGCCAAAAATAAATAAAATTTTAAAATAATAATAAATAAAAACGTGTCTTTAAAAAAAGAAAACATCATGTTGTACAACCTAAATATATACAATTTTTATTTGTTAATCATATCTCAGTAAAGCTGAAGAAAAAGATAAACTCAATTAAAAAATTAGCAAAGGATCAGAATAGACATTTCTCCAAAGGAGATACACAAATTGCCAATAAGCACATGAAAAAATTCTTCTAAGTCATTAGTCATCAGGGAAATGTAAATGAAAACCACAAAGAGATACCACTTCCAACCCACTCAGATGGCTATAATCAAACAAATGGAAAACAAATATTGGCAAGGATGTGTAGAAATTGGTACCCTCATACACTGCTGGTGGGGTTGTAAAATGGTTCAGCCACTATGGAAAATAGTTTAGTAGTTCCTTACAAAGTTCAACACAGAATTTCCATATGAACATGCAATTCCACGCTTAGGTATGTACCTAAAAGAAGTGAAAACAGGTATTGAAAGAAATACTTGCATGTGAAGCAGTATTCACAATAGTTCAAAAAGGGAAACAGCCCACGTGTTCATGAATGAACAAATAAACTGTAGTATATCCACACAATGGAATATTATTTGGCCATAATAAGAAATGAAGTACTGATTCATGCTACAACATGAATGAAGCTGTCATATATTATGCTAAGTGAAGGAGCCCAGTCCCCAAAGTCCACATATTGACTGAGTCCTTTTATATGAAATGTTCAGAATAGGAAAATCTTCAGAGACATAAAGTAGAATAGTGATTGACTAGGGATGGGAGGTTTAGGTGGAAATGAAGAGTGATGGCTAATGAGTGTGGGGTTTCTTTTTAAGGTGGTGAAAATGTTGTAAATTGATCTTGGTGCTGGTCATACAACTCTGAATATACTAAAAACTACCAACTTGTAGACTAAATGGGTGAATGGAATGATATGTGAATTAAATACCAACAAAGCTACTTGAGAAAACATGCTCTGAAAGGACAGAAGTGATATCAAAGTAATGTGTGTGCCTTTCTAAACCAACTTCAACGTTCTTTAAAGTAATACATAAACATACAGCACTCAGTGAATTAAGAATATTTGACATCTATACAAAATTACACAGGAAGAAGCAGAAAAATGTTACTGATACCAAAGAGAAAAATAAGTCAATAGAAACAGAGCCAGAAGGAATTGGTTGATAAGCATATATTCTTGATAGTTATTATGATATCCTCAAGGGTTTAAAGGAAAATGTGAACATAATGAGGAGAGCATTGAAAGATAAAAAGAGTCAAATGGAAATTCTAGAGATGAAAAATACCTTACTGAAAATGCAAACTGTCCTAAATGGGATTAAGAGAAGATAATCTGCAAAAGAAAAGATCAGTGAACTTGACGACATAGCAAAAGAAAGTCTGCAACGTAAAGTGCAGGGGGGAAAAAGGCTGTTAAAAATGCAAATGGGGCTTCCCTGGTGGCGCAGTGGTTGAGAGTCCGCCTGCCGATGCAGGGGACACGGGTTCGTGCCCCAGTCCGGGAAGATCCCACATGCCGTGGAGCGGCTGGGCCCGTGAGCCATGGCCGCTGAGCCGGCGCATCCGGAGCCTGTGCTCCTCAATGGAAGAGGCCACAACAGTGAGAGGCCCGCGTACCGCAAAAAAAAAAAAAAAAGAAAAAGAAAAAAATGCAAATGAACAGAGTCTCAGTCACTGGTGATACAATATTAATAACAGTAATACACATGTAATGGAACACTGCATCGAACAGTAGAAAAATATGTGGTTTTCAAGGGTACACAGAAGATTTACCTTTTAGAGCATATATTCTGTTCTATAAAATAAATCTCAACAAAATTTAAAAGATTTAAATAATAAGAAACATGTTCTTTGACAACAACAAAAGCAGTACTTAACTCTAAAGTCCTATATTATAAAAGAAGAATCTTAAATAAGTTAAGCTAATGTCCTTAAGAAACCAGAAAGTGAAGAGCAAAATAAACTGCAAGCAAGTAGAAGCAATGGAATAATATAGATAGATACGAGCAGAAATCAGTGACATAGAAAAGAGAATATAGAGAAAATCAGTGAAAGCAAAAGGTGGTTCTTTGAGAGGATCAATAAAATTGATAACTGTCTAGCCAGATATACCAAGAAAAAAAAAGAGAGAGAGAGAGAGAAGACATACATTAACAGTACCAGGAAAGAGAGAAGTAACGTCACTGCAGATTCCAGGGATAAAAGGAATAGTATGAACAAGTCTATGGACTTCGGTATGTGATGCTGGGTGAAGGGTTGCAGGACATGGACTCGGGCAGCATACAGTTCCCATCACACGTGACGGAAGCCTCCCTAACGAGGCCACGTCAAGGATTTCCAAAGCACTATCACAGGACCGCTTGACTTCCCAAGACCTGAAGATCTCGAGATCTTTCACCTGGAGTCCCCAACATGTCCCTCTTTCTCATGATATTCATTCAATAGTGGTTATTTTCTTACTGAGCGTCTACCATGCCAAGGGTCTGCGTTAGCGCCCCGCCCCCCAGATGCTCCGTCCCACGTGGAATCCTGTCCCCTGAACCCGCTTCTCCGGCCCCGGCGCCTTGTGACGTCATGTCTCACCTCATAATTATGCAGGCGTGTGTCAGGCGGCACGAGGACAGAGTTGCCTGGCGAACACCACCTGCGGGGCCAGGCCTTTCTTCCGTTACGTCACGCGCCCATTTCGTCGTCCGCCGTGCTGGTCCCGGATCAGTCCGCCGGTCCAGAAGAGGAGGGGCCAGCCTTCGTGGCCATTACCCTCGTAGCTGGCGGCTGGCGACGCACGCATGGGGTCGTCCGCATCCAAGGCTGCCCTCAGAGCGACCACCGACGAGCCCTCCGAGCCCGGGCCGAAACACCTGGCAGGTGAGTAGGCCCCGCTACGGCGCCGTCTCCGCACCTCTAACGGCTGCGGCTTGCGGCCTCCCAGCCCCTCCCCCACGCCCCTCCCCCACGTCCCCCACGCCCCTCCCCCACCACGACCCCCGCAGTGTACTTCGGGGGGGGGGGTGGCGGGGGGCCTTTGATTGAGTCTGGAACACAACCACTGGCCTCTTTAACTCCAAGCATCTAACTCTTTACCAGTTCCTCATGTACCTTAGGACGGCATTAAATATCATGTAACATGTCAGTACAAATTGTAGTACTCGTAATGAAGAAAATGTTTTGGATTATTCCCTTTGTCACTTCTCTGAGATTTGATTGCATCTGTATTTAAGTTAAAGTTACCAATTTTGGTTTTGAAAGTTATTTCTCAGTCTGTATTTTAATGCTCGTCACTGTCTCTAATTTAGCTCTAATCCAGTACATAAATGGAACAAATAGGAGTGTGGAACATCTGGCTGATATTCTTTATGAGAAAACTGGGAGCAGCAGCTGGGTGGTGGTGTTCAAAGCCCTGATTACTGTGCATCACCTTATGGTGCATGGAAATGAGGTGAGCATGGCATCTATTCAAAGGCTAGTCATTTCCTTACTTTTATGACAAAGGACTTTCAGTACACAGTTGCTGAATATGCTTAGTTTGTCAAGGGCTTACTACATTTGTTTTAAATGGAGAAAACTGATGCTCTCTTTTATTTTAAAGATGGTTGTCGGTTTTTATCCTACCTCTTTTGCTTTCATTAGTGACAAGTGGGGGAAGTACGTAGTGGTAGATATTAAAAAACAAATTTTTCCATTCTTACTTATGAATATATCTTTGCAATCGTATTTAAAGTATATTATTTTAACCACTGGATAATAAAGTGGATAATAGAGTGGCTATTTCTCTCAATTCTTTAGATGATTTAGACCAAAAAAAGAGAAAACCCTCAAAAATGTATTGCTGCATAACTGCTTTACTTTACCAGGTAAAGTAAAGCAGAGTTATTACAGCATCACCTCAAGAGCTCTCCCCACACACACTTTTTGTGTTTTACAGAACAACTGAAATGTTCTACAACATTAAATTACTTATTATTTTCTACTTTAAATTAACTTTTGTCTCAGTAACCTTTGCATTAAAAAAATAAGATTTAGAAATTGATTGCGGTTTGAAACTTATTAAGAAGCAACAGTGATTACACAGTATGGTATTGGTAAAAATAAACATATATATATAAAGGGAATGTAATAGATCAGAAGTAGAACTGTACTTATATGGGAGCTTGCTGGCACTAAAAACGTGGGGGAAAGTATGCAATTTAAAATAAAGCCTTTTGGTACAAATAACATCCCTATGGAAAAAATAGAATGAGATCTTTATATTACTCCATATAAAAATAAATTCCACATGAATGAAATATCTATAAATGCAAAAATCTAAATTTAAAATTGAAGAAAATGTAGGAGAATATGCTTATGACATTTTATTTTTTAAAGAAGATGTTGGGAGTAGGAGTTTATTAATTAATTTTATTATTTATTTTTGCTGTGTTGGGTCTTCGTTTCTCTGCGAGGGCTTTCTCTAGTTGTGGCAAGCGGGGACCACTCTTCATCGCAGTGCATGGGCCTCTCACTATCGCGGCCTCTTGTTGCGGAGCACGGGCTCCAGACGCACAGGCTCAGTAGTTGTGGCTCATGGGCCTAGTTGCTCTGCAGCATGTGGGATCCTCCCAGACCAGGGCTCGAACCTGTGTCCCCTGCATTAGCAGGCAGATTCTCAACCACTGCGCCACCAGGGAAGCCCTGCTTATGACATTTGAGTAGGGAAGACACCATAAAGTTGCAATAAGATGTTTGCAGCACATATACTACAGACAAAAGATTGATATTTGGACTACATTATCAGTAAGAAAAAAGCAGTACACTGGAATAATGAGCAAAAGAAATGAACAGACAGTACATAGAAAAGGAAACCAGAGTGGCTGATAACCATCTGAAAACATACTCAGATAAGCACAATTTAAAATGTGTGACAGGACTCCCCTGGTGGCACAGTGGTTAAGAATCTGCCTGCCAATGCAGGGGACACGGGCTCGAGCCCTGGTCTGGGAAGATCCCACATGCCGCGGAGCAAATAAGCCCGTGCGCCACACACTCTAGAGTCTGTGCGCCACAACTACTGAGCCCATGCACCACAACTGCTGAAGCTCGCGTGCCTAGAGCCCGTGCTCCACAGCAAGAGAAGCCACTGCAGTGAGAAGCCCGCGCGCTGCAACAAAGAGTATCCCCTGCTCGCCACGACTAGAGAAAGCCTGCGCATAGCAACGGAGACCCAACACAGCCAAAATAAAATAAAATAAAATAAATAAGTTTATAAAATAAATAAAATGCGTGACAGTATCAAGAGCTGGGACCCTGAGGAAATGGGAACTCACATACCCTGTGGATGCCATCCATACATTTCCATATCAGGAATGAGAGAAGTAACATCACAACAGATTCCACAGATATTAAGAGGATGATAAAGGAATACTATGAACAACTCTGTGGACTTCTGTGTCTGATGCTGAGTGAAGGGTTGGAGAGGAGTGCTTTGAGACATGTTTAATAAAATTGAAAATGCCCAGTGACCCAGCATACACTTCTCATAGCATGTTTATAATAATTAAAAGTTGGAAATCACCTGAATTTCCATCAGTGGGCAACAGATAACTAAAATGAAGTGTGTTTATACAATGAAATACTAATAGGATGTATACCAACAAGGCTAGATCTCAAAAACAATGCTAGTAGAGTCCAATATCATTTATATAAATTTTTAAAATTCACAGTTAATATTTGTCCACAGAACAAATATATATGAAGCTATAAAGAAAATAGGCTGTAAAGGTAATACATTAAAATTACGATAATGGTTAATTCCAGGTAGGAGAAGGAAATTGAACTTGGGGATGGGGCAAAGGGCACTTTTAACTTTACCTGTAAGACTTTATTCCTCTTATTTTAAAAATAGACTTGAAGTAGATATGTCCAAAAGTTAGCAGTTGTCATTTATGGGTAGTGGGGTACACAGATGTACCAGATTATTGTTTTATCTTTCTATTAATTATTAAATAATTTAACATCAATTATTAAAATAATTCTATAATTACAGTTGACCCTTGAACATCATGGGTCACTTGTATGTGGCTTTTTTCCATAGTAAATACTATAGCACTACAGTATCTGTGGTTGGTTGAATCATGGACGTGGAATCATGGTTACAGAGGTACAGCATCTACAGAGAGCTGACTATAAATTATATGTGGATTTTCAACTGCATGGTGGGTTGGCACCCCTAACCCCCGAGTTGTTCAAGGGTCAGCTGTATTTCAAATTCCTCAAAATTCAAAAAGGGAGAAATGGCTAGATAGAAAGTCATGGGTGAAAAGTGTGTATTCACATTAGCTTTCATGTTTAACCCCTCATTTATTTAGTGGGTATATAAGCAGACTAGGCAGCATTGCATATCCTTAAGTTGGCTAGCCCAGGCTGTGATGGTGCTCGCCTTAATCAATGCTCCTGAAATAGATGGAAGCTGTATGATAGAATTATGTTAAGTATGCATTCACAATGACAAAATCATGAGTGAACTCTCTTTGTGGACAGAAACTAATTTTAGAATTTGGCACATTTGTTTCGTAGCGATTTATCCAACATCTTGCATCTAGAAACTCTTTGTTCATTTTATACAACTTCCTGGATAAAAGTGTCACAGAAGGTAAGATGATTCTTTGATGGAAATATTTCTTTGTGGCAAGGAGGGAAATGTTCTGAAAACCATCCGTGGTTAAAGAAAAATCGTTCTGAATTATGAATGATGTGATGTGTACATTTTATGATGGAAAATAATTTCTAAATTCATTCATACAACACATATTTGAGTAGTTACTGAGAATAACACAATATGCAAGCCTTTACTCAGTGAGGCTTTCCTGGGTCAGTCTCCTTTCTCTGCCTGAGTTTTATTCTTTCCACTTCTCAGCACCTAACCATCTCTGTGTTTTCCTTTTCTTTTGTTTGTCTATCAATCACCATTGAGAGTGTAAGATCTATGAAGGCATGGATTTTTGTCTGTTTTGTTCACTACTGAACCTCCAGCATCTAGGACGGTGCCCAGATCATAGGAAGCACTGAACAATTGTTGAATGAAAAAATGAATTGAATAAATGAATCGAGGCATGTTTGGAGGTTGACTAGTGAGGAGCTGAGTTTCTGTCATGGCCTGTCTCTCTCCATTTTGTCTATTAAGTAGGGTCAAGGTCATTTGTTGAGTGGAAGGAGGGTGGGGGAGGGATGGTACCAATGGGATAGGGAGTGTCAGGAAAATGCTAAGAATTTACAGTAGTTTCCTTGGAAATGTGAAAGGAACTAATAAAGTTCAGTTATTTCCCCTGTTCAATAATGTCCCCATCAATACTACATCATGAGGTGATATCAAGACTTTGAGGAAATAAAAAATAATCTTTAACAGAAAGTTTGAGGAATGTTGTACCAGATGATTAATAAGCCATTCTAGTCTTTGTGCTTCAAAGATATTGTTGAGTTATATGGGTGAATGTAAAATGGTAACTCTTTGCATTTATTCACATATATGGTAAATGGTTAACATTGGTGAAACTAGAAATAATAAAAATATTTCATTTTTAGGCTATACTATGTCATCCTTCATCAGACGATATAGCAGGTACTTGAATGAAAAGTCACTCGCATACAGACTGATTGCATGTGACATCAGCAAAGCCAAGAGAGGGTAGGTAAATATCATTGGTTTGTAAGCAAGAAGTACTGAAATACATATGTGCTCTGATATGTAGTTTGTCAAAAACACAGCTTTATTTCAAGATGCCAATGTCACAGTGCTTCTCAAACTCAATTATTATTACTGCTGCTATGAGTTTCTTTTATGTTTCACAGGACGAACGGTGTGATGAGAACTATGAACAGTAGAGAGCTGCTGAACACTCTTCCAGTTATTCAGACTCAGTTCACTGCTCTGCTTAATGTTAATGTAAGAGCCTTATAAATCCCTTTGAAAAATATTGGTAAACAGCATTGTTTACCTGTAGGTGGGAGAGGGAAGTTTTTAAAATTGTGGTGGTAATTGATTACTCTTTTATTTAATTTCCAGGCAAATCCTGACGAAATAACTAATGGTATAATATATGCTGCTTTCATGCTCCTCTTTAAGGATGCTCTTCGCCTCTTTGCAGCCTATAATGAGGGGATCCTTAATCTGCTAGGTAAGCTAAAGAATAGGCATTACTTTTAAAAAATAAACTGGTAAAAATAATTTATTTGTAAAAATCTTTTATCTCTACATTTAGACTCATATGTGTTTTAGCTTCAAAATAGAAGATCCTTGCAGGGTCATACGTATTTTTAAATAATGAGACATCATATTCCTTTTTTTCTTAAAAATAATTGGCTAATCAGCCACAGAAGTTTTCAGTTTGTATACAAGTGCTAACTGATATTTCTGGGAAACTTATCAGGAAATCAACATGGGTTGCCATATTTATACGTTACACACTAAGTCCCACTCCACCAAGGTCAGATAATACAGTTCTGACTTTCCTAAGATACAGCCTATAATATAAGTAATTGCTTTGATCATATACAAGCGTATGTTTCTTAGGCTTTTCAGGAAATTTCAGTCATCATTTAGCCCTAATGAGTGATTCATTTCATAGGAAAGGTTCTCCAAACTTCGTTGATGAGAATTTGAGGTATTTCTTATACTGAAGAAGTGCCTAATACATTTGTAGAGTTATAAAGGGTAGAAAACACAGCCCCTTCCATCAGAGACCGTCAGAGCTTGATGTTAATCAAAAAGATTCCAGACTAGAAGTTGTAGAAATTAAACTATCTAAATTATATGTGTACACTATTAAATGCCATACATATTACCAACACCACTGTTCAGCATGCAGTAGTTCCTCTATAAAAATCTGTTGATTATACTTATATGAGCAGTGTTGTTGCTTCTTAAAGCAGAAAATAACTGGATTAAAACTGTAGTTGTTTTCAACAAGTTAAAATCATATCCATAATCAACTTAACACAGAATCATCAGAATGGAGTGAAACTTGGAATTGCTACGATATTAGCTCCTTTGTTGTAATTTATTTTTCTATTTTTAGGCAAGTATTTTTACATGAGGAAGAACCAATGCAAGGAAAGTTTGGATATTTACATCAACTTCCTTGGGAGAATGACCAAATTTGTACAGTTCCTGAAAGTTGCAGAGGTACAGAAATCTATTTGTATACGAGGCTTTTGTGCTGTTTTCTGTATTAGTTTAGTATCCTGTATAACTATACATCTACCCACCACCATGCCACACAAACACACAGAAATTGGTAGTTTAAACTATTTTGTAAACAGTACAGCTAGAAGCTAGAATTAGGTACTTCAAATGTACCTTCCAATGCGCTTGTGGTCAAAAACAATCTTATAAGGATTTCTGTTTGTGGCCGTGAGGATAACTGATACCAAGCTTACCCTCCCACCAGAAACAACTCTAAAACCAGGCCAAAAGATATATGACATGAGTCTTTTAAGACACCGGATAATAGGTAGAACAGGTCTGTGATCAGTGAGAGAAGGAAATATATGAGGCGAGCTGCATGTTTGCCCTAATAGCTGATTCTGACTACTTGAAAAATTAGAACACATTTGTATGATATCCAAAATGCAGATTAGCTCTTCCCAAAACAGCAAAGGTTCAACATCTGGTGAGTCCTTTCTTTTTTAATTTTATCCTAAGAACAAATATAAGTTTATGCTTAAGTGTGCAAGGTATACGTTAGCCTGATGTTTTTCTTGATCAGGGTGTGTACCAGCCCAGCAAGGCATTCATGCTCTTGGAGTATTTTCTCTTTAGTGTACAAATTGGTCTCACACTTACTTTTCTTTGTTAACACTCCTGGCTGTAATGTTTTCTTTTTTCCCCTTTTTTTGTGATTTCAGCAAGTTGGAATTGACCAGAATGACATTCCATATATTAATCAGGTCAGTATATCTCTCATCTGTGTTTAAGTGACTTTTTTATTTAATTAATTAATTGATTTTTGGCTGCGTTGGGTCTCCGTCGCTGTGCACGGGCTTTCTCTAGTTGCGGCGAGCAGGGGCTACTCGACGTTGCGGTGTGTGGGCTTCTCATCGCGGTGGCTTCTCTTGTTGTGGAGCACAGGCTCTAATCTGTGGGCTTCAGTAGTTATGGTGCGCGGGCTAAATAGTTGTGGCTCACGGGCTCTAGAGCACAGGCTCAGTAGTTGTGGTGCACGGGCTTAGTTGCTCTGCGGCATGTGGGATCTTCCTGGACCAGAGCTCGAACCTGTGTCCCCTGCATTGGCAGGCAGATTCTTAACCACTGTGCCACCAGGGAAGTCCCTAAGTGACTTTCTGTTTTTATGTTGTGTTTATTATATTAATCATCATCTGAGACTCAATCATTTTCCATATACTTACATGTGTATTTTCATTTTCCCAAGAGTAACATTTATATTTATACTTATATATACATAGGCTTGTGTCTTCTGAACAGGTCTGTGAGCTGTAGGTCTCGTAAAAGAGGGCATTCCCCTCTGAGAGCTAAGTGGCGACTCATAGTCTAACAACTCCAGCATGCTTTTTATTTTTATCTTTTATTTTTTAAAAAATATTTTTATTGGAGTATAATTGCTTTACAATGGTGTGTTAGTTTCTGCTTTATAACAAAGTGAATCAGCTATAGTATACATATATCCCCATATCCCCTCCCTCTTGCGTCTCCCTCCCACCCTCCCTATCCCACCCCTCCAGGTGGTCACAAACAGGTGGTCACAAAGCACCGAGCTGATCTCCCTGTGCTATGTGGCTGCTTCCCACTAGCTATCTATTTTACGCTTGGTAGTGTATATATGTCCATGCCACTCTCTCACTTTGTCACAGCTTACCCTTCCCACTCCCCGTGTCCTCAAGTCCATTCTCTAGTAGGTCTGTGTCTTTATTCCTGTCTTACCCCTAGGTTCTTCATGACATTTTTTTTCTTAGATTCCATATATATGTGT
Organism: Orcinus orca; assembly: GCF_937001465.1. Classification (NCBI taxonomy): domain Eukaryota; kingdom Metazoa; phylum Chordata; class Mammalia; order Artiodactyla; family Delphinidae; genus Orcinus; species Orcinus orca. Next base: position 131,891,324 of record NC_064580.1, read on the forward strand.
TAGCATACGGTATTTGTTTTTCTCTTTCTGACTTACTTCACTCTGGGTCCATCCACCTCACTACAAATAACTCAATTTCATTTCTTTTTATGGCTGAGTAATATTCCATTGTATCTATGTGCCACATCTTCTTTACCATTCATCTGTTGATGGACACTTAGGTTGCTTCCATGTCCTAGCTATTGTGAATAGAGCTGCAATGAACATTGTGGTACATGACTCTTTTTGAATTATGGTTTTCTCAGGGTATATGCCCAGTAGTGGGATTGCTGGGTTGTATGGTAGTTCTATTTGTAGTTTTTTAAGGAACGTCCATACTGTTCTCCATAGTGGCTGTATCAATTTACATTCCCACCAACAGTGTATGAGGGTTCCCTTTTCTCCACATCCTCTCCAACATTTATTGTTTCTAGATTTTTTGATGATGGCCATTCTGACCAGTGTGAGATGATATCGCATTGTAGTTTTGATTTGCATTTCTCTAATGATTAATGATGTTGAGCATTCTTTCATGTGTTTGTTGGCAATCTGTATATCTTCTTTGGAGAAATGTCTATTTAAGTCTTCCGCCCATTTTTGGATTGGGTTGTTTGTTTCTTTTGATATTGAGCTGTATGAGCTACTTGTAAACTTTGGAGATTAATCCTTTGTCAGTTGCTTCATTTGCAAATATTTTCTCCCATTCTGAGGGCTGTCTTTTCGTCATGTTTATGGTTTCCTTTGCTGTGCAAAAGCTTTTAAGTTTCATTAGGTCCCATTTGTTTATTTTTGTTTTTATTTCCATTTCTCTAGAAGGTTGGTCAAAAAGGATCTTGCTGTGATTTATGTCACAGAGTGTTCTGCCTATGTTTTCCTCTAAGAGTTTGATAGTGTCTGGCCTTACATTTAGGTCTTTAATCCATTTTGAGTTTATTTTTGTGTATGGTGTTAGGGAGTGCTCTAATTTCATTCTTTTACATGTAGCTGTCCAGTTTTCCCAGCACCACTTATTGAAGAGGCTGTCTTTTCTCCATTGTATCTTCTTGCCTCCTTTATCAAAGATAAGGTGATGATATGCCAGCATGCCTTTTAAATGGACAGAACTGATTGGTGGAAACAGCAGACTATTGGGAATAACGAACTTAGGCTTGAGGCCACCTTGCCTACCTTTCAGGTGTGTAATCTCAAGCAACTCATTTCCATTCTCCATCCCTCGTCTATGCAAATGCAGAGTGGGTGTGATAATATTGTCTACCTCAAGGCAGAGTTGTGGGAATCAAATGAACTTAGGCTTTTTCTTTCCCCAGTGGGTGTGATGTGAGGCAGAGGTGGCCATGCAGCAGGTGAGGATTAAGCGAGGGTCTGGCAGCCTGCACTCCATCCCAGGTGTATCATAGGGCTTGAGCAGCAGGGGTTGCTGGCCCAGCCTGGACCTGCTCTGGGCCCAAACTAATATGGCAGGCCACTTTAGATCACTTGGAATATGGGCCAAAGCAGTCTTCCTTGGTATCCAGAACCCAAAGAGATCTACCAATAGTCGTGTTTCCTTTTTTGGGATGAGATGTGCAAGGTGCAACCGTTTGTCTTCTGTTTTCAGTGGGATTTTCTGGTAGATCCCTGGCCACTGAAACCCTAAAAATTTTACTGTTACGGAAGGCTCCTGAATGTTTGTAGGGTTTACCTCCTATCCTCTGGAGTGCATATAACTTTCCAAGGTCTCCACTGTACTGGCACCTCCCTGTTCATCTGATCCATTTAGCATGAAGATCATGAACAGAAGTGGATCAATGCGATTTATGAGGGGTGACCAGATGGTCTAGACTTCTTCTGACCATATTCTGACATATGGGTTGAGAGAGTTAACACAGCCTGGGTCAGAGTATAAATGTATAGCATTGCCCATTCCACGTGCCTACAAACCCTTACTGATCCACACTTTAGATGGCAATGGAAAGCAGAACATTCACCAGACTGTTAGCCACATACCATGTTCCTGAGACTACATTAACCCACCTCTACCAAAGAAACTATAGTGGCTGCAGTTGGGTTACTACTTGATTGATTATGCTGTAGTATGTCACTCTCCAGGGCCTGACTGGTTTGGGGGCCATACTGGTGAATTATATGGAGATAGGGTGGGGACCATCACCCCTGCATCCTTTTTATCTTTAAGATTGGCACTGATTGCTGCCATCTTCCTAGGAGGTGATCTTGTTTATTTTTACTGTTTTGACTGGATGGTAGGAAGGTGGGTGGAGTAGAGGTCTCCATATCGTCTCCAACAGGGGAGACTCAGGACGTTCACAGCCATCCCCCTGGATCTCCCCATCCCATGAGTCAGGGCTTTTACTCTTTCCCAGTGCCTGACTGTGGTGTGGCAGACCTGCCTTGGTTGGGACTGGAGGAATGGGGAGTAGTCAGGTGGGCGTGGGGAGAAGTCCGTAAAGAGAGAGAGGGTGATGTTGTGGGGGGAGGAAATTGAGAGGATTTGGGATCCAGAACACGGTGCATCCAGCAGTGGCCTCAGATGAGAGGGTAGAGGAGGTTGGGAGGAGAAGGTAGTTGCAGCTGCAAATAAATCTTGGGTTTGGTGGCAGAGAAGGAGAGAGTTTCTGTCTGATGTCTTGTCAAAAATCTTTCAAGGACTATATCTTTATTCCCATCTTGCCCCTAGGTTCTTCATGACCATTTTTTTTTAAGATTCCATATATATGTGTTAGCATACGGTATTTATTTTTCTCTTTCTGACTTACTTCACTCTGTATGACAGTCTCAAGGTCCATCCACCTCACGACAAATAACTCAGTTTCGTCCCTTTTTATGGCTGAGTAATATTCCATTGTATATATGTGCCACAACTTCTTTTTTTTTTTTTTTTTCCACATCTTCTTTATCCATTCATCTGTTGATGGACAGTTCGGTTGCTTCTGTGTCCTGGATATTGTGAACAGAGCTTCAGTGAACATTTTGGTACATGACTCTTTCTGAATTATGGTTTTCTCAGGGTATATGCCCAGTAGTGGGATTGCTGGGTCGTATGGTAGTTCTATTTTTAGTTTTTTAAGGAACGTCCATACTGTTCTCCATAGTGGCTGTATCAATTTACATTCCCACCAACAGTGCAAGAGGGTTCCCTTTTCTCCACACCCTCTCCAGCATTTATTGTTTGTATATTTTTTGGTGATGGCCATTCTGACTGGTGTGAGATGATATCTCATTGTAGTTTTGATTTGCGTTTCTCTAATGATTAATGATGTTGAGCATTCTTTCATGTGTTTGTTGGCAATCTGTGTATCTTCTTTGGAGAATGTCTGTTTAGGTCTTCTGCCCATTTTTGGATTGGGGTGTTTGTTTTTTCAATGTTGAGCTGCATGAGCCACTTGTAAATTGCAGACCTAATAATGGCTGTAGACGTCTAGTGGTGGTAGTGCTGAGACCAATCAAACTTGGGAGGAATTACTCAGCCATAAAAAGAAACGAAATTGAGCTATTTGTAATGAGGTGGATAGACCTAGAGTCTGTCATACAGAGTGAAGTAAGTCAGAAAGAGAGAGACAAATACCGTATGCTAACACATATATATGGAATTTAAGAAAAAAAACGTCATGAAGAACCTAGGGGTAAGACAGGAATAAAGACACAGACCTACTAGAGAATGGACTTGAGGATATGGGGAGGGGGAAGGGTAAGCTTAGGCAAAGTGAGAGAGAGGCATGGACATATATACACTACCAAACGTAAAATAGATAGCTAGTGGGAAGCAGCCGCATAGCACAGGGAGATCAGCTCAGTGCTTTGTGACCACCTAGAGGGGTGTGATAGGGAGGGTGGGAGGGAGGGAGACGCAAGAGGGAAGAGAAATGGGGATATATGTATATGTATAACTGATTCACTTTGTTATAAAGCAGAAACTAACACACCATTGTAAAGCAATTATACTCCAATAAAGATGTTAAAAAATATATTTCAAGGAAAGAAATGTGTCCTCACAAGCATTCTTTCACGTACAGATAGGTATGAAAGGGACCTATTTTGTGCACAGACATTGAACCCCACACAGTGGTCCACAACAGGAACCATTGTTGGATGAAATAACACACAGCTTCCTGAATGAGAATTCAGATAACCAGGCCGAGAGAAAATGAGACTATCTGGATTAGTAGGGGAGAAGATGGAATTTCATTGCTCAAAGGCACTGTCATTGGTGGATTTCAATCAACATTCACTCACAGACACAGGCCTGACCCCTACCAGGAAGAAGGAGCTATAACGAATGAGGTACACTCCTAGCCCCTGAGTTCCAGCAAAAGAGACCTCACTTCCTTGAGGTGGTGAAGCTGGGAAGGGTTCCTGTGCTGAGAACCACAGCTTGGCTGTCATGGGGGCCCAGAGGAGCATCAGTTGACCTGGGCTTGGCATCTTGGCCTTGGCCTCCTTCAGTGCTCAGCACCTGTGGCCGGAGCTCTAGGGGACATCTGACTGTCGCTTGGCCACTTTCTCTCGTGCTTGCAACAATCTTTATGTGAAGCAAGAGCTGCTAAACTGTTAGGTGCCGGCTCACCATTTTCAGGCTCGGCCAAACCCTTGTGTCTTCTGAAGGGGCGTCTCCCTCCTTTCCTGGGCTTGTCCTTCCTCCTTAGTTTCAACACTGTCTAGGGCTCACAGGGCTTCCTTCTGCAAGTGGCTGTCTGGTGTGTCTGCCTGTGTCTATGCCTCTTCTTTCCACCGTCGCCTGCCGTTCGTGTTGAGCGCGACTCCCAGAAACTCGCATAGCAGCGTCTGCTCTGTCTGCCATTCGATGCACGTTTATTTTTCACCAGAGCCGTTCAAACCTACGTCTCTGGGCCACACCCCTCATCAGAGCTCCAGGGGCACAAACTCGGGGACCTACCAGATGGTTCCACCCTGCTGGGTACCAGCTTCGCCTTAGCATAGCCGCAGTTTGGGTGGGCGGAGGGCCACTGTGTGCCTCACGAAAGAGCTCTGACAGCCTCACGCCTACCCTTTCGCTGGGAAGCACCGTTTGGGGGCCTTTTAAGTTTTCGGTCGTTCTGAGCGGGGTTCTGCTAATCACGGGTGACAGCATTGCCACAGATTTATAGCTGTCGGTGAATTATCTGAAAGCACATGGGATGAAAAAGAATGTTGCCAACCAACATTGTGCAAGTAGTGACAACTTCTATTTATTTATTATTTTGTTATATATTTATTGAGTGACTGAATGAATGAACGAAAAATGCTCTGTGTGTTTGCCCTGGTGATGCTGGGAGTCCCCTGATCATCTTGGGGTCCCTCCACCCCTCTTTCCCGTCTAGTATGTTTGAACCTTTGAAGCTCACTCTGGACTCCAGACTTCCTGGTCTCCCTGCTGCTGAGGGGCCTGTGAGCTCTGGCAAGGAACAGATTCTCCAATTCCTCTGTGTTCAGGGTGCCCACGTGGTCAAGAGGCGTCCCTAGGGAGATCTTCTCCTGGTCCTCATATGTGGTCCAGCAGGAAATCCCTCTGAGCAGATTTCTGCTTGGATGCCTCAGCCCGGCAGCCCATCTACACTGAGTGGTATCCAGGCTCCTCTGAGTGTGTATACCTCTTGTGCCATTATTGTCATTCATAGCACTCCCTTTTCCTCTCAGAATGGTCCCTCAGCCCTGTCCACACCTCTGTGAACAGTTCCTTCATTAAACCCTTCTCCAGCTGCTAGCTCAGCAGCATCTGTGTCCGTCTTTGCCACCACACCATCATCCTAGCTTCAACTCGGATCCTTTCGCTTCCCCATATATCTGCCCCCTGCTGTTTCTTTTACGCAATGCAACCAGAATGCTGATCTGAGAACTGCCAAAATACAGATCACTCCTCACTTCAAAGTCATCCGGTATTCTCAAGTTAAAGTCCAAACTCCACAACATTGCGTTGATTTTAAGGTCTTGCATCATCAAATCCCTCCCAGCTTCATCTCCTCCACGCTCCCCTTGGCAACATGGTTCACCTTTACTCGTGGCCTGTGCCATATGCCCTCCTGCCATGCTCATTCCTCTCCTAGTATCCTACTTTTCTCCTGGATATCCTTCAGCTCTCAGCTCAGTTGTTACTTTGTTCAGGAGTGCTTACTTCTCTGACATCCCTGACTTGGTCACATTCACTTACTTAAACACTAACTATCATGCACCTCTCTTTCACAGTACTTTTCACAACTTTCATTTTACATTTATTTGTTTATTTGATACCTCTCCTCTGCCAGACCTGTAGACTGGAGCCACAAGCAAAAACAAACAACCTAGTTGCAGGCTTCATGACCTGGGAAGCTCCAGTCTACAGTGAACAAAACAGACAAAATCTCTGTCTTCGTGGAGTTTTATATTTTATTGCAAGGAGACGGATAATAAACATACACGGAAAGAAACCTATAATCTCAGGGAAGATAATTGCCATGAAGAAAAAGAAAACTTAGTGAGGGTAAAGAGACTGTTGGTAGGTACTATTTTATCTAGGATAGCCAAGGAAATCCCAGTTGAGGAGGTGACATTTCAGGAGAGATCAGAGACCGTGAGTGAGATTCTCTCTCCCTCTTCCCCAGTAGGCTTAATGTTTTACTTAAATTTATTCAGTAATCTGGTGACTCATGAAGGAACCATAAGTAATGAATGATTTTAAGCCCAATGTCTTCTCCAAAGGAAATACATATTTTAGCAGCCCATTGATCATTTTAAGATGCTCTTTTATTGTTTTTTTAAAAATGTATGTAAAAATATAGTTTGAAAATGTGATTTGATACCAAGATGCTACTTTTAATAATGAATTTACTTCTAGCAATTATTTAGCTTTAATCATTTGCTATACAGGTGTCTTAATATTTTTCAAAATCTTTTTATGATATAGGAGAGTATGAATTTGCTAAGAACTATCTATCATCAAAAAACAACTTTTTTCCTAATAACTTTATTTTTAGGTACCCTGCAGTTTACTTGAAGCACTAAAACAGCATTTAGCTTCTTTGGAAGAGAAAATTGACGTTTTACCCGCTTATAGGTAAGTTGATAAATGTCTTAATATAGGTTAATTCTGTTTTCATCTAAATAATTTCTCTCATTTTAGCAACATCACAGTGACTGAATAAATTACGGGCTTTGAATATGGTGGAATGCTATACAACCATTTTTTGTTTTTTTTTTTTGCGGTTCGTGGGCCTGTCACTGCTATGGCCTCTCCCGTTGTGGAGCACAGGCTCCGGACGCGCAGGCTCAGCGGCCATGGCTCACGGGCCCAGCCGCTCCGCGGCATGTGGGATCTTCCCAGACCGGGGCACGAACCCGCGTCCCCTGCATCGGCAGGCGGACTCTCAACCACTGCGCCACCAGGGAAGCCTATACAGCCATTTTAAATGATAATATGGGATAGAGTATTTCAGTCTTTTGTGGGATTCCATACGCTTCACAGCATGGTCTGCTTCCCAAAGGAACATCTTTTGTTATACTGAGTGATTCTCAAAGTCAGAAGTTGGCACTTGAATAACCCCTCTTTGAAGAATTTGATTTCTTCCCTTAGGGACTCCCCTAGTGAGAATAACTGTTGTGCATAGTAACATTCAAGATGAATGTGTGTGTATGCATACATATACACATACCCACATACACATACTCCTCTATATGTGCACATATACACAAATTGAATAATATAAACTTTGAGGTATATCACTTCAAAAATGTTCACATCAGCTATTTCTGAGTGGAAAAATTATGGTTGATTTCAGTTTTCTGTTTGTACTTTTCAGTATTGTGAAAATTTCTATAAGGGTCATGTATTATTCGTTCACTCCACTTTTTACGGTTATGTTGATTGTAATTGATTTATATGATCAATCTCTACTAGCCAAGTCTGTTAACTATTTCTTTTTTTAAATAAATTTATTTATTTTATTTATTTTTGGCTGCGTTGGGCCTTCGTTGCGGTGCACGGGCTTCTCATTGTGGTGGCTTCTCTTGTTGGGCTGTATGGGCTCTAGGTGCATGGGCTTCAGTAGTTGTGGCACGCGGGCTCAGTAGTTGTGGCACATGGGCTTCAGTAGTTGTGGCACACGGGCTCCAGAGCGCAGGCTCAGTAGCTGTGGCACACAGACTTAGTTGCTCTGCAGCATGTGGGATCTTCCCGGACCAGGGCTTGAACCCATGTCCCCTGCATTGGCAGGCGGATTCTTAACCACTGTACCACCAGGGAAGCCCTGTTGACTATTTCTTAATTATCTCTTTATCATAGATGGATGTGTAGTTAGTATATAGTTGGATGGATAGATTGATAGGTGGATGGATAGATGAGTGAATGAAAGAAATGCAGGCTCAGCTGGGTAGGATATATGTGACTCTATTCATCTTTCTTGTGATCTCTTCAGTGTGCAGCATGCATTGATTCCCTCCATCCCAAATTGTCCAGTTGTGAAAGCTTCAGCAAGCAGAGCTTGGCTTGAAGCTAATATAACACTATTGTATGTGATAATTGAGGGCAGGATTAGAACCTTTAATTCTTACATTTCCTAACCACCTACTATGTCTGCTGCCTCTTCCTAAAGCAGTCTTTGACCCAGCAACTTCATTTCTAGGAATTTATCCCATATATATATTCATAGTTGTGAAATGACATATTGAACATTACAACATTGTAATAACAAAATGACTCTTCATAAGAGTCTTGTTTTAATGTACCAGAATGGAATGGTCTCCAACGTGTATTGTTAGATAGAAAATGAGCAAGGTGGGAAACAGTGCATAGTATGCTACCACTTTTTCTTTTTCAAAACAAAAAGAAAGAATATATATGTTTATTTCATTTCTTAAAGAATACTTCTGGAAGGATATCTGAGAAATGAATAAAATGTGCAAATAATTACTACTTAAAAGATAAATTTTACAAAAAAAAAAATAAGACATACATAAATCCGGAGTAATGTCTGTGTACAGACCTTGTCGTGCTTACCAGGGAAGTCCTTGGTAAGCTCCTAAGGTTAGTTTGCCTCTTAGTCAGGAAATTTGAAAGCTGGTTGATGACACATTGGCAACTTGAAATTGGCTATGATGGAAGTATGTATACCACAAAAATGGACAAACAGTATAAAACAGGCCTTTTCCTGGGGAGCTGGCTGTTATACATTTCCTGGCGTGCAACTGCTCAAAATCAGCCATATTCTGTTTTTTAATGGTTGATTTTGATTCAGTGATGTTACTTGACCCTCTATGCTAGACGAAAATCCCTGTAATAATGAGCTATACTATCATAGGGTTATATGTCTTAGAATTTGTTTGCTCTTAATTTAACTTGAAGACTTAAACTTTATCTATTTTAAATGTTTTTTTCTGGGGCTTCCCTGGTGGCGCAGTGGTTGAGAGTCCGCCTGCCGATGCAGGGGACGCGGGTTCGTGCCCCAGTCCGGGAAGATCCCACATGCCACGGAGCGGCTAGGCCCGTGAGCTATGGCCGCTGAGCCTGCGCGTCCGGAGCCTGTGCTCTGCAACGGGAGAGGCCACAGCAGTGAGAGGCCCGCGTACCGCAAAAAAAAAAAAAAAAAAAAAAAAAAAAGTTTTTTTCTTTTGTGCATATTTTCTCAATGGACACACTTTCTGCATTTTCGACGGGTGAGTTTGACCAAAACTATGATGAACATAAGTCCTTTGTTTAAAACAGTATGTATAGCAAAAACTGTACATTTGCTTCATTTCCAAAAGGACTGTTTTTCTGAGGCCCTATGGTTTGGGAATCATTATAAGGTTAAATGTAGTGGTTGACATGGTGTGGATTCAGTCTGATGTGAATGTGAATCCCAAGTAGGGTAGAGGGGGAGGAGGGGAAGTACTATTATGGTGTTATAAAGGCCTCTGGGCCTGGTTCCCAACAGCCCAAAACTGGCTTCTGGTGATGTCTGCGCATGCTGTCCTGAGGACTTAGCCTAGGTTGCCTAACAGTCATTGCTTGAACCAGTTGTGTTGAAAATCCTGTGGGCAGCTGAAACCACTTTTTATCTTCAATCACTGTGATTTAAAAATACTGGCCATGGAACCAAAATACTTGACTTTAATTTTCACTCTACCATTCATGGACTATGTGACTTTGGGTAGATCACTTAACCTCTCTGAGCCTCCGCTTGCTTATCCTCAGAAGGTTGCTGTCAGGATAAATGAGTCAATAGAAATGTAGAGTGCTTAGAACAGGACCTGACCCATGTATTGCTTAGAAGTGTATTTTTAAAATTTCATGTATATGGGGGCCTTCTAATTATCTTTTTCTTTTGTTATTGAATTTTGTTGTTGACATAGTGCTTACTTGCACTGTGTCAGAGAACCTTCTCTGTATTTCAGTCCTTTGGAATTTGTTGATACTTGCTTCATGGCCTAGCATATAACCTTTTTTTTTTTTTGGTAGAAGTTTCATGTGCCACTGAAAACTGTATCCTGTTGAGGTTTTTAATTCTGTTGCTCAAATCCTCTATATCTTCATTGATTATTTTCTCTGCTTGTTCTTACAGTTACTAAGAAAGGTGTGCTAACATTTCCCGTTTGCTTTAGTCAAAGTCACCAGTGACCTCTAGGTTGCAAATCCGATGATAATTTCATCAGTCTTCATCTTACTGGACATGGTTCATCACTCCCTCTTCTTTGACATGCTTTCTTCAGTTTGCATCTTGGTTTTCTTCTTATCTAACTCTTGGCTACTTTTTAGACTGTTTCCCACTGATTCGTCCTCATTTCTCTTCTTTATCTATATGCACGCATTTCCTAGATGACCTCATCCAAGCTCATGGCCTTAAATACCATTTACATGATAAGAACTCCCAAATTATTATCTCCAGCTCCAGCCATACCTCCTGAACTCAAGGGTTGTATATCCAAGTGTCTATTCCGTGGTAGCACTTGAATGTCTAGTAGGGTTCCAAAACTCAGTGTGTCCAAAACTAAGCTTTTGATACTTGACCCCAGACCTGCTTTATCCATGGTTTTCCCCACCTCAGTTAATGGCAAATAGCAACTCATTTCTTCTAGGAAGAATGTGACTAGGACCAATGTGAAGGAATGAGGAAGGTGGGTGGGACAGAGGACTGAGCTAGAGGACGGGTGCCAGGAGAGGAGAGTACTAGAGAAAAGGCTGGAGCTGGAAGAGTAAAACAGTTGGGCGGACCAAGGTCTTTACAATTCCTTACGAACCCCTCCATGGCCTCCTCCGTGTTCTTCAAACACACCAAGCACACTCTTTCCTCAGGACCTTTGTGCATGCTGTTCCTTCTGCTGGATCCACACAGTTCACTCTTTTACATGCTTCAGCTCTTTACTTAAAAGTTCCCTTCTCAGTGAGCCTTTCCTGTCTAGCATTTAAGTGCCCACTCTCCCACCAGCATATCATAATCCTTTCCCTGATATTTTTTCCTTAGCACGTATCACGATCTAACATATTATGTACTTTATTTGTCTTGCTTATCTTCTGTCTCCAATAGAACGTAAGCTAAATGAAGGCAGAGATTTTTATCTTCTTTATTCACAACTGTATCTTTAGCACCTAGTACAGTGTCTAGCACACAAGTGCTCAGTTAAAATTTATTTAATTAATCATTTTAAACGACCTTATTTATACTAATTAACCTAATAAATTGAAGTCCTGTTGCTTTGTAATGGGAAGGTGTATATATATATATATATATATATATATATATATATATATATATATATATATATAAAAAATTACTGTATTGATAGAAATTTGGTTTAGGTTTTCATCTGATTCTGTCTCTTATTTTCAGATTGTTTCCTCTATGTGATATGTTACAACTGGCATTGCCTTCACAAGTCCCCAGGTGTATTGCAGCCAGACAGCAAAGTGGAAGTGTTATAGCAAACAACCTGGATGGCTCACTGGTTAGCCCTGTAAGAAGTAAGCATCTATTTTTAATTTAATATTTGAGATATATATTTTTTAAATGCATTTTAAGAAAAAGTATTTATATAAAAATAATGTAAAATTTGTGTTTGTTTTACAAAACAGATCTTGACTTTGGAGAAAGCCCAGTCAACAGGTAAGTTTTTTATTATTTAAAAAAGACAGCCAATAAATACATGTTAGAGGAAGGGACGGATGAGACTCATACCTGAAAAGAGTTATTTTTAACGTAGGTTTAACCCTTCATGGTTCATCTGAAGGATGTTTTTCTAAGCACATCTTAAATGTTGGCATTCCTCATAGTTCTTTGTATTCCTGGTTCTTTTCTTACTTTATGATATAAACTGTATTAAATGAGTAATAATTTTTTATTTTATTAAACAAAGACAATGAAACTACCAGTTGGAGTGCCTCAGCATCGTAAGGTAATCAGTGTTACTTCAGTGAGTGCTTCCCTACATTTTCAGCCAAAAAAAACCCCAAAACAAACAAAAAAAACCCAGGCAAGTGGAAACCAAAGGAAGGCCAAAGCAATATTAACGACAAATAATGTAGAATGCAAGGTTAAAAGCAGTGAACAGAATAAGACACTATTTAGGGGGAGATACAACAGTCTTAACAGTTTATGCACAAAGGTGAATACATAAAGTGAAAACTATTAGAAATGCATGGAGAACTTGAGAAAAGTACAGTTAAAATGGGCAGTTTCAAACCACCTCTTTCATCATTGGACAAATTTAGTAGACAAAACAAGAAAGGACACAGAGGAATTTAAATAAAACATAATAAATAAATAATAAACCTAAGTGTACACACACACACAGAATGTTCATTTTCTTCAAAGCAATCACAAAGAAAACCTTTAAAAACTCCTAAACAATTTTATGGGCTACATTCTCTCATAATCCAATAAAATTATAACTACTTAATGAAAAGTTGACCATGAAAATCTTAACTACTTATAAATTCAAAAATATCATCCTTTTGCCAAAGAGGAAATCAAAAGGAAAGTTAACTATCTAAAGGTAATGAAAAAGAGAACTTCATACCAAAGCTAATGGGGCACTGTGAAAGCTGAACAGAAAAAGTTTCATCATTGTTAAAAAAGATAAATTAACAAGAATTTAGTTTTGTCTTAAGAAGATAGGTATAAGTTAATAAAAATATATTAGGAAGATAAAATTTATGAAGATAAAAGCTTAAATTAATAAAATTGCAAAGAAAAATAAATTTGGAACTTATTTCTTTAAAGTCCAATAAAATGAGGTCCTCTGATTCAACCGAAAAAGAATGTAAAAGTATACAACATGAGGAATAAGAGAGCTGACGTAACCACAGACGTAGGAGAGATTAAAGTAACTATAAGTGAATACTTTGTGCAGCTGTTTGGTAACAACATATTTGAAAATCTAAAGGAAATTGATGATTTCCAAGCAAAATATAATGACAAAATTCATCCAAGAAGAAACAGAAACATGCATAGACCAATTGCCACATAGAGTAGAGCTTTATCTATCCTTAAAGAATAGGAAATTTCAATTCCAGGCTATGTGGAAAAAAAGGAAGATCTCCAATTCAGTGTATGAAGTGACATGACCTTAATATGAAAGCCCAGTAAAGATAGAAGAAAGTGCTGACTAAGCTCATATATTCATTATAGATGTCAGAATTCTAAATAAAATATTCACAAATAAAATCCAGGAATATATTAAAAAATTCCACTACCTGTACAGAGTGTTCCTTTTCTTTTTGAGTGTGCCATATGAAACGCCCTGTCTGGCATGGTAGTAGTAGAGGTTAGGCATAATGGAAGTGGATGCACCTGGCACATGTTCTGGGGTAGAGTTGATAGCAGTTGCTGTCAGAGGTGAGGAGAAAAGCGGGACCAAGGGATGGTGCTTAGGTTTTTGGCCTGAGCTACTACATGGATGGAATTCTGTACTGAGACAAGCTCTCGAGGAAATACAAGGGATAGAGTTTCCAGACACCCAAAATCTTAAAAAAAATTACCTGCCATGCACCTTTGCTTAGGAAGATCCTACAAGGTGTGCTCCAACAAAACAGAGAAGTAAACTAAGAAAGAGGAGCACATGGGATTCAGGGAAACAGAGTACTCTACTTAAGTGAGAGGTGGAGGGAATTTGCAGTATAAGAACAATGGAAGTTATATTTACTTGTACAGCAGCCAGTTAGAATGGAACCGAAGGATGTAGAGCTCCAGGGGAGATGTTTCCTGGAAAAACTCAAAATGACATGTTATTTGGTGCTAACATTTATTGTTTACTCTGAGACATACTGTTCATTCTAAGTATTTTACACATAATAACTCAATCTTTCTACTTGAGAAAGTTATTATTTCCACTAGATCACAAGCTCCATGAAAGCAAATAGTTTCATCTGTTTTATATATTCCAAGCACCAAGGATGGTGCCTGGCATCTAGTAGATATTGAATGGATGTTTGTTGAATGAATGCAATGAATCCACATTTCACATATGTGAAAATTGAGATACAGAGATTCTTTGGGATTATGGAATTAAATACCATAAGGAAAAGTGTGGCTACTTTTGCGAAGGGGAAGCGGTGACTGGTATTTTGGGTTTTAGATCTTTTAGCACTGGTTGACTTTTTAAACTGTGCATCACGTGGATAAAAACTAAATTTCAATAAGTCAAATGATGAATACAGAATAAATATGAGCTTTTAGATACAAGAACCATTTCTTAGAATTAAAACTAAAGTGTATGCGGAATAGATTATTACATAATTTGGTAGAGGAGTTGAAATAGATGTAGAAAACAGGGATAATAATCTTAACCACTGGCATAGAATATAGACTCCTAGTCCTGCCATTAATTAACTGTAAGACCTTGAGCAAGATATTTCCCTTCTCTGAGTCTGTTTCCTCATCCATAAAATGAGAATTTATAATGCCTACTTCACATAGTTGTTATGAAAGTTAAATGATATTTAAGATTGTGAAAGCACCTAACACAGAGCCTAGTAAGAATAAATGTTCAATGAGAGTCTGTTTCCTTTTGTTTCTAGTTATTTTCTTATTTATACAAAATATTACGCATCTTGTATTATTTATTCTCTTAATAACTCTAATTCTATGAAGCATAGTTTATCCCAATTTTACAAATAAGGAAAGAGGTTAAGTTATTTAGTCAAGGTTACACAGCTAGCTAATAGCCTGGTGAACCTCAGAATGCAATACTTCTGTTTCTTACTCTAGTGCCCTTTGACCCACCACCATGGGGAATACTAGGTTTTTTTCCTTTCTATATAAACTATTAAAATAATTTAGAATTAAACATATTTGTTCAAGTCACTTTTTTAAATGGGCAACTGCTACTATTGAATTCCTTCTATGAACTCTCAAACTTTGTTAGTGGGAAATTTAAATTTGGCATTATCTATAAAAAGTAAGCTGAAATATTTAGTTTTGTAATGATAACTTAATATAGAAAATAGCCAGTGGTCTTTTTATAATTTTTTCTTGTGATTCCTTCCTATTATATTTTACCTGTTGATAGCCATAAACATTGTCTCAAAGGCTATATCCTGACGAGATGTTTAAATGGTAGATTTGTCATTTCCCCAAATGGGCTGGTTTATACATCTCATTTTAGATTGGACGTGAAGGGGTGTCAATCCTCAGAGATGGAAATGACTGGTGGAATGAACTGGCAGTTGAATAGCTGTACCTGCGTATCAACCATCTGGAGCCCAATTTCTATTCCTCCAGTTTCCCACATGGTAACGTTTGTGATGTATTATTACGTGTTTTCCTTTTTGATATATACATATAACATATACATTTGTATTAGAGAAGTAGGTAGACCAAGAAATGTTCTCTTTTTAATCACTTTTAATATATTGTGCTAACATTTGTTGTAGACATGTTAAGCTAACTAACTGTTCCTCTATTTGTGGAAGGGTCGATCCTGTGGTGGGGAGAGAACTATAGAGTTCCACCATTTTGCTCCACATTTATTGAACACCTATTAGGTATTTAGGCACTGGGCTGACAGATCAACGGTAGACAGACATGTCATCAAATAGAGGAACTGAATATTCCAAGTGGAATGAATACTTTAGAGGGTGTGTTGGTTACTTTTATAAAGAAGCTGAACATGAGGTAAAAAAGGAGATGAGGTGAATTGACAAGAACTGGTTGGCAGATGGAAACTTGGTGGGTTATTCAGGGAACTCGAAGTAGTTTAACATGGCTGTCGTGTAATGTATGATGGGTGCAGCAAGAGATAAATCTCGAGCTTAAAGAGAGGTCAGATCTTGTAGGAACTTGTATAGGAGTTTCGGCTTTGTCTTATAAGCAGCGGGGAGCCAAACCTATAACACGATCACTTTTACGTTTTTGAAAGATTAGTCCGGGAGGAGTGTGGAAGATGGTTAGTAAGGAAATAAGACACAAATTGGGGAAGTCAATTAGAAGTCTCTTCAAGTCATCCAGGCAAGAGATCTAGACTGCTCTGGTCTAGAATGCTAGAATGTTGACAGTAGATGTAAAGCAAGAGTTTCGAGAGATAGATCTGCAGATAGAGTTGATAAGAGTTGCTGACAGGTTGAAAGTTGAAATATGGGTCCCCAATAAATTATCTGCAAACATAAAATTCAAAAAGCTCTGGAAAGCAAGTTTTTTTGTTAAGTTTGCAACAAACTCTTTTGGCTGCAGAACTTTACTTGAACTATAATGAAGCTATAGTCATTATTTATCCTACTAAGTGTAACTATTCATACACGAATGTTGCATTTGCATTTTGCTGCAGAAATATTAGTGTGTTTCATTACAGGGTGCTATTTCAGTCCCCCTGGGGTGATGCTAGTATCTTCTATGTGTAAATTCTAAATTAGCTTTCTAAAATACAAATCATTCTGAATTCCAAAGCACATCTGGCCCCAGGGACTTAAACGATGTGCACCTCTGCTATTTTTTGTATGATTTTGCTTTGAAACTTCATTGGTCCAATGATATAACAAACTGCGCATTAACTCTTGAGTACATAGTGACTTTGCTTTCCTGATATGCAGCAGAGGTGCATTTAGGAATGAGAATTCTGATAGGATTTGGGAAGAAATAATTTTGAAATGTACTGAGGAGACGTGCGGCTATGTTGCTGCAGTAGATTTGAGGACATAGCTGACTAAGAACCTAGAAAGGGTTTGGAGGGATGTATTAGTCTATCTTAAGGTTCACTGAATCTTTCCTTTGTCATCTACCTTCTGATATGGAGTCTGGATCTTCAATTTCTTGGCTGAAGCTTTCTATTTTAACTCTTGTTTCAAGAGTGTTCATGATGACTCATTCAGGCATCTGTCTAATAACCACTTTAAAGTCTTTGTCAGATAATTCCAACATCTGTGTCATCTCATCATTGGTGTCTGTTGATGGCTTTTTTCCATGGAAGTTGAGATTTTCATGGTTCTTCATGTGCCATTTGGACATTTTGACCGTTAATTTAAAAGACGCCAGGTCTTGTTAAATTATGAAGCATGTTGATATCTGTGCTGTAGCAGACACTTGACCTGGTTAACTTTAAGCTACAACTTCAAGCCCGCTTCTCTGGCCCGTGGTCCCAGTATCAGCTCAGTTTCTACAGTCTTTGCTCTGCTCTTAGTGGTCATCATGGGACCTGGGCTGTGGTCTCTCCAGGGGCTTAGTAATCAAAGTCTTTGGTATATGCTCATTAAGATCCCATCTACCCGTGTACAGGTGGGGGGAGGGGGCGGATGAACCCAGAGGTCCACAACCAGCTTCCCCGAGCCTCTCTATCTCTGCTGTCTCTCCAGTATTTTCCAGTTTCTTGGGGCTCCCATTCTCTTTCATCTGGCCAAAAACGCCATACATTTCTGTGATTGAAACAAGTCAAGCTTCCAAGTAGTGGTAGGACAGAGAGAATTAAAACACATTTTTTGTCCCTCCCTTCATGAAGCCACAGCTCCACCTAATGGAGAAGAAAGTTCCTCTCCCTCATATATTTGGCTCTTGCAGTTTTCCCTTGCTGCCACCATAGCCACTGCTGCAGGAAAAGGAGAAAAAGAAAAACCACTGAGGGCTTTTTCTGACTTTGTCTGAGCTTTAGGAGTTCTCTTTATAGCTACTCAAGCCAGAGCTAGAGAACTTCTGGAGTTTTTTCTCATCTGCACAACAGTGATCTCTTCCAGGTTTCAGGCTGATTTGAGTCCAGTGTGCATGATGCTGGAAGGGAAAAATTACAGATTCACTGGTACTTTGAATTCTGGTGTTCTTTCCTGATCTACCTGCTGATACTTACTTTTCAGAGTTTTCGGATAGCCGACTGTGCATCCTATCCAGGTTTTAGAGTTAGGTGTTCAGTGAGAGAGGAAGATTTTCTGTTCTTACTCAGTTTTAACTGGAAGTAGAATCCAATCCTTGTCTTTTAACCTGAGTTTAGTTAATGTGTTTTTATGTGATTATGGATATATTTGGATGTTTCTAATATAAGCTGTTTTTTCTCTTATTTTTCTTTTTTCTCCCTTATTTTTTGCCTTCTTTTGCCATGATTAAATTCTTTTTTTTTCTCCTTTCATTTTTTCCCTTTTCCCTTTGAAGTTATACTCTAGAGACTACAACATACATAGTTAAATTACCAAGGTCTAAAGTTAATCAATATTTTCCTCTGAAACAACAAAAGGACTTCAGAAGACTTTAACCCTGATCATACTCCCTGCTGAGTTCATATGCTATTGTGGTAAAATATTCATAACAGAAAAGTTATCATCCTATTGGAAGTGTACAATTCAGTGACATTAAATGCGTTCAAAATGTTGTGTATCCATCAGCATTTTGTAGGTTCAGAGCTTTTTCATCATCTCAAACAGAAACTCTACCCATTACAAAATAACTTTCCACTCACCCCCCCCGGTTGCCCCTCTTCTGTTCTCTGTCTCTGTGAATTTGCCTGCTCTAGGTCCCGCACACAAGTGGAGTCATACAGCTTATTTCACTTAGCATAGTGTCTTCAGGATTCATCCATGTTGCAGCATTTATCAGAATTTCATTACTTTTTTTTTCAAAGTTGTTTATTAATTAATTTATCTATTCTTGCTGTGTTGGGTCTTTGTTTCTGTGCGAGGGCTTTCTCTACTTGTGGCAAGCGGGGGCCGCTCTTCATCGCGGTGCGCAGGCCTCTCACTATTGCGGCCTCTCTTGTTGTGGAGCACAGGCTCCAGACGTCTGCGCAGGCTCAGCAGTTGTGGCTCACGGGCCTAGTTGCTCCGCGGCATGTGGGATCCTCCCAGGCCAGGGCTCGAACCCGTGTCCCCTGCACTAGCAGGCAGATTCTCAACCACTGCGCCACCAGGGAAGCCCCCAGAATTTCATTACTTTTTAAGGCTGAATGATATTCCATCATACATATTTACCATGTTTTGTTTATCCATTCATCCACTGATGGACATTTGGATTGTTTCCAACTTTTGGCTGATGTGAATAATGCTTCTATGAACATTGGAGTACAAATATCTGTTTGAGTCTCCTCTGCTTTCAATTCTTTGGGCATATACCCAGAGGTAGAATCGCTGCATCATATGGTAATTCTATATTTATTTCTTTGAGGAATCACAATACTGTTTACCACAGTGGCTAAACCATTTTATAGTCCCACCAGAAATGCATGAGGGTTCCAACTTCCCAACAACCTCACCAACACTTATTATTTTCTGGATTTCTTTTTTACTTATAATAGCCATCCTGATGGGTATGAAGTAGAGTCTTATTCTAATGATTAGTGATGTTGAGCATCTTTTCATGTGCTTATTTGCATTTGTATATCATCTTTGAAGAAATGTCTATTCAAAACCTTTGGCCATTTTTGAATGGGGTTGTTTGTTTTGTTGTTGAGTTGTACAAGCCCTTTATATGTTTTGGATATTAATCCCTTATCAGATACATGCTTAGCAAATATTTTCTCCCATTCTCTGGGTTGTCTTTTTACTCCATTGATAGTGTCCTTTGATGCACAAAATTTTTAAAATTTCGCTGAAGTCCAATATATCTATTTTTTCTTTTGTTGTTCATACTTTGGGTATCATATCCAAGAATTCATTACCAAATGCAATGTCATGAAGATTTTCCCCTATGTTTTCTTCTATTTTTACAGTTTTAGCTCTTGAGTTTAGGTCTTTGATCAATTTTGACTGAATTTTTGTATATATTGTGAGGTAAGGGTTCAACTTCATACTTTTGCATGTGGATATCCAGTTGTCCCAGCATCATTAATATCCAGCATCATTTGTTGAAAAGACTATTCTTTCCCCATTGAATGATCTTGGCACCCTTGTAAAAAATCAATTGACTATATATGTGAAGGTTTTTTTTCTGGGCTCTCTCTTCTATTTCATTGATCTATATGTCTGTCCTTACGCCAGTACCACACTGTTTTGATTACTGTAGCTTTGAAATAACTTTTGAATTCAGGAAGTATGAGTCTTCCAACTTTGTTCTTATTTTTCAAGATTATTTTGGCTAGTTAGGGCCCTTTGAGATTCTGTATGAATTTTAGGATGGGTTTTTCTATTTCTAAAAACAAATTCATTGAGATTTTGATATGATTGAATCTGTAGATCACTTTGGGTAGTATGGTCAAATTAACAATACTAAGTCTTCCAATCCATGGACATGGGCTATCTCTCCACTTGCTTAGGTCTTCTTCTTTAATTTATTTTCAGCAATATGTTGTAGTTGTCAGTGTATAAGTCTTTTGCCTCCTTGGCTAAATTTATTCCAAGTATTTTATTTCTTTTGTTGCTATTGTAAGTGGAATTGTTTTCTTAATTTCTCTTTGGATTGTTCATTGCTGGTGTATAGAAATGTGATTGATTTTTTTTGTGTTGATATTGTATCCTGTAACTTTGCTGAATTCATTCATGAGTGCTAACAGTTTTTTTGTGGAATCTTTAGGGTTTCTAAATATAAGATCATGTCATCTGCAAAAATAGATAATTTTACTTATTCCTTTCCAATTTGATGCCTTTGATTTCTTTTTTAGCTCTAGCTATACTTTGAATAGAATTGGTGGAAGTGGGCATTCTTGTTATGTTCCTGATCTTAGGGGGAAAGCTTTCAGGCTTTCACCCTTGAGCATGATGTTAGCTGTGGTCTTTTCATATATAATCTTTATTATGTTGAGGAAGTTCCCTTCTATTCCTAGTTTATTGAGTGCTTTTATCATGGAACAGTGTTGAGTTTTATTAAATGCTTTTCTGCATCAATTGATATTTTATTTTTTCCCTTCATTCTATTTATGGTGCATATTATTGATACACTGATTTTCATATGTTGAACTACCCTAGCATTCCAGGAATAAATCCCACTTGTTCATGGTATATAATCCTTTTCATGTGCTGCTGAATTTGTTTTGCTAGTATTTTGTTGAGGATTTTTGCCTCAGTATTCATAAGGGATATTGGTCTATAGTTTTATTTTTTGTATTGTCTTTGGCTTTGGTATCAGGGTAATGCTGGCCTCATAGAATGAGTTTGGTAATGTTCCCTCCTTTTCAAATTTTGGAAGAGTTTGAGAAGAATTAGTGTTAATTCTTCTTTTAATGTTCAGTAGAATTCACCAGTGAAGGCATCTGGTCTGAGGCTTTTCTTTGTTGGGAGGTTTTTGATTAGTGATTCAATCTCCTTACTAGTTATAGATTTATTATTCAGATTTTCTATTTCTTCATGAGTCAATATCTTGTTTTTTTAATTACCACAAAATAATCAGAAGTTTTACTGTTTTACAGAGTCAGTGTTTGTTTAGATTTAACTACATTATTTGCCACTTTCTTTCTCATAATTTCTTATTACATGTTAGACCTTCTGTAGGCGACCACCTGAAGTACATCTTTAACATTTCCTTTAATAAGACTGAATTGGTGGCCAACTCAGTTTTGTTTGTCTGGGTATTCCCTTCTAGTTTGACAGTTATTTTCTTTTAGTATTCTAAAGATATCACTCTACTTTCTTCAGGCTTCTACCACCACCACTGACAAGTCAGCTTTCAGTCTAATTATTTTACTGTACCTTTATAGGTATGGTAGACAGAATAATGTCCCCCCCAAAGATTTCCATATCCTAATCCACAGAACCTGTGATTATGTTTGGTTACATGGCAAAGGGGAATTAAGTTTGTAGATGGAATTAATGTTGTTAATCAGATTACCTTAAAAGTGGGAGATTAGTGTGAATTATCCAAGTGGACCCAATATAATCACAGGTGTTCATAAAAGTAGAAAATGGAGGCAAAAGAGTCAGGGAAAGACGTGATGATGGAAGTAAGGTCAGAGCAATGCCATGTTGCTGCCTTTAAAGATAGAGTGAGGGGGTCAGAAGTCAAGGAAAGTGCAATTAAACTGATTTTCTCCTGGAGCCTCCAGAAGGAATGCAGCCCTGCTGACACCTCAGTAGAAAACTAAAAGAGCAGTTAATCTGAATTGTTTTATTGCATTTAAAATTTTGTCTTTTTCTAACTACTTTTACCTTGATGTTTCTAGGTCTGTCTCTTAACACCTCTCTCACATTTCCCATCTCCTTATCTCTATGTGCTTCATTCTGGGTACTTTCTCCAAATTTGTATTCTAATTTACAGATTCTCTCCATCTCTGTGTAATTTGCCATTTATCCCATCCATTGAGAGTGTGTGGTGTTTTTGTTTGTTTGTTTGCTTGTTTCTGCTTTGGTAAATTTTATTGAATTTTCATGAAGTGAACATATCCAACTGAACATATCAAGCAGCTACTCCTATTATTCAACCCTTCAGTTAAACATTTTATTTAATGAGTTATGCTTTTAATTTCTAAGAATACATTCTCATTATCTGCTTTTTCTGTAACTTCCTGTCCATTTTCATAAATATAGTATGGTTTTATATCACTCTGAGACTAATAATTAGATATTTAATGTTCTCTTCTGTTCACTGAGATTTCTCTTTTTGCTTATTTCTATTCACTTTTATATAGTCACCTCAGTCCTCTTTTGTGTTGTTGGTTTTTCCAATTTTGAACTTTATAAATGGAATTATACTGTACATATTCTTTTGTGACCTGCTTCTTTCAATCAGTATTATGTTGGTAAGATTCATTTGTGTTAGTGTGTGCAGGTATAATTCATTCATCCTTACCATTGTATAATATTTCATTGTATGGACATTTATGTTGGACATGTACATGTATGTTGTTTCAAGGTGTTTGCTATTATTAACAAGGTTGCTATGTATATTCTTTTGACTATCTCATGGTACATATGTGCAAGAGTTTCTCCAGGGGATCTGCCTAGGAGTGTAACTGCTTGGCCATAGGGTTTAGGTTTACTGGGTAATTTTAAGCTGTTTTCAAAAATGGCTGTAACAGTGTATATGCCCACCAGTGGAATAAGAGTGTTATCAATGTCATCAACACTTGACATTATTTTATTAATTTAAATTATTTATTACTAATATAAAATAATAGTAATGTATATTTTCCATTAATATATAAATATGAATACCTACCTAAAATTAAAATATAAATAGTATAATGTAAAATGTGCCATTCTTGCTGGTGTTTAATGGTATCATGGTATGTTTTCCTTTTGGTATCTGTCTAATTCATAACCTGGTTGAGTATCTTTTGATATATTTATTAACCATTAAGTTTTCTTTTTTTGTGAAATGTCTGTTCAAGCTTTCACCTATTTTTGGTTTGGTTATTTGTCTTTTTCTTATGGATTTATGAGGTAAACTGCTTAGAATACTGCCTAGGTCACAGTAAGTACTCAATAAATATTAGTTAGAAATATGATGATGGTGATGATGGTAATGATGCCAGTGATTTTGTGTCACAGTACTCCCACCCACTAGTATGTGAAACATAGACCATTAAATTAAATCCCCTCAGTGCTCAGAGAAGGATATGAAAATAGGAAGGCAAGGAGAATAAGCATCCCCCCTAACAACAATGAAGATGCGCTGGGGGAATTGTGAACATGCTGGGCATACTTCTCTCTTGATAGAACTTCTTAAACCCTTGCTACACTTTCTTATTCTTGAGCTTTAACCTGCATATGTCTCACCTTGGGGTGTTGTTAAAATGAAACAGGTCTGGGATGGAGATTGAGATTTTGCATTTCCGGAAAGCTCCCAGCTGATGTTGATAATTCGGTCCAAGGATCAGACTTTGAATATCAAGGCTTAATGGTAAGTGCCTGGTAATAGGGCACAATCATCAAGAATAGAAATTATTCATGAGATAGTTATCAATTTTGGCTCAAATGATATATAACAAGAATGAAGAATTTTTAGGGGCTTCCCTGGTGGCGCAGTGGTTGAGAGTCCGCCTGCCGATGCGGGGGACACGGGTTCATGCCCCGGTCCGGGAAGATCCCACATGCCGCGGAGCGGCTGGGCCCGTGAGCCTTGGCCGCTGAGCCTGCGCGTCGGAGCCTGTGCTCTGCAACGGGAGAGGCCACAACAGTGAGAGGCCCGCATACCACAAAAAAAAAAAAAAAAAAAAAAATGAAGAATTTTTAAATAGCAGAATTGGGAGCTAGGATATAAGAAAACTTTGGAAAATATCAGAAACATTGATATTAAAGATGTATTTCTGCCTCTTTTTTCAAGTCCTTCTGGGCAGTCACTAAACACTCTGGCATCAAATGTCTAAAGTCAAAGGCCACTTGTCTCTCATGTTATATTACCTAGTAGTAAATAAAGAGACTAAGACAAGGATTAAAGTTCTGACCTATATAGGCAAAGAGACTAAATCAGGGTTGAGAGCCAGACATAATTTGATGTTACACCTATAGCACTAAATGTATTACTCTTCTGTTCATCTATTGCGATGAAAGCCAAATTATCTTCATTTTTCACATTATCCCACACGTGAAAAATATCATAACCAAAGACTGGAAATGAAAATTGAAAAATTAAAGTTTTATTTGTTGGAGGTAGTGAGGTTGTGGTTGAAATTTTTCTTTTTTTCATTTTGTCTATTAATGTTATTATTTTATTTATGTAGCATAAAAACAAAGTCATAACTCTTTCTTGCTTAGCTAAGTTCATATTTCTCTTCGGTTGGAAGTCCTGAAACCTCCTGTATCTGTCATGTTCAAGGAAAGATCATTGTCCCAGCTGTAAATGGTTCACTATATTAATTCTCAATATTTAATATATAGCAGAAAGTATTCTGTATCTTATAACGTTTCTTATTAAATAGTAGTAGAAAATGTGCTATATAGTAATTGACACTTTTCTTCAAGGTTCCACACCAGTGGCCTATCCAGTGACTTCACAGCAAGTGCCTATGTATAGAATGGCAACAAAAAAACAGTTTTAAGATCTCAAGAGTGGGAGATATACGTAGAACTCCCCATGGTTTGCACTAATGGAATAAAACATGATAGGGATAATTTTAAATGGAAGGTAATCCACCCACATCCTTTTCTTGCATTGGAAAAAGAAACAGTAGCCCTCTGAGAAATAATATAGCAAAGGCTTTGTGAGGAATAGAGAAAGGAACCCTAGAAATGGGGAGGAGAAGGGATTGTGAAAGTGGAATAGTTAAGGGAAAGCTGTTCCAGAATTAATAGATGATCCAAAATAGGAATAATCAATATACACATAATAGAAATTCAATTATAATTTAGTTTAGTTTACATTATTGGTTTATTCCAAGAGTAATGAGCTACTGTTTGCTTCTGTTTTTCTTCCCTTTCTGCAAGGATTTTGCTGTTTCATTTTGTTTTGTTTTGTTTGCCATTCTGCTGTTTGGGATCACTTCCACTCTGCTTTAAGGATGTAAAAAAAGAAGTGGACTTTTATAAGGCTGAATTTGTTCTCATTGTTCAAGGCTTCCAATGGGAGGAAATTTTAATACAGGTAGAATACTCTCTGGAATTTTTCTGGCTTTTTATCCAACCTTTTTCTAACTCATTTTAGTTAAGTCTGTTATTTCTGTTCTGCCTATTTGGCAATGTTTTCATGATTTATAAATTTTCTTTACTTAGTTAAAAATTGTTTGCAATCACCAGTTCTCGTTTTTATAGCCTCAGTGCGTCGTATAAATTTCACGTGATGTAATATGAGTAATGGAAACTCTGAAGTCCTTTAGCCTCACCACCAATTCACTCATGCTTTTGCTGTTGGTGTCAATTTGGAAAAACGTTTAAAATATGGGAAAGTATAGAGGATAACAAATGTCCTTGCTTCAACATTCTGAATTACTAAATGTTAACATTTTTTCATAATTTTTCCAGATAATTTTTTAATGAAATTTTACAAATAAGACCAAAGTCTCCTTGGGTCATCCCTAGTCCCAGTCACTCTCTGCCACTCCAGAGACAATGACTGTGAATTTTATGTCTGGCCTTCTAGAACATTTTCATACTTTTACTAAGGAAAAGTACGTAGTACTCTTCTAAATGATTTTTAAAAATTGATTATAATTGGTATTATTTTATATTTATGTTTTTGAGATCTGTCTAGATTGGTACATAATTAATACATTAATTATAATGGCTCAGTGGTATTTCACATATGAATATACTACCATTTAGTAGTATATTTTATCCCTTTACTGAAAAATTCCTTAAAATAGTTCTCTATAGGCTATGTAACTACTTCTTTTCCTTTCATTCCCTGTTTTTTTTTTGAAGTTTAAAAAAATTTTTTTTACTGTAGTATAGTTGATTTACAATGTTGTGTTAGTTTCAGATGTACAGCAAAGTGAATCAGTCATACATATACATATAACCACTCTTTTTTAGATTCTTCTCCTGTATAGGCCATTATGGAGTACTGAGTAGAGTTCCCTGTGCTATACAGTAGGCTCTTATTAGTTATCTATTTTATATATAGTAGTGTGTATATGTCAATCCCAATCTCCCAATTTATCCCTCCTCCTGGCCTTTACCCTTCGGTAACTATAAGTTTGTTTTCGATGTCTGTGAGTCTATTTCTGTTTTGTAGGTAACTTCATTTGTATCATTTTTTTAAGATTCCACATATAAGTGATATCATATGATATTTGTCTTTGAATGATTTTTGAAGTTTTTTTTAAAATTGAAGTACAGTTGATGTACAATATTATACAAGTTACAGGTGTACAATATAGTGAGTCACAATTTTTAAAGGCTATACTCTATTTAAAGTTATTATAAAATATTGGATATTCTGTGAATATGCTGTGAATACACAGCATATTCCCTGTGCTGTACAATACATCCCTGTAGCTAATTTATTTTATACATAGTAGTTTGTATCTCTTATTCCCCTACCCCTCTCTTGCCCCTCCCCCTTCCCTCTCCCCACTGGTAACCACTAGTTTGTTCTCTATATCTGTGAGTTTGCTTCTTTTTTGTTATATTCACTAGTTTGTTGTATTTTTTCCTCTCATTCTCTCTTGAAACTCTTCCAGTAAGGATTCTGCCTGCTCACCGTTGTTCTTATCTCAGTCACGAGTAACCCCCATATTACCATATCCCTTCCACTTCATATGGCTCTGGGTCATCTTTTTTGTTTTCTTCTTTGGGGGTTTTTCAACAGCTTCTTCAGTGCCAGTTGCTGTTACTTCTTCATAAACTGCAAAGCAGTTGGTTTGTAAACTAGTGATATTTCATTTTCTCTGAATGCAGAATATTCCAGCAGCATCTGAGTGAAATATTGATACTTCAGATTCTAGTTTGTCATTCACGTTTATCTCCAGGGTCTGCCACTACTCAGCTGGCATCTTTTCAGTTGACATTCTTTAAATGTAATATTTGCTCTAGAGTGGTTACTTGTCTTCTTGGTACTATTGTTTTAGGGGAGCAATAAAATACTAAGTTTTTATTTTGTTTTCTTTTGCATTTGAATTCATAGGTTCCAACTCCAATTGGAGCTCCTTCCCTAATGGCACCTCAACCCATGATTTATACCCAACCAGGCTTAAGGACAGCAAGCCTGCTGCTCCATCCACAAGAAATAACGTATGTTTGACCTGTTGTTACTTAGGTACTTGGTAGGCATGTGCAGTCACATGTTAGAACAGAGTTTTATAATCTTTTGTGCATTGTTGGTGTCTCATAGAAGAAAAAAGAATTCTAACATTTTCAGCATTGTAAAGAGACACAGAACTGTATAAAGCCAATCCTCTACAAACTTGTGCTGTTAAACATCAACTGGGTTCTGATACCTAGTCAGCAAGCCTTTTATTCATTCATTCAGCAAACGCAACTGAGATCAGTGCTGGAGAGGTGGGTAGCTCAGTCTGGAGGTTGCAGGCACAGCTTTCCTAAGGAAGTGATACCTAAGTTGAATGCTAATATTTAAAAATGGATAGCCAGTCAACCCAGAGGGGAAATGATTTTACAGACAAGCATATAAACAGATAGGAAAGCCAAAGCACTATGGGAGGTCAAAGGAGGGAACAATTAATTCAGGGATAAAAGGTTTCAGGGCATTGTGTATCAAATGATAAGGAGAATTTCAACTAGTGGGTGTATAGATGATAGAAGTTTGACATTAGAGGCAGAGGAAACAGCTTGAGCACAGAAGTGGAAGCAAGCAGTGGTAACATGGATGAGGTGTAGCTGAAGCGTATGGGGAAGTGTCATGATCCAGGTGTTCATTGCCTCAGAGTGTTGTTTTCTAGAAGAGTCTTTACAAGGTTTCTGCCTTCAGTCCATGCACTTGGGGCCCCCTGGTTCCTGAATGTTTGTTTTAGGAGGCCTGACAAAGCTTCGAGTATTAGATAATGAGAAGACTGACCAAAGTTTTGTGTAAAACTATTTGTAATTTATTTCATAACCACAAGGAAAAATATGTGGAAATAATGAAAGATATACACATGTGTCTTTCTTTTACACAGACAGAATCCATGAGGTACCAAAGCGAAAAGATTCCAAATCAGAGGTGAAAACAAATGACGATCTCTCTACAGGCTGATTGAATCATCCACTTCTTCCAAGTAAAATAAACATCCATTTTCGCATTCAATACTCTTGAGATTCTTCATTTAGTGTTTTTGAGGTGATGCACTCTTTCTCTTGTTTTAATAGTTAGCCTTGAAACTTTATCCTGCAAAATTATCAAAAACTAAACTTAATATCTTAATCTCCTGATCAACATCACTAATCATTAGAGAAATGCAAATCAAAACTACAATGAAGTATCACCTCACACCGGTCAGAATGGCCATCATCAAAAAGTCTACAAACAATAAATGCTGGAGAGGGTGTGGAGAAAAGGGAACCCTCCTGCACTGTTGGTGGGAATGTAAATTGATAAAGTCACTATGGAGAACAGTATGGAGGTTCCTTAAAAAACTAAAAATAGAGCTACCATATGACCCAGCAATCCCACTAGTGGGCATATACCCTGAGAAAACCATAATTCAAAAAGAGACATGTACCACATTGTTCATTGCAGCACTATTTACAATAGCCAGGACATGGAAGCAACCTGAGTGTCCATAGACAGATGAAGGGATAAAGAAGATGTGGCACATATACACAATGGAATATTACTGAGCCATAAAAAGAAATGAAATTGAGTTATTTGTAGAGAGGTGGATGGACCTAGAGTCTGTCATACAGAGTGAAGTCAGTCAGAAAAAGAAAAACAAATACCGTTTGCTAACACATATATACAGAATCTAAAAAAAAAAAAATTGGTTCTGAAGAACCTAGGGGCAGGACGGGAATAAAGACACAGATGTAGAGAATGGACTTGAGGACACAGGGAGGGGGAAGTGTAAGCTGGGACGAAGTGAGAGAGTGGCATGGACATATATACACTACCAAACGTAAAATAGATAGCTAGTGGGAAGCAGCCACATAGCACAGGGAGATCAGCTTGGTGCTTTGTGACCACCTAGAGGGGTGGGATAGGGAGGGTGGGAGGGAGACGCAAGAGGGAGGGGATATGGGGATATATGTATATGTATAGCTGATGCACTTTGTTATAAAGCAGAAACGAACACACCATTGTAAAGCAATTATACTCCAATAAAGATGTTAAAAAATATCTTAATCTCCTCTCTCAGATAACACAAGGACCTCAGAACACTTTTAAACTACAAGGGCATTCCCTCCCAACTTATGGACTATAGTGACCCAATATTTTAGTCCTGTCCCATTTTGTTAGCCCCCCAAATTAAAAGTGTTAGAAACGATTTTGCTTACACTTAGCAATGTGTTCACAAATTCTTTGTTCACCATTTCTTCTTGCATCGGAATCATTCCCCTCTTCTTCAGGTACATCTTTTAGAAGTTTATTTAATGTAGTTATGCTGGCGATAAACTCAGTTTTTATCTGAAGATATATTTCTTCATGCTCATTATTTTTAAACTAAAATTTAAATTTATGTACACATACAAACTCTATAAACATTCTTTTTTAACTTTTAAAATTCATTTTATTTACATTACTCCTAACTTTGATTTTATTTTATTTTTTTAATTCAATTTTTATTTTTTAAAAAATTTCTATTGGAATATAGTTGATTTACAATCTAACTTTGATTTTATTTTTTAAAATTTTTATTGGAGTATAATTGCTTTATAATATTGTGTTAGTTTCTACTGTACAGCAAATAAACATTCTTGTTTGAATCTTTTTGTGGATAAATATGGATCTATCTCTTGGGTAGATACCTAGAAGTAGAATGGCTGGGTCACAGAGTAGGTGTTTATCTAAAATTAAGACTTCCAAAAGTTGTCCAAAAATTACTGTACCACTTTATTCCACGAGCAGTGTATGAGAATTCTGCTGCTCCAAAATCTGTATTTTAAATTTTGGCCATTCTAGTGGGTTTGTAAGTAATATGACATAGTGGTTTAATTTACCTCTCCCTGATGACTAAGCAACTTTTCATACACTTATTGGCCATTCCAACATCTCTTTTAGTGTGTGAAGCGTCCAACTATTTTGCCCATTTTGATGTTTTTCTTTGGTTTTGATATATATATATATATTGGCCACGCCACGTGGCATGTGGGATCTTAGTTGTCCCACCAGGGATTGAACCCGTGCCCCATACATTTTTGTGTTTGGTGACAGGTAGGGGTAGAGGTTTACTTTTTCTATATAGTTATCCAGTTGTTCTTGCAACATTTGGGATAAACAAATTCCTTTTCCCTTGGATTGTCTTGGTACTTTTCTCAAAAACCAACTGACAGCATATTTGTGGGTCTGTTTTTTCTTTTTTGTTCTGTTGATCCAAAGGTCTATCCTTAGTCCAATAACACACTGTCTTGATTATCATAGTTTTCTGTAGGTCTCAAAATCAGGTAGTATTAGTCTTCCATGTTTATTCATATTTTTCAAGATTGTTTCAGGTATTCACATTTTCTTTGAGTTACATAAAATATTACAGTCAACTGATCAATTTCTATGCTGATTAGGACTACATTGAATCTATAGTTAAATTTGGAGAAAATAGACATAAGACATCCTAACAAAATCAGTAATTCCAAATCATGAACACAGTATAACACTCAATTTCTTCAGGCATTCTTTAATTTCTCTCTATCGATTTGGGATTTTTAACAGTATCTAGCACTTTTCATTATATAACTACCAACTATTTCATGTTTTTTAATTCTAACGTAATGGTATTGTTTAATTTCATGTTCTAAGTTTTTGTTACTACTATACAGAGGCTCCCACTGTCATCCACCGCCCGTATTCCAAGGCCTCAGCCCTGGCACCCTCTGGTCCTACTGCCCTGCCCAATTTCTCCATTCCTCCGGCACCAGCCATCTCCGCACCGCTCCAACCCCTCCCCTCTCCCCAGTCCTCTAGCCCTGCCCCCTTCAACAGTTCTACAGCTCCCACCCCTCCCCTTCCTCTAGTCCAGCCCTCTTTCCAGTCCTCTAAACCCTTCGTCGGAGCCAGTCCTTCACCACTCAGTCCAATTCAAAGTCCTGCCCACGTTCCTCTGCCCCGCCCCTCTCCCCAGTCCTCCAACCCCCTACCTTCTCTCTAGTCCCCAGGGTCCTCACATCTCTCCAGTTCTACAGGTCCGCCCAACTGTTTTACTCTTCCAGCTCCAGCCTTTTCTGTAGTACTCCCCTCTCCTGGCACCCGTCCTCGAGCTCAGTCCTCTGTCCCACCCACCTTCCTCATTCCTTCAGCCCCTCCTCATTACCCAACCTCTGGCCCCACTTCCCTCCTCATTCCTCAGGCCCTGTCGTCTCCCAAGTTTTCCAGACCCTCCGGCTCCCCAGTCCTTTTGCCCCACCCCTCCCCCTCCACTTTTACAGTTTCATCCTCTCCCTCTTCGCACTTCTTCAGCCTCGCCTAGTTTCCTCATTGCTTTAGCCCTACTGTGTGGCAAGTACTTATTAGGTATTCTACATACATAATCTCATTTAATCTTTACAACAGCCTTGTTGGTACGCGTTGTAATTCTCATTTTAAAATATGACTTACGTAGTGTCTTCACCTGTGCTTCTTTCCTACCCCGTATGTCACGGTTATAATATTGGTTCTATTATCTTAACATTCATTTCAAGTCCCTTTACTTGTCTGCAAACTAGGGGTGATATTAGGGACACTGAGCTGTGGGGTTTAAAGAACATGACTCAGTGAGTTGCGCATAGTTCGTTTTTATTAAATGTTAATCACTATTATTATATATGTGTCCCCACTAAGTAAGGAAACTGACATTTATCCTTTATTCAGACAGGGCCTGTCTCATGGTAGGCTTTGTGTGAGTGGATGAAGCACCGGTGTACTGTGAAGCACTACAGTGCAGGCAAACGCAGGAACAAACACGGTGGTTAGATGTCAGAAAACAGATCGAAGAATAATTACTTGCTTTCAAAGGGTAGTAGTGGTGGATGATCTTGGGGAATGCGTTGGGCCTAGAAGCATCGGAAGAGTTCTTAGGATTTTCTATGTACACTGTGAAGTTTTGAAAACGTTTGAGCTGGGGTGGTGAGAGTCTGATCAAAGGTGGCTTTCGGTAAATTGTGACAAAATGGGCGGAGTGTTTATTAGGATGAAGCCACTGGGTCCACCCGGAAGTAGGCACAAAACAAGTCCCCTTCAAGGGCCAGGAAGCTCGTGAATATGGTGGGCCCAGAAAGACACCGAGACCCAGGCCCTGTGGTGGTGTCTAGATCCCGGATTTGCTTGAATCCGAGAAGGGATCGGGTCGCTTCGAAGCCTATTCTGGAGAGTGCCGCGTGTTCTGGGGTGGTAGTGGGGTCCGTTCCGGCTTGGTCCCCGATTGTCAGGGTCCTCCAGCCAGCCCACCCACAAAACCCCCGGAATCCCTTTTCCCAGGACTAGGTATTGGTCCTCCCTGCAGAGCCAGCTTCGCCTCGGCAGTCCTTCCACGCTTATCACTCACCTGCGCGCAACCAATTAGAACCCACAGGTTGGGCGACTCGTCCGACGGGTAAGGGGCGGCTACTTCCTGTGAGCCAATGAATGTGCAGACTCACAAGCGGAGGGCGGGCCTGCCGTTGTGAGTGAGCCAATCACAGGCCCCAGGCTACAGGCGCTCGATAGGCCGTTAGTCGCGCGCTCGCTTCCCCAAGATGGCGGCCGGTAAGGAAGGTTGTGTTTTGGGAGAAGTGGCCGGAGGGAACGGACGGCGGCTCCACCTGGGGATTCCTGAGGCCGTTTTCGTGGTAAGAGACACGCTGGTGCTCGGTATCTTGACGCTACGCGGTGGGCTACCCCTTCCTTCTTGGCCCCCAGCTCGGCCTTGGTTGTTGGGGGAAGGAATTGAGCTAAAGGACCGCGGAGAGAGCGCTCCGTCCGCTCTCCCCCTCCGTGCCAGGACCGACTGAGCTGTGTCAGGACCCGCCGTGGGGCGCGCGGTCTGAGAAGGCCCCAGAAGATGGGGGGTGGCGCGGGGCGAAGGACTCAGGAGCCGGAGGGGGAGCGGGGCCTCTCTGAGGGACCGCCCCCCCCAGCCCATCCCCGACGCGGGATTTCGACCCTACTTCCCGGAAAAACGGAGGCGGTGAGAAGCTTGAGAGTCAGCCTGGATGCCGGGGAGAGCGATGCGTAGATGGTGACGGGGTACAGTGAGCAGGCAGAGGAGCTCAGGTGTGAACATAGGAAATGGCACCTAGTGTGTTGAAGGGCTGCGGTGGCCAGTTGCCTCGGAGGAAGGCGGAGGGGAGCGTCGGACCGGGGAGACCTTGAAGGCCTTGTGTGGCCCGCTGGGCCCCTGAGGCTTCAGCCAGTCGGCCACGGGCGGTCACCAGAAGGTGTCTAAGTGAAGCCCCTGTGTAACCACATTTGCTTTTAGCTAAATGGTCTTAACAACTTAGAGAATAAATTGTGTGCAGGTGAGAGAGGAAGCAGGGAGTGCATTGTTGGAGGCTTCACAGAACAGGGAGACCAACCCAAGGCCAAACAGAGGGAAACAAGTAGTGCTTTCAATCCTGTCCCCGCCCCGTAAGGCTGTTCTCGAAATA
The DNA here is from genome assembly GCF_937001465.1 of Orcinus orca. Lineage (NCBI taxonomy): Eukaryota > Metazoa > Chordata > Mammalia > Artiodactyla > Delphinidae > Orcinus > Orcinus orca. The sequence continues at coordinate 131,925,639 of NC_064580.1, forward strand.
GTATTTGAATATTATTTGAATAATAAGAGAAAACCTGAGTGGCCTTCCAGGCCGGTATCGCCCACCTTTCTCCACTCAGTTTTGCCTGAACTACTATAAAATCTTAATGGAAATTTCTCAACCTTTTGGTTTGTACCTATATTGCCTTGTCTCTACCTTTTTGTTCTTGGTATCTTCCAACCTTCAAAAGACCCATTTCTTTTATTTATTCTTTTATTCACACCACTTTTATATACATTCTGTGCATATTTGCATTTGATGATTCGGTTTTGTACTATTTTCTTCAGTTATTTTGTTTTTTCTCCCTGAGCCGTGCCATTTATTTCTTTCCACTCATCTCCCAGGTAACTGTCAACAAGAGAGAAAATTTGTTGAATACCGGGCACTTTCCTAATGCTTTTACAAAACTCTAAGAGGCAGATACTGTTATTCTCATTTTGTACATGTTGAAACAGAGACACAGAGCCCTTGAGTAACTTGCTCCAAGTCACACAGGGTGTAAGTGAGTTACCCAGGCTTTGAACTTAGGCAATCTGTGGGGCTGCAGAGCTCTACTTCTGCGCCATGCTCTGCCACTGGGAGGGAGGTTAGGTCATTACCTTGCTCCCTGTCATTTCTCCTGACGCTAGCACAGTACCTGACACACAGTATAAGCTCATAACTAAGTGTTGATTGAATTTCCATAGTGCCTTAAAATACCACACCCATGGTGCTCAGCAAGAGATGGCTTCAGAAATCTAATTCAGGAGGATAAACTTTATCAAAGGGCTTTATAAACTGTTATCTTAAAATGCATTTTCCCTAAAATGTCACAAGTTATTTTTTCTAGACCTTAAAATTTCTATCAATATGATATAATAAATAATCCAAATTTACATAAATATTTGTGTGTTCCTAAACTAATTGGAATAACATGGTATTATAGAAAGAACAGTGGTTTCTAAATAGAACAAGGTTTGAATCATGCCTCTACTTCCCAGTTGCTGCTTAATCTTGAGCATATTATTTTACAATCTGAGCCTCCGTTTCTTTAACTGAAATAGGAGTAACAGTAGTTAGAGTTGCCCTGAGAAACAGAGACTGTGCTTTCAGTATTGCAAGTAGATGCTTAATATATATTAGTTTCTGTGTTGATAGTGGTTAAAAGTCACACCTTGCCTTTTCCCCATTCCTGTTGATGCAGTAATTTGTTTTCTTTCTCTGCTTTAATTGTCCCTTTTCCCCCTTGTCGATTTGTTGACCTCTCCATCTCTCAACATCTAGTTCAGATATGACCTCCCTGTAGTTTTGTACACTTATACATATCTAATGTTGAACACTTACTAGCTGTTGTGTACTCTTCTAAGTATTTTACACGTGCTAACTCATTTAATCCCCTGTGAGGAAAAGGTACTTTTTTCTTTTTAAAGATGAGGAAATTGAGCCAAAGAGAAAGGTTAAATAACTTCCAAGGTCATCTAGTATGTGATGAAGCCAGCATTCAAACCAGACAGCCCCTGTCTCTTAACCACAAACTTATGCTGCTGTAGTTAATTCTCCTTGCTAGAGTCTAAGCTTCTAATAACATGTGCTAAAAAACTTTGACATTTCTCTTCCTACAGTGAGCCTTCTAGGAAGATGCTATCTCCATTTTATCTCCAGAATGCATTTATCTGCATTTTAACTGCATGCATTTCATCTCCATGCAGAACTCAGCCATTGCCTCAGCCTCACCTTTTCAATTTCTTTTAGTCTCTAGCTTGATGGCTTCATAGTTCACTCCCTTGCTGTGTTTCTCTTCTTTTTGCTTCTTGCCTCGTTTCTGCTAAAATACTCCCTTATAGCTAATAAGCATGGATAAGAATAATGATGTAGAGATCCCAGAAACTGAGATAATTGAATATAACTTAGTTGCAAGGAAGGACTAAAGTTCTTTAAACTACTAGAAGGCTGTTACAGAATCTCCTTTAAGTTTCCATATAGTTTCACGTAGTTCCTGATCCTTAACCTAATTAACTAGCTTTTCTTCAAGGACCAGCATGTGCAGTATACATTTAAAAAAATGCAGTTCAGTTTTATTGCTTTTCTTTTGCTTATTTATTCCTGTTACAAAAGATTGTTCAGTTTGCCTTTTAGGCTTACTTTATTTCAACCACTTGATACTCAAGGAAGCAGTTGTGACTTGTCTTGGGAACCTAATGACGATATTTAGCATGATATCTGTGGCAGAACTTGTTCAGTTAAAAATTTCAGTAATAAAATCTATAATTTTGGCACACAGCCTGTTGAATCGTTTTGTGGCTAGGGCACATGACTAGGCAATGTGCTGCAAGGCGGATGTATAAAGCAGACAAGGTCTGCAATGAACATTTTGGTACATAACTCTTTTTTTTTTTTTTTTTGGCGCTGTACGCAGGCCTCTCACTGTTGTGGCCTCTCCCGTTGTGGAGCACAGGCTTCGGACGCACAGGCTCAGCGGCCACGGCTCATGGGCCCAGCCGCTCCGCAGCATGTGGGATCTTCCCAGACCGGGGCACGAACCGCATCCCCTGCATCGGCAGGCAGACTCTCAACCACTGCGCCACCAGGGAAGCCCACATAACTCTTTTTGAATTATGGTTTTCTCAGGGTATATGCCCAGTAGTGGGATTGCTGGGTCATATGGTAGTTCTATTTGTAGTTTTTTAAGGAACCTCCATACTGTTCTCCATAGTGGCTGTACCAATTCACATTCCCACCAGCAGTGCAAGAGTGTTCCCTTTTCTCCACACCCTCTCCAGCATTTATTGTTTCTAGATTTTTTGATGATGGCCATTCTGACCGGTATGAGATGATATCTCATTGTAGTTTTGATTTGCATTTCTCTAATGATTAATGATGTTGAGCATTCTTTCATGTGTCTTTTGGCAATCTGTATATCTTCTTTGGAGAAATGTCTATTTAGATCTTCTGCCCATATTTGGATTGGGTTGTTTGTTTTTTTGTTATTGAGCTGCATGAGCTGCCTGTAAATTTTGGAAATTAATCCTTTGTCAGTTGCTTCATTTGCAAATATTTTCTCCCATTCTGAGGGTTGTCTTTTGGTCTTGTTTATGGTTTCGTTTGCTGTGCAAAAGCTTTGAAGTTCATTGCAGCTCTATTTACAATAGCCCGGAGATGGAAACAACCTAAGTGCCCATCATCGGATGAATGGATAAAGAAGATGTGGCACATATATACAATGGAATATTACTCAGCCATAAAAAGAAACGAAATTGAGCTATTTGTAATGAGGTGGATACACCTAGAGTCTGTCATACAGAGTGAAGTAAGTCAGAAAGAGAAAGACAAATACCGTATGCTAACACATATATATGGAATTTAAGAAAAAAAATGTCATGAAGAACCTAGGGGTAAGACAGGAATAAAGACACAGACCTACTAGAGAACGGACTTGAGGATATGGGGAGGGGGAAGGGTGAGCTGTGACAAAACAAGAGAGAGGCATGGACATATATATATACTACCAAATGTAAGGTAGATAGCTAGTGGGAAGCAGCTGCATAGCACAGGGAGATCAGCTGGGTGCTTTGTAACCACCTGGAGGGGTGGGATAGGGAGGGTGGGAGGGAGGGAGACGCAAGAGGGAAGAGATATGGGGACATATGTATATGTATAGCTGATTCACTTTGTTATAAAGCAGAAACTAACACACCATTGTAAAGCAATTATACCCCAATAAAGATGTTAAAAAAAAAGCAGACAAGGTCATCTTTCTTTCCCTATATATAAATAAAAAGAGGAAGGTGGAAGAATAATAAATTAGCTACATAATGTATGTGCACTGTCTGAAATGGTCTCTAACTTTTTATAAATACTTTTTTAGTTAAAAACAAGCCATTGGAGAAAAAGAAACACAAGCTCTTTTTATGTTTAAAAATAAAGCTAAAGCGGTCAAAAATCAGAGGTATGAATTCTAAAATTTGTAATGTATTCTTTTTGATATTAAAGGAAGATGTAGATTCCTTCATGAAACAGCCTGGGAATGAGACTGCAGATACAGTACTGAAGAAGCTGGATGAACAGTACCAGAAGTATAAGTTTATGGAGCTCAACCTTGCTCAAAAGAAAAGGAGGTAAGTGCAAAATTTCTAAGTTTTTAAAATTAATATTGTATAGCTTAGACTTTTAAAAGATCGAGACATAATTTGCATACAGATAAAATGTCTGTGCGTTGAATGTTCAGTTTGATGAGTTTTGATAAATGTATCCACTTCTGTAACCATTGCCCAGATCAATATATGGAACATTTCTGTTACCTCAGGAAGTTTCCTCCTGCCCCTTTACGCCCAACCCTGCACACTCCCAGAGACAGCCACTGTTCTGATTATTTTCACCATAAATTAGTTTTGTCTGTTCTTGAACTTCATATAAATGGAAGCATACAGTAACTACTGTTTTACGTCAGGCTTATTACACTTAGTATAATGCTTTTTGAGAGTCATCCGTGGTGTTGTGTGTATCAGTAAATTAGTTTCTTTTTAGTGCTGAGTCATTTTCCATTGTATGTGGATGTACCACAGTTTTTGTTTATTTTTATCTATTTGCTTGTCGATGGACATTTGGTTTGTTTCCCCATTTGGTTTTAAGTCTTTGGGTGGACATTTGTTTTCATTTCTCCTGGGTAATTATCCAAGGGGTAGAATTGCTGACTTGTATGGTAAGTGTATGTTTAATTTTATGAGAAACTGCCAAAAGTCCTCCTAGGTGGCTTTAGCATATTACACTGCCACCAGCAATGTATTGGGAGTTCCAGTTGTTCTTCATTCTCACCAGCACTTTGGTATTGTCAGTCTAAAGATGCTTTTGCAAACATAATAGAATGAATATTGAAGTCCTTATTCCAAAGCTTCTAGGATCGTAACATCTTAAATGTCTAGTTCATTCTTTTCATTTTGCCGATGAGATGAGAAACCCACAGAAGTTGTGACCTTGCCAAGACTTCATAAGTGATAGGGCAGAAGTATTCTTGCTCTCGATCCTTTATTCCCCTGTATGTTCATAGTAGCTTACAAAATCAATCCACAGTAATAAATACCTACAGATACCTGCTATGCACATGTGACAGCATTCTTCTGTCAGTTGAATGTTTATGGAATTCCTCATAGGTGCCAGATACTGTTTTGGGTGAAGTAAGGTCCAGTATCTGCTTTCAACAGGGTTATGGTCTAGGGGCATAATAGATATTTAAATAAGTACAGAGTATAGCAGTCAAGGAGTTATGGTGCACAGTAATGAGTTAGCATAGGGGAACGGGTGATCTGAAGGGGGACAGAGGGATTCAGGGGAAACTTCCAAGAGAAGCAGATGGCTATGTAGAATTTTGAAGCCTGGTTATGAGTTTGGAAGCAGGCTCCAGTGAGGAAGGGTAGTCTGGGCGTGAGGGTACCACTTACGCAAAAATACAAAAGTTTGTCTTTAGATGAGAATTCCCTGGTGGTCCAGTGGTTAGGACTCCGCACTTTCACTGCCGAGGGTGTGGGTTCAATCCCTGGTCAGGGAACTAAGATCCCACAAGCCATGCGGCACGACCAAAAAAAAGAAAAAAACAAACCAAAAGTTTGTTTTTAGATATATTTTCTCATTTGATTTTGGTGACAACTGAGGAAATTTGAATAGGGCTAGGTGTTAGATGATATGAAAAGTCATCAACATGGATAGATGAGGGGTGTTAATAGGAAAAAGGATAGAAAACACTATGAACATTATCTCTTCTTATTTGGGGAAAAAATGTGTGTGTGCACAGAAATACCTGGAAGAATTGACACTAATGTTATATTGACAGTGGTAATCTTTGGGTGGTGGGAAATAGCATTTTTCTTATTTTGCTTACCTGTATTCTTAATTTTCTGCAATGTACATTTATTGCTTTTATAATAAAAGTTTATTTTTATTTGAAAAAGAAGCATAAAGCCATTGGCTTTGAGGTCATTTGCACGGAGGTTACAGACAGAGAAGAAAATGGACGTCAGGACCAAGCCTTGGGGAAGCGGAGGGAATCCGTGTGTCATAGTTACCTTGGTAACTCTAGTACTGTGGAGGCATGTGGAATGGCTCCCAGGTCTGAGCAACTGGAAGGGAGAGTTACCAATATCTGAGAAGACTGTAGGTGGAGCAGGTTTGGGGGAAGATCAGGAGGAGTTCAATTCTGGACACATTTGAGATGCCTTGGACATCATTTGGACATCCAGGTGGAGGTGTTAGGTAGACGGTTAAATATATGAATGTGAATTTTGGGAGCGATCTGGGTTGGAGATAAAAATTTGGGAGTCATTTAAAGCCAGGGGACTGAATGAGGTCCATCACCAAGAGAGTGCATGCAAGTGAAGAGAAGATCAAAGATCTGGACATTGCAACAGTAAGAAGTTAGGGAGAAGAGGGAACACCAGCAAAAAAGGCTGAAAAGAAACTTTAAGTGAGGTCAGGAAAACTGGGAGATCATGGGGTTCTGGAAGCCTAGCTAAGAAAATGTATCATGGAGGAGGGAATGATCACCTATGTCAAATGCTGCGGATGGCTCACCCAAGTGGGATAAGGACTGAGAATGGACTTGGACTTAGCAAAGTGGAAGTCATTGGTGTTCTGGATGGGAACAGTGTTGGCCCAGTGGTTCAAAGGAGAATGATGGAGACAGCAAATGTGGAAAACTTCTTTGAAGAGTTTTATTCATTTAATAATGGGTTGGTTGTCTTTTTTTATTTGTAGGAATTCTTTATATATTGGATACTAGTCCTTTTAGGTTATATGTGAGAAATTTTTCTTGCTTTTGTAATTTTTCTTTTTTTTCCCCTTATGATTTCTTTTGATGAGTAGTTCTTAATTTAAATGTTTTAAGTCAAAAGTTCTCTTAATAGTTAGTGCTTTTTGTGTATTGTTTAAGAAATCCTATTTTGTATTCCATGTTCAAAAAGACATACTCCTAAGTGTTCTTCTTAAAGTCTTAATTTTTTTCATTTTCATATCTAACTTCTTAATCCATCGGAAGTTTATTTTTATGTGTGGTATAGGGTAGGCTTCCGATTTCTTTTTTTAAATGGAAGCACTGTGGATATACTGTTTGAGTCATCACCCTTTATTTTTTTTTACATCTTATTGGAGTATAATTGCTTTACAATGGTGTGTTAGTTTCTGCTTTATAACAAAGTGAATCAGTTATACATATACATATGTTCCCATATCTCTTCCCTCTTGCGTCTCCCTCCCTCCCACCCAACCCTCCCTATCACACCCGTGGCATGGACATATATACATCACCCTTTATTTTTAATGTAGTTTGATTTAAGAATTTTTCCTTAGTGGTTAGTACTTTTTGTGTCTTATTTAAGAAATATCCCAAGTTCATGAAGATATTCTCTTAATGTTTTATTCTCAAAGCTTTATTGTTTTATCTTTCACATTTAGATTCATAATCTATGGGTTATTCAGAAGTATGTTGCTAAATTTCAAAGCAATTGTGGGATTTTCAAGTATGTTTCTTTGCCCTTTCTGTTTATTATAAGTTGATAGTTGTATATGCAGTCTTGTTCATAGTCAGGTTTTTCTTTTTTGTTTTTTTTTCTTTTTTTGTTTTTGTTTTTTGGCAACACTCCTTCATAGGTTTGTGTATTGTTTCTCCATTAAGGGGCAGATAGTATCTAGTTGTTTCTTAGAATGATACTGAATTCCTAGATCCATTAATTATGAGTTGCAAAATGATGATGTTCTAATTCAGTTATTTATTTTTTATTTATTAATAAGCTGGCATATTTCTGTAAAGAGAAATGTCCCTTCATGTACTCTTTGGTAAAAAGTGGCTGCAGGAAATCAGCTCACCTGTCACTTTGTTCCCTTGCAGGAATAGCCCTGTAGCTCCTATCATCTCAACAGCTCTCTGCTACGTGAACAGTTAGAGGTGCAAGTGCTAGTCTGCTGCCATCTTAACCTGAAACAATTTTCTATCCTTTTTTTTTAAAAGCTTTTTAGTCTTTTCTATTAGGTGCATGCAATTTGAGAATTACGAAGTCTTCTTGGTGAATTTAACCCTATGTAAAATAATGCTTATTGTTTTAGTCAGTTTTGTTGGACACTTAGAGCTACTCCGGCTTTCTTTTGGCTAACATTTAAAAAAATTTTATTAGAGTACAGTTGATTTACAATGTGTTAGTTTCAGGTGTACAGTAAAGTGAATCAGTTATACACATACATATATCCATTCTTTTTTAGATTATTTTCCCATATAGGTCATTACAGAGTATTGAGTAGAGTTCCCTGTGTTATACAGTAGGTTCTTATTAGTTATCTATTTTATGTATAGTATGTATATGTCAATCCCAAGCTCCCAATTTATCCCTCCCCCCTTCCCCCTTTGGTAACCATAAGTTTGTTTTCTACATCTGTGACTCGATTTCTGTTTTCTAAATAAGTTCATTTGTACCATTTTTTTTAGATTCCACATATAAGCAATATCATATGATATTTGTCTTTTTCGTCTGAGTTACTTCACTCAGTATGACAATCTCTGGGTCCATCCATGTTGCTGCAAATGGCATTATTTCGTTCTTTTTTATGGCTGAGTAATATTCCATTGTATACATGTAACACGTCTTATTTATTGATTCATCTGTCGATGGACATTTAGGTTGCTTCCATGTCTTGGCTATTGTAAATAGTGCTACAATGAACAGTGGGGTGCATGTATCTTTTCGAATTATAGTTTTCTCCAGATACATACCCAGGAGTGGTGGCTAACATTTTCCTGGTGTATTTTTTCCAATCCCTTTTCTTTCAGCTTATTTATTATTTATATTTAAGGGTGTTCCATGTAAACAATATATGGTTTTATTTTAAATCTTTTTAGATAAACTAATTTTTCTTTTTGGATACTTTCAAGATTGTCGTCTCTTTTGTTTTATCTGACTATAATTTGTCTTTGTGAGGATATCTTTCTTTTTTTTTTTTTTTTTTTTTTTGCGGTACGCAGGCCTCTCACTGTTGTGGCCTCTCCCGTTGGCGGAGCACAGGCTCCAGACGCGCAGGCTCAGCGGCCATAGCTCACGAACCCGCGTCCCCTGCATCAGCAGGTGGATTCTCAACCACTGCGCCACCAGGGAAGCCCTGTGAGGATATCTTTCTTAAATTCTTCCTTAACTGACTATATGTCAGCTTCCTGTAACCATGGATACCTGTGTGGATTGCTTTTATCTATAGACGATTTTGCTTTTGCAGGAGCTGTGGGTCTTCATCAGCCTTGGACTGCTTGAGCCCTGTTCCAAGTTCTTGCACTTAATATGTGAGCTCCCCTGTTGAGCCGAGCGTCAGGGGCCAGGCTCAGGTCTATAGCTGCTATTGTCACCTGCCTTGAGATGCCTGCTTTTCTCTAGTCCTCACTGCTCAACTCAAAGCCTTTTCCAGTTTTATCCCCTTTTATTTTTTCTGAAAGTTCCCTCACCTCTGTGATACCAGCTGTGCAACAAAAACTGTTTCTGTGCTTGACTGAGTTGTTTTGCAGCAGACAGCTGTGTAGTTTGGATACTAACCTTTTCTTTACAGGTGTTGTAAATCTTTTGTTGCAGCCTGTCATTTAACTTTTTCCTTCAGCTGTATAGGAAGCAGTAGCATAGCACAGGGAGATCGGCTTGGTGCTTGGCCATGACCTAGAGGGGTGGGATAGGGAGGGTGGGAGTGAGGCTCAAGAGGGAGGGGATATGGGGACATGTGTATGCATATGGCTGATTCACTTTGTTATACAGCAGAAACTGACACGGTATTGTGAAGCAATTATACTCCAATAAAGATCTATTTAAAAATATATAAATAAAGTAATTATTGATAGGTATATAAAAAAGTTATTTAGTATTTCATTGTCTTGTGGTGAACTCTTTAACACATGAATTATATGTGCTTTATCTTTCTCTAACTGGAAATTTTGTGATTATCATTTTTTCATTTTTTTCTGTCATCTGTTAATTTTTTTCCTTCTCTCCTTCTGGGATTCCTGTTAATATGGATGTTGACTCTTCTAATTCTGCCTTCCCTGTCTCTTTATTATTTCCTGTCTTCTGCTATTTTGGTAATTTGTCTTTTGGCAATTAAATGGATATCTGTGAGTTCCTTATTTCAACCATTACACTTTTTATACGTAGTATTTTTGGTCCTTCTTACAGCTACTTTTTTCTTCTTCATATTACCAATATCCTGTCTTTTCTCTTTGAAGTATTTTTAAATACTCACTGTATAATCTTGTAGAATTTGATTTTGTTTCATCTGGTACAGGTTGTCGAATTTATTGTCTTTATTTTATTTTGTAGTTGAGTTTATCAGATTACCATTTTTTTCCCCATCAGCTCATATTCCCTCAGGGTTATCAGTTCCTTTGGCCATTAATGTGTGTGGGAACAGAAGTAATTCAAGTCCCTCCTGGTGGGTGGGGTTTACACTCTGCAGCACAGCCATTGGACAAATGCTGTTTCTCCCCTACCAGGTGCCTCGGCCTCTGGGCCTCTGGGACATTCTTTCCGTTTCTCTGTCTTTGGCATCTCCCCTGGGAGGGGGAGTGGGCAAGGGGAACTGCTGGGGGCCAGTACCTGTATTCTCAGCTCCTCAGCCTGACTTTCTCCCTGCCTTTGGCCAATTCTGCTGTTTTTCTGCCCTGTAGCCGTGATGGGGTGGGTAATGTGATTCACCCACAGCAATTTAGAGGGAGGAAAAACACCTACCCTTTAGCCTTAAATTCCCCCTTTGGAGACTTGATCCACTTCCCTTCTAAGCTGCTGTCTTCCCTCTCACTTCCCTACCCACTCCCAGAACCTAGAGATTTCCATTGTTCATGGAATAACAAAGATCTGGAACTGATCCAAGTGTCTGTTGATAGGAAGTGGATAAACAAGTTGTGTTATATTTTTAAATGGATATTACACAGCAGTGAAGATGAATGAACAAATCTTAGGAACTTAATTGAGTTATAAAGCAAAACCCCAGAAAAATGCATACAACATGAGACCATTTGTATTAAGCTAAGAAACTAGCAAAGAATATATTGTTCAGGGATACACATAAATGTGATGAAACTATTTGAAAAAGTAAAAAAGGGACTGTAAACACACAGTTCAGGAGAGCTGCTATCTTTTGGGACAGAGCAGGGTGGGGAGGGTGTATTGCTCAGACTTGCACAGTGGCCTGCGCTCTACAGCCCACGAGCCACAGCTACAGAGCCTGCGCGCCTAGAGCCCGTGCTCCACAACAAGAGAAGCCACCACAATGAGAAGCCCGTGCAGTGCAACGAAGAGTAGCCCCCGCTCGCCGCAACTAGAGAAAGCCCATGCGCAGCAGCGAAGACCCAACTCAGCCATAAATCAATCTGTCAGTCAATCACAGAAATCATTTACATGACCAAAAAACTTGATCTGAACATACTAATGTTATATGTGTATCAGATATTTTATAAATGATTCAATGTAGATCTTTCTAGCATTTACCTATATCAACATATACAAAAATAAGCAAAATTGAGAGATCTACGATATCCATATTGAATTGTAAAGAGTTCATAGAACATTAGCCTTCAAACTACGCTTTAAAAAAAAATCAATGCTAAGGGTGTGTTTCTCAAATCTTCACTGGGCTGTACTACCAGATAGTGATACTTTTTTTTGTGTGTGTGGTACGCGGGCCTCTCACTGTTGTGGCCTCTCCTGTTGTGGAGCACAGGCTCCGGATGCGCAGGCCCAGTGGCCATGGCTCACGGGCCCAGCCGCTCCGCGGCATGTGGGATCTTCCCGGACTGGGGCACGAACCCGTGTCCCCTGCATCGGCAGGCGGACTCTAAACCATTGTGCCACCAGGGAAGCCCCAGTGATACTATTTTTTAAGCAGCAGGCTTATCTGACATATTTGCCGGGTCAGTAGCACACGCTGTAATAAAGTTTGCTGTGCTAACCTTCTTCACACATGATGTGACTTCCTTTATATAATTCACGAAGTACATTTTCATTATCATATTTAAATTTTGTTTACATGCTGATCTCTAATAATATTTTGTTAAATGTATTTTGAAAGAACCACAGCTTTGTTTTTGTATCCTTAGTCTGTTTTCTTACAGATTACATTGTGATTTGACAGGACTCCCAGAACTGTTTTGCACATTTTTCCATGCAAAACACTTTAAAGCCTTGGGCAGCTTTAATCCAAAAAAAGAGCTAAAAATGTTTCATTCTTTCTTCTCTAAGTTTGACTTTGAGTGTTTTCAGCATATTTTTATCTCTTATTTTCTTGTCAGTGAGATTGATTTCATTTGGGAATTAGTTGCTAGTAGTTTTTAAAAATTATTTTTAATACGCTTTATTTTTTAGGCCAGTTTTAGTTTCACAGCAAACTTGAGCAGAAGATACAGAGATTTCCTGTATAGCCCCCGCCCCCACACACACATAGCCTCCCCATTATCAACAAACACCCTTCACCGGAGTGGAACATTTGTTACAATTGATGAGCCAAGGTTGATATGTTATTATTAGCTAAAGTCCGTAGTTTACATTAGTGTTCACCCTCGTGTTGTACATTCTATGGGTTTGGACACATGCACGATGTGATGTATCCACCATTATAGCATCATACAGAGTAGTTTCACTTCCCTAAGAATGCTCTGTGCTCAGCATGTTCATCCCTCCCTCCCCCTCCTAAACCCCTGGCAACCACTGATCCTTTTGCTGTCTCCATAGTTTTGTCTTTTCCAGAGTGTCTTATAGCTGGAATCATACAGTCTGCAGCCTTTTCAGGTTGGCGTCCTTCACTTAGTCATATGCATTCAAGGTTCCCCCATGGCTTTTCGTGGCTGATAGATCATTTCTTGTTAGCAGTGAATACTATTCCATTGTCTGGATGGACCACAGTTTATGTCTCCATTTGCCTACCAAGGTCATCTTGGTTGCTTCCAAGTTTGGGCAATTATGAATAAAGCTTCCATAAGCATTTGTGTGCAGTTTTTGTGTGGACCTAAGTTTTCAGCTCCTTTGGGTAAATACCAAGGAGCATGATTGCTGTATCATATGGTAAGAGTATTTTTATTTTGTAAGAACCTGACACACTGTCTTCCAAAGGGGCTGTTGCTCCACATCCTCACCAACATCCGGACTTGTCAGTATTCTGGATTTTGGCCATTGTAATAGGTGTGTAGTGGTATCTCGTTATTTTAATTTGCAATCCTCTGATGACATACGATGTGGAGCATCTTTTCATATGCTTATTTGCCATGTGTCTATCTTTGGTAGGGTATCTGTTAAAGGCTTTGGTCCATTTTTTTAATCCAGTTGTTCATTTTCTTATCGTTGAGTTTTGAGAGTTCTTTGGGTATTTTGGATACCAGTCCTTTATCAAATGTGTCTTTTGCAAATATTTTCCCACAGTCTGTGGCTTGTCTTTTTGTTCTCTTGACAGGGTCTTGTGCAGAGTGGAAGTTGTTAATTTTAATGAAGTCCAGCATGTCAATTATTTCTTTCATGGATTGTGCCTTTGGTGTTGTATCTAAAAAGTCATCACCATACCCAAGGTCATTTAGGTTTTCTCCTGTGTTATCTTCTAGGAGCTTTATAGTTTTGCATTGTACCTTTAGGTATGTGATTCATGTGAACTTAAGTTTTGTGAAATGTGTAGTGTCTATGTCTAGATTCATGTTTTTTATGTGTGGATGTCCAGTTGTTCCAGGCTAGTTGTTTTTCTAGTAGCTATAATGTAACTTAACTGTTGAGTCTGATCAGTCTCATCATGTCCATCGTTTTCTTAAGTTTTTTCGTGTGTTCAAACAGTGATCCATTTATAATTTTAAGAACAGTTGTTACCTAACTTGAAAAGAAAGTATTTTTCAACATAAAAGTTAAAGAAAAATTACCCAAAGCTTAAAAGCATCGCAAAGTTGTACTATATCTTACTGTGGTGTGTTAGGTATTCAAGTGCTTTTACAGTGTGGGAAGCGCAGGCCCTGAGAAGCTGTCCCTGCACTTGCTGGTGCTGAGCTGCCTGTGACTGAGGGAGTTGGTGGTTTTCAATTTAGAATATAATATTTGAATGCATGTTATTTTAAAAATGAGTATTTAAAATGCAATTCTAATTAAATGTAGAACCTCGGAATCACCTCTGTGGAATATGATTTTCTCTAGAAATGTTAACTAATGATGGGGGGTTTGACGTATAGAATAGGACTCTGTGCACAGTAGTCATTCCGTAAATATTTGCTATTATATCTAAATATTTTAATAAATATTTATGTCTGAAATATCTTAAATATTTTAATAAACAAAATTTATTAAATATCTTACAGATAAAATATCTTAAATATTTCATATATATAAATTGTCCTCAAAACATATCAGTAGAAAATGCAAAGCTAGTAAGACTGTGTCCTGATGCCAAATACTAAGTTAACCTTTTTCTTATTCACAGGCTAAAAGGTCAGATTCCTGAAATTAAGCAGACTTTAGAAATTCTAAAGTACATGCAGAAGAAAAAAGTAAGTGCAGTTTTCTTTGTAAACATGAGCAAACCAGGATACTTCAGCAGAGACATGTGTTCCTTGACTCCTTGGTCACTGGTATTTGAACCAGTCCTGAGCACGTGTACTGACATCACAGACAGTGAGACATGTGGCTTTCCGCCAAAAGTCAGGTTTAATTCTAGGACCCACACTTCTTGGGGTATTTTACTTATATGTAGTATCTGCAGAACTTAAATGCAAATTGAAATTCTTTTAAGTACAAAAAGAAAATGTCATTTTGAGCAGCATCTAATAGTTTCTGTTGTTGTTATTGTTATTGTTCTCTCTAAGAATAAGGAGTGAGTCCAGTACTTACAGAGCTGGAAAAAATTTTAGAAATGACGTTTCAGGTTCTCATTTCACAGCTGAGGCAACATTTGCAAAGAGGTTACACTTGAGCACTGTTACATAGCTAGTTCCTGGCAGAACTGGATTTGAGACTCTTCCAAGTCCTCATCCAATATTTGTTACATAAGCAGGCTGTAAAAATTAAATGTCATAAGTATATTGTATTTAAAATAGTATGTGTATGTGTATGTATATATGATTTATTACTTGACTGGTAGAATAACTACATTTCTAGTATGTTTTTTATGTCATGAACTTAATAAGAGGCTTCAGAAAATTGGTTGTTGAGCACGAAGCACTGATGAAGTAATAATAGATAGCGCTTGTCTAGTGCTTACTCTGTGCCAGGCACTGGGGTGTGTGTGGGGGCGGGGAGGGGTGTGAGACTGGGGTGTGTGGGGGGGGGTGTGAGTGTGTGAGAACTCTGCTTGCCACGGCCTTCAGAGCTATAGTAAGTAGCTGAGCCAGGACGCACGAGCCTCCCTGCCCATCCGTCTGGCTCCAGCATTCCTTTCTTTACCACTCTACTTAGTCTGTGTGATAGGACTGTTTTAAATGGCTTAGGTTCAGTTCTGTGATCTCTTCCTTATAACCTTGGTGTGAAAATGGACTGTTTACAGTACTGTCATTTTTTTTGAAGGAGTCCACCAATTCACTGGAGACCAGGTTCTTACTGGCAGATAACCTGTATTGCAAAGCTTCAGTTCCTCCTACCGATAAAGTGTGTCTGTGGTTGGGGGTAAGTAAATGTAATAGCCACAGCTTCCTTGGCTGACATTTGTAAAGCATTATTGTTGAAGCTGTGGAAGGAATGAAGGGGTGGCATTCAGGGGGATCGGGAGTGTGAGGAAGATTGCTGCAGAAGCATGCTCGAGTCTCTCCCAATCAAAACAAAACGGACCAAAACCCTGCTTCCCCTCCAACTAATGCTTTAGCTCTTAAATGTAACAGAAGGTGCTGTTGAACCTTAGATAGATGTTTCTTCATCATCAGATTTTGTTAGTTCTAGAAAGATCTCTCTAAATTTGAGGGGGCAAGGATTATTACAAAAACCTTGAGGTTAGAACCCATTTTTAAAAATCATATATTTCAATTTTGATGATTTCACAGACCTTCTCTGTGATTTTTTCCTATTTTACTCCTCTCAGTCCCATGATCGACCAGCCAAGCCATTCCTGACTGTCCAGCTAGCTATCCATAGGTCTTGTTACCTCAGGCAAGTTCCCATACAAAGCAGCCAGTCACGACTGCTCTCAGCTCTCCCAGCTGGGAGGATTTCCGCTTGCTATCCTGTAGAGTCATCCCTGAGAGGCAGTCTCGTGCCATGAAAGACAGGCAGATTCGTACATGGAAACTCACTTCTCTGTCCCTTAGTTCCTCCTCCTGATTTCTGTTAGCTGTAATCTTTTCAGAGTTTGTACATTTATTTCTACAAGCATAATTCCCGTACTTGTTTAGTTTTAGTTCTGTAAATGGAACAGCTGTCCACCCAGTAGCCCAAATCCTAAGGGTTATTGTCCTTTGTTTCTCTTTCCCTTGGCACACATTTAATCAGCAAGTGGGGATAAGGTGATTTCATAAACTAGACTGGGGCAACAGGGAGCTCTCTCTCTCTCTCTCTCTCTCAAGAGAGAGAGAATTACGGCTGGAGCCCACCTTACACGATGGTGAATTCCAAGTGGATCACATTTGAAATGTGTGATGAAATACTGACACCATCAAAATTGTAGGCCAAGTCACAGATAACTTATTTAGAGCCCTGAAATAAGGATGGTTTTTCAGGCCTCAAAATTCAGAAACCATGAGCAAAGTCAAAAGACAATCAACAGGAAAAATATTTGTAACTCATATCACAGGCAAAGGACTAACAGGTTTGCAGGGCGACTTGGAGTTGTGTTTTGGGCATGTCAGTCTTGAGGTGACTATTAGACCGTCAAATAGAGAGGCCGATCAGGAAGTAGTTGAGGGGTGAATCAACTAAGGAGATGTACTTGGCACACGGTACTTCCTGAATGAATGATTGATGTTTTTTGACATGAATGAAGTGTTTTTAAATGTATTCGATTTTCTCTTGTTAAAAGTAAGCAAAGTGTAGAAATTTTCTGGAAAAGAAAAAGTAATAAGAAGCATCAGTCATTGAGAAATGAGATTGTGGGTCTGGGTTTTAGAGAGGCATTTACTCTGCACTGAATATTTTTAGTCCTATCTGAATTTTTATACAGTTTTCTGATTATCATGGATTGGCATATTCAGTCAATAAGAATGTAGCACCTACTTTGTGCTAAGCACTTTCATGTTGTCTCATTTAATTCTTCCAACAATCCTTTGAGTAATTTTCAAATTCCATTTGCCAGATAAGGAAAGTGGTTCAGGAAATGCCCGGTGTTAAGTCAGGTGCTAGGAGTATGGTTCCCCCTGTGTCAGCATTTACTCTGGAGGTAGGAAGGGGGCAGTAAAAGCCAGCTGTTTCTCTCAATGGATCAAATGTAGATAATATGTATGTTTTTGAAAACTTTTGGTATCTTAAGCTCAGAAACAACTATTTCAGTTGATCTGAATGTGATACTATTTGGTGTCACAATAGAGCTAGTAGAAAGATAGGATTTGGTAACTAAAGGTACTGGTTCTTATGGTAATTCTTCCATTTATGTAGTATCCCCGAAAGCGTAGGTAACCTGACCTCTCGGAGCCTCTGTTTTCTTAACTGTAGAGAAGGTAACTTGCCTCTCCAGGGTTGTTATGACGAGTAAATGATAAAATGTGTGTGAATATATTCTCTAACCCAGGGGTCAGTAAATGTTCTGTTAAGGGCCAGAGGGTAAATATTTTTGGTTTTGCAGACCACACGGTCTCTGTCACAAGTAGTACTTAGCTTTGCCACTGTAGCATGCAAGTCTAAGTGAATAAAGAATGGCTGGGTTTCAATAAAACTTAGGACAAAAGGCAGCCGGCCGGATTTGGCCCAAGGGCTGTAGTTTGCCAACCCCTGTTCCAACCTGTAAAGCACTGGGTAAGTGTTCGGACACTGTCATGCTTTTCTCTCTTCAGGCAAATGTAATGCTTGAATATGATATTGATGAAGCTCAGGCGTTGTTGGAAAAGAATTTATCGACTGCCACAAAGAATCTTGATTCTCTTGAGGAAGACCTCGACTTTCTTCGAGATCAGTTTACTACCACAGAAGTCAGTATCCTTTCCTAAAAAAAGGCAAAGGGGGGAAAGGAGAAAGATGCTTTCAACGTTCTTACATGCATTGCTTTAATGAAAAGAATGTCCTTATTCTTAGACTGATGTTAAGTTGCAGATTTTATGAGAGTAGTAAATGACATACTTGGAACTAATATTTAATAACTTTATAGATAGACTAATCTGAATTTGAAGTGTGAAAGTGTGGAAACAGCAAGACGATTTAGCAAATGAGTATTTTTCTTTCAAATATTTTCCCAAGACATCTTCATAGCTAGTCAAGTAGTGTATTTATTAAGGGTCTCCTGTGTTCCTGCAACTGTGCTAAGCTGTATGGGGCATGGGCTGGTGAGAGGATCAGTGCAAAACAAGAAGAGTGGCGAAGTCTTGCTCTGTTACAACTGCACATGTGAACCTGCTGAATGATCGTCTCACAGCAAAATATAAGTAAGTTCACTGCATGTACTCAACACCAAGGCAGTTTAAAGTTAGGGAAAGATAGGTGTGGGCTGGAATTAGTTCAGAGCAGGCTTTGAGAAGATAGGACTGAGACTGTATTTAAGGCAGAGAGAACAGGCAGCGGCAGGTATCCTGCTCGAGGGGGAGGGCTCGCATGTTGACCCAGCTGCTCACGCGCTCCTGTCGCCTAGTCGTCAGCCCCGCACAGTCACCCAGCACAGAAACGTGGGAGTCGACCTTCGCTCCTCTCTCTTTCATCACCAGAAGCCGACTAATCACCAGATTCTTGTCAGCTTTCCCTTGTAAATCTCTCTGTCCATTGCTTTTACTCTCATTTTGGCCTTCTAGAAGCTAGACTCAGTAGTTTTCTAGTCTGGTTTCCTCACATCTGTCCTTTACACTGTCTCCACCATGAATTCACTGAGTCACACTTCTTTTTATTCCTCTGGTTATAATGCTTCAGTGTTCTTTGTTACATGTAAGGTATGCACGTGGGCGCCCTGTCAGGTGCTTCCTGCCAGTCTTACCTCATGCCACTGACTGCTTCCTGCCTTGGCCCTCTCTCAGTGCACCCAAGTTCCAAATAACCCCGATCGGTTTTTCTCAGCCCCCAAATGTGCTGTGTCCTTTGTCCACACTTGGTTCCTCCTATCTAGACTCATTTCCCCCTGTTTACCTGGGTTCCTCTGTTTTGTCTTTCATATGTCGGCTCAAGCAGCAGAACATTTCTGGACATTTTCCAGTCCTCTCAGGGTGTTTTGTTGTTCCTCTGTGCTCCCAGTGCACTTTGCACGTAGTGCTTTATTTATTTTTCATTCCAGACTGGGAGCTCTTCAAGTGTAGGAGCTCCACTTTCTCTCTCTCCTCCACAGCACGTAGCACATGACAGGTGTTGAGTGGTTGGTGAGGGAAGGCAGGCCTGTTTGAGGCCTAGAGCAGGAGTTGGCACGTGACTGGTAATGTGGAGACTTCATTCACACACACAAAAACCAAAACTATAACATTCCCAGAAGATAACATTGGAGAAAATCTAGATGACCTTTAGTCCAATGGTGGCATTTTGGATATACCACCAAAGGCATGACCCATGAAACAAATAATCGATATGTGAAGGCCTGCGCAGGGTGGCGTTTGTGGAAAGGAAAAGATGTAGATGCTTAATAAATTGCGTGAGTGTCCTGTTAGCCAAACAGGGTAAGAGATAAAGTGATTGATAATTGTAATAATTTAAACATTACATGTCAGTGTATGCTTTGAACTACCTTTGAACTATCATGGATGAAGGGCTCTCTATAAAACTGTTGACAGTGTCAAGCACGTATTTGTTAAATATAATACCATAGTTGACTAGATATGCTAAACGATTATTGATTTGAGGCCTTGACTTGATTTTGGTGTAATTTTGTTCCCTTTTTTGCCAGATGATACTACACCTTGCTGTAGTCACTAGTATTTTTTGTGTGTGATTTCTGTCTTTGATTCAGTGTGTGAATGAATACTTAGTCATTGAATGTTATCTTTAGAATTGCATTTGCATTTTCTTTGACAATTCTTGCAGATATGGCCAGGGTTTATAATTGGGATGTAAAAAGAAGAAACAAAGATGATTCTACCAAGAACAAAGCATAATGCTGGCAATTAAAAATGTGGTTCAATTTTCCAAACATGTTATTTTAAATACCCCAAAGTTTATCCTTAAAAGTTGCCATAACTTTAAATAATTTTTAACAGCAAGAATGATGATTAAAACTTTAAAAAAAGATAAACACCACTTTATTTATTTATAAAAACAGAATTAGTTTCAAATATTTTATAAAATTTGCAGTATTTTTATTTTTATTTTTTGCATTTCCAACAAAGTAAATGCTGCTTTCATCATTTTGTTTGTTTGTTTGTTTGTTTGTTATAAGAAAAGTCTTAGCTGAAATGGCTGAAAACTGTGAGATATGCTATAGAAGCTGGCTTTTTGGACAGTTTAGCACACTTTACTTTTTCTTTATTGGCTCGTGTTACTCTCACTTGTGATGTGGTTAAAACCAGTTTAGAGGTAGGAAAAACAGTTTGAATATTTGAAAAACTGTTTTTCTTTAGCACACGTGGGGCTTTATGGTCCTCTATTGCTGTTATTTGTCCTGTGTAAATGCAGTTTCATGAATTACTGCTTAGCCAATAACTATTATAATATTCTGTACTTTTCAGGAAGTGGTAATTTGCATTCCTAAACAGTAAGAGGGCTATTGAGACAACGCTTTCTAACCCGATATAAGTGCACAGAGCCTAGAGCCTTTGCAATGCTAACATAAAGGAGATCTTGGCCAACATGAAATAACAAAATTACGCACTGAAAACTCTTGCCTGAGGCGATTTTGTACTTCTTAACAGTTCCCCAAAGCAGCTGAACAGGAATATTAAGATAAATATAAATCTGTGATGGTTTAACGGAGTTGTGAGCTTTTTTATTCATGATAAAACTTCGTAAGAGTGTTAGAAGATCCCTATGGAAAGCCATTGGTACAGTGGCTAGTACTGGGTGATACAGATTCTGGTAAAAACACAAATGTATTATTCCATCTCCATGTAGTAAAGAGTATACTTGTACAATGTTTTGTACTTGTATTTCATGATATTAAAACAGTGAAGTTAAAACTGTGGCACAGTACCTTTTTTTATGTTATACTTTCTAAAATTAACATGGGTCTTTTCACATACTCGTAAAGTTTATTTACTTACACCATAACTAGCCGTGTCCCAAGAACCTCTTATGTTTGTAGAAACAACATTAAGATCCCTTTGGAAGGAATATAGATAAGCAAACAATTGAGAAGTTAAATCTGAAAGATAGCAGAGTTCCTTGTCAATTTTTCTTTGATACTTTTGAATTTCCATATTTTAGAATTTGAGGTTTGTAAACGTCTTGATGTATTTTAAGTGCTACTTTTCCCCAAACTTTATTATGGTAAGTATATTGGTATCAAATGTCCCTGTTAATATTAGGATAGGAATGATTTGCTCAGAAGATCTTAATTTTGTCTTAATTTAAGTCCGTGAAAATCTAAATACGAATTTTTAGGTATTCCAGGCAATATGAGGAAACAGCTCTTTAGAGGTGTGAATTAAAGAGCAAAAATTAAGTTAATTATTCAGCAAATATACATAAGCACCCAGTATGTGTCAGAAACAGTATTAGGCTCTGTTAATTAAATAAAAGATATTTAAGTCTTGCCTTTGCCAGAAAGCTTCTCTTATAGCAGTCTACATTTTCAGAATAACATAACCATCCTGATTTGACATGGCATTTTCAAGCTTAATTTTTTTTTTTTTTTTTTTTTTTTTTTTTGCGGTACGCGGGCCTCTCACTGCTGTGGCCTCTCCCTCTGCGGAGCACAGGCCCAGCGGCCATGGCCCACGGGCCCAGCCGCTCTGCGGCATGTGGGATCCCCCCGGACCGCGGCACGAACCCATGTCCCCTGCATCGGCAGGCAGACTCTCAACCACTGCACCACCAGGGAAGTCCTCAAGCTTAATATTAGGATAGTAAACCCGGAAAGATAATGAGCACAAGATTGACTACAAAAAGTGATACTGGGTAACAAATGTGTTGGAAATGCAACTGAAATTTAACTATTTTTCCATTGTAAACATGTTCATTTGAGAAAGTTTAGAAAATAGGAAAAAAAGGCATTTAAGTTCCACTTGCAGTCCCCCTTAATGATTCTGTGGCTTCCATTTCTTTTTCTATGCATAGTTTTTTTTTTTTTTTTTTTTTTTTTAACATCTTTATTGGGGTATAATTGCTTTACAATGGTGTGTTAGTTTCTGCTTTATAACAAAGTGAATCAGTCATACATAAACATATGTTCCCATATGTCTTCCCTGTTGCGTCTCCCTCCCTCCCACCCTCCCCATCCCACCCCTCCAGGCTGTCACAAAGCACCGAGCCAATATCCCTGTGCCATGCGGCTGCTTCCCACTAGCTATCTACCTTACTGTGTTTGTTAGTGTGTATATGCCCATGACTCTCTCTCGCCCTGTCACAGCTCACCCTTCCCCCTCCCCATAACCTCAAGTCCGTTCTCTAAGAGGTCTGCGTCTTTATTCCTGCTTTACCCCTAGGTTCTTCATGACATTTTTTTCTTAAATTCCATATATATGTGTTAGCATACGGTATTTGTCTTTTTCTTTCTGACTTACTTCACTCTGTATGACAGACTCTAGGTCTATCCACCTCATTACAAATAGCTCAAAAAGACAACCCTCAGAATGGGAGAAAATATTTGCAAATGAAGCAACCGACAAAGGATTAATCTCCAAAATTTACAAGCAGCTCATGCAGCTCAATAACAAGAAAACAAACAACCCAATCCAAAAATGGGCAGAAGACCTAAATAGACATTTCTCCAAAGAAGATATACAGAGTGCCAACAAACACATGAAAGAATGCTCAACATCATTAATCATTAGAGAAATGCAAATCAAAACTACAATGAGATATCATCTCACACCAGTCAGAATGGCCATCATCAAAAAATCTAGAAACAATAAATGCTGGAGAGGATGTGGAGAAAAGGGAACACTCTTGCACTGCTGGTGGGAATGTGAATTGGTTCAGCCACTATGGAGAACAGTATGGAGGTTCCTTAAAAAACTACAAATAGAACTACCATATGACCCAGCAATCCCACTACTGGGCATATACCCTGAGAAAACCAAAATTCAAAAAGAGTCATGTACCAAAATGTTCATTGCAGCTCTATTTACAATAGCCCGGAGATGGAAACAACCTAAGTGCCCGTCATCGGATGAATGGATAAAGAAGATGTGGCACATATATACAATGGAATATTACTCAGCTATGCATAGGTTTTTTAAAAACACAATTGAAATAATTTTGTCTGTATAATTTTTATCCTACTTTCTTTACTTATTATGGAATTTGCTTATTATATACTGCTTTTAAATTAACATTATTTTACTGGTTTCATAGTATTCTAATAGGTAAACTCTAGTAAACTGTGATTCACAGACAATTGGTTGTTTTAAAATTTTTTTCTCTAAGTAGGAAATAACTCGGCAGTTTGCATGTTTACAGAAGGATTTTTCTTTTATTTAGGATTTTTCCTGAGATTAGATTACCAAAAATGGAATTATGGAGTCAAAGATTATAGCATTTTATTTTCTGGGGTTAACTGAGAGTGGTTTGGTCAGTAGCAACAGCAGGGGATGATGGGAAGCACAGTTGATCATCCTTGCTGCCCCTATAGACACTGACCGCCACAGCTGCGTACCCAGAGTGAAACCCAGATCTGGTTCCCGGGTGAATTCCCTTCCCTCTGTACCATGGTGCCTTGCTCTTATTTAGAAATACCTAATAATTCATTAAGTTCAATCCCTTAATGAATGCATACTCTCCTTTCTTTGTGTGTTTGCTATTCTCTGCCCTAAACCTCATGATACCTTTAAGGGTATTGAACCATTTCTTAAAGGTTCGTCTTGGTTGGTTCTGCAGACTCTGCCGATAGCATGTACAGCACTCACCATAGCTGGTGTTGGGTTTGACTGCACGTTAGACTCACAAGACCCGGATAGGCCATGTCTGACACCACTTTACTCTGAAGGACACAGGACAGGCAAGACACCATGGGCGCCATGCCAGGGGGCAGCTTTAGGCACAATTCTAATGTCCCCACAGGTGGCCGCAGGAACCACCCTGGCTTAGAAGCCATCAGAGAGCACTCTGTCTTGTAACAGCCAGGGTCAGGGCCCAGGGACGATAGGCCCACTGCACTCAGGGACGCTGAGCTGTGACTCCCAGCAGGTGTTGATGTGCAGTCGCAGCCCTCCCAGACCAGGCGCAGGGTACCTCCTGGGACATTGTGCCGGGAGCAGGCCCGCCCATCCCACAGCTGACGATCCACCTTCATCAGGTTTCCAGGGCAACCAAACTAGAAAGTGAATCCAAGGTCAGTGCCTCACCTCGAGGGAGAAAGGGGTTTTGAACACCTCACTCAGCCTGTTGGGTCTTGCGTGATCATGGCCAGTTTTTGACAATGGCTTACTTCCTTTTCCAGTTCCTTTCATAAGGCCGCTTAGCTAATATCTGCCTCTGCAAAAAAGGTAATAATAGTTCAAATATTTTAAAGAGCCAGATGGAAGCATCAGGTGGGAGGTCTGAAGTTTTACGATTGTATGATGGATTGGAGGGCTTTTTTCTCCTTGCCCCAAGTGACGCCATAAATTTATTGAAGCTTTATGCACTCATCGCAGAGTGACTTTTTAGTCTTGTGGCCAAAATTCATTGATAGACTTTTTCATTTTTACATTTTTTATTTTGAAATTTTATAACTACAACCAGTATCATAGAATAGACAGGCCTGCTAATTCACCATGTTTTCTCTATATTAATATTCTTCTGTATGCAGTGAGTACTGTTTACACAACCAGTTCTGAAAGGCATCAGTGTTGGAAGAGTTGGTTAGTGTATTATATGCGCGGAACTGCTTTTCTTCTTTGAGTTATTAGCATGACATGGCCCAGGGTTCTAGCTGAAAACTCAGGTGTGGATGGTGCTTCAAAGTTCAGCTGAAGAATTTACTTTTGTTTGTATCCCTTTCTTGTGTGCTCAGTATATTTGAGCAGTTTGTGTATAAAGGATCATGTCTCCTGGCCGTGGTTTATGTTCAGTTGATGGTGTTACAACTCTGTTTTGCCTTTAGGGGATTCTTTATTCAGAGGTAGGCCATGAATGTTTTTCTGGATCTTTTAGCTCCCCAAATAAACCCATCTAAGACTGAGTCAGCTTATTTTCCCCAGATCAGACCTGTGGATTCTAGAGAGTAAAATATACAAAAATTTAAAAAGCAAAAGGTCAGGGGATAACAATCTCTTCCTTTTCCTCAATACTTAACATCTTTGGCTACTAAGTCCCTGTTCGGAGTGGATTGGGCAATAGTTTATTCTCAGTCAGGTGGTCCAGAGGCAGCTTAAGAGTTAAATTTTAACTGACCCTAGACATTTAATTTTCAACTTTACTATCACTGGTTGGTTGCAATACCAGCACAAAGTGACAGTGTTAGCTTTTCAGTATCGACTTGGCATCCCACTGTGACTGCAGTGTTCAGTTAAAAGTGGGCTGTGGTCGCACTTCTCTACTCCATTGGTCCGCAGCTGCCTGAGAGATGACCAAGGTCTAGGACTGACCTTGGCTTTCTGGACAGAGTCTGTGCAGGTCAGATGAAAAAGAAGGTGCTGGAGAAAAAAAGTTTTATCCCAGAGAAGGATTGGTCCGAGACAAAGATGATCCTGGAAGACGAAGGGCAGGAAGACCAAGGGAATTTGGCCCTGGGCAATACAGAGGTGGGCAAGTTGGGAAGTAAACCTGGACTCCCTTCCCTTCCTCCCGGCTCCCTGTCATACCCTGTACTTGACCCTCCCCCTATCCCATAGGTATTCAGTTGGTTATACCTGAAACTTCTGAAAGCAGATCGGGCCCAACATGGTTCTGGGAGAAATCTATATAACCAGTAACTGGAGGGAAAACTGTTCACCCATAGTAAAGACCAAGGAAAGGGACATTTTAAAAGCAGATAATAAGAACAAAGCTTGGAAGGGTTTTTGAGAGGGAAGGAGTATATGGTCAGAGTGCCTTTGTACAGCTCAGACTTTTCATGTACGACTCCACATATGTCATAAGACAAAATTATTCAGATTGCTGGAAAATGGCAAATAGATACCAATATTTAATATGAAGCTTAGAAGTGGTGGGGTATACTGAACACTGGTTATGGAATTGCCATTAATACAAGTTTTCAGAGTAACATACTTTTAAAAAATGTTTGGAACACTTCAAATGAGACGGCAATGGGATGTTTTGGAGAATCAATTTTTTGGGCTTCCTGTAGAATTTAGTGCAGTGAGAACACTTAGGAACAGAGGATTCAGATGAAAATATGAACTCAAAAGAATAAAAATAAATGTCCAGCACACTAACTTTTGTTGCCTCCATGTGTCCCTTAAGGTAATACGGCTCCTTCTGCTTGACCATCTCCCTCTGGTGGTCTTGACCTTCTCCCCATCCCTCAGCCACAGTCACACCTGGGACCTTGTCATTACCAATCACCGCAGCCCCTTCCTAATCTCAACCTCAAGCCATTGAGGTTTACACTGCCTGCAACATCTTGACTTCTTTCATGGTCTGTCTTGCTCTCTTCCTTGTGCATACCACTAATGCTCTTGTCCCCCTGCTGCTTTGCTGGCCTGGCCTGGCTAAGCCAGTGTCTTGTCCAGTCTGACTCTGCGGGTTCCCAGCACTTTAAAGTTGTGGCTGCAAGCCTTAGAGGGTGGTGGTGCTGCGCGGTCATCGTTCACGCTTCCACGCTCCTGTTCTTCATCTCAGCTGATAGTGGGAGGGATCGGTGTGTGGCCCCCCCGCCCCCCACATGGATCTACCCACCATCTGCCGATATTTATAAGCCTTTGCTGTCACTTCACTCACTAAAAAACAAAAACAAGTTAAGAAAAAACCAAACGACAAAAGAAGCTTTTGTATGGGAGGCCCCTTCCTGAGTGCAGCCCCAGGCTGTGGCACTCTGCCACCCCTCTGAAGGCACTGGGGCGGGATCCCTCCAGTTTTCACATGGCATTCTTCCTGTGTGCATGTCTGTGTCTAAATGTCCCCCTTTTATAAGGACACTAGTCATATTGGATCAGGGGCCCATCCTATTCCAGGATGACCTCAACTAATTACATCTGACGACTCCATCTCCAAATAAGGTCAAATTCACAGGTACTGAGTGTTAACCTCAACATATCTTTTTGGGGGGACATGATTCAACCCATAACTGTTGGTGTGCGGCTTTGCACAATGTTGAAATGTCAGGAGTGTGTGCATTGCACTGTGGTCCACAGCAGGACAACTGTCCTTGCTGCACTTCCCCTCCCCCAATTCCCCTCTCTCCTGCATCCTCAGTCTTCTCCACTGAAGCTTTCTTAACTTAAAAAAAATTCTCTCTTGGCCTGACTTCCCCCAAGCTGTCATCCTCATTTCTCTTCCCTTCACAGAAAGTGCTGTCTCAAAAGTGTTGTCTGTACTCACAATCTCCGTTGTTTCTCTCCTGTTCTCTATCAGGTGCATTTGACACAGAAGATTACTCTCTCCTCTGAACATCCCCTCCTTGGTTTCTGTGGTCCCTGCCTGGTTTTCCTCCCCTCTCTGCCTGCTGCTTCTCAGTTTCATGTGCTGATGCTTCTACCTCCTAGACGTCTGGACTTCATTCAGCCTTGTGCTGGAAAATACTGCCTCTGCACTGGCGATGCTCAGATTTTTATCTCCAGCGTGGACGAAGTCGGCAACATCTGCTTCACCGCCACAGCCTCCGGAGTGGACTCTCTGCTTCCACCCTTGCCTCTCTTCAGGGCAAAGCCAGCATCCTGACAGTGGTCTCAGTTCACTGACATGAGATTAGCTTCCACTCTGTCTTTTCATTTACCTCCTACCCTTCCCCTTGTGCCTTCTGCTCTCGCACACCTGTCTGTTTCCTGTTCCTGGAATGGACTCATTTTGTTCCTACTTCAGGACTTTTCCGCTTGTTGTTCTGTCTTCCTGAAAAGTGCTTCCCCAGGAATCTACAGATATCTACGTGGCTTACCCCTCCACTCAAATATAACTTCATAAATAAGCTTCATGTTGCCACCATATACACATTTGAAATGAGTAGCCCCCGCAAAACACGTAAAAGTGTGTCCTTATCCCTCTTCTTTGCTATTTCCCCATTAGTACTTAAGTCTAGTGTGTATGCCATGGCTTACTAGGGACAGCCCTGGTTTATACCTATTGTAGAGCAGTCAGTTAACACCCTGTTTTTAGCTCCCCCTTCTACTTTCAATACTGTCTCAGCTTGGTTGTGATTTCTGACTGGAGCACAGAAAAGGGAAGGCCCAGGGAACTGGATTGTACTGGAGTGAGAAACATAGGGAGGAGCTTAGGAAAAGCGAACCTGTGAGTTCCGTAGGTATTCCTAATCAACACACCAAAGACTTCCAAAACTGAGCAAAAGGATAGTTCACTGCCCAGTTTCTGGACGGTCCACTGAGTGCTGCACGAACACAGGAAAGAACTCAGTGGCTCAGCAAAAGTTTTGAGAACAACTGGCATTGGAAAAACAGCCCACAGAGACCAGTTTGGAATGTGAGACCTTAACCCATCCAGATAAATTGTCTGCTAAAACAAAAATATCTATGTTCGCCATAGAATTTAAACAAGACCCAGAGTCACATAACATTCAAGAACCAGAGAAGTATCCACTCACCCGAAAAAACAAAAAGTATAAATTTATGTAGATAACATAGAAATTAATATATTACAATGCAGAAAAGATCAAATTGATAAAACCAAGAACAGAACTGGTTCTTTGAAAATACTGATAAAAATAGACAAACCTCTAATAACTCCTCTGAATAATAAAACACAGAAACATAGAACATTATAAATGAAAGGTTTCTAACCACCAATACAGATATTTTAAAATTATACCAAGCACAACTGTATGCCAGTGCATTTGAAATTCTAGATAGAAAATATAACTTTCAAGGAAAATATAAATTACCAACATTTACCCACAAGGATGCATGTGTTAATCTGGACAGGCTGTGCGATGCTACGTTAGTCAATCCCAATCCCTGGGGCCACTTCACTCTGGAATCCAGGCTGATGGATTAAACTATTCTAAGGTATATAAAAAGACAGATTCCCAACCATTTCATGAATTCATAAGGCCAGAATAACCATGATGCCACACCTGACAGCACCAAAGATCAACATTTTCCAATGTGTTTCTCACTGAATAGTAATTCTTTAAAATCCTTGAGAAAGTGAATTTTTTTGTCATATGGGTTGAGGAGAGCCCCTATATGTAATAGTGTAGTCCTACAGAATACTATTTTGCTTTGTTTAATCCACAATTTTCCAAATTTATTTGACTGTATGTTCCTCCCCCCACCCCAACCCAATTCCTCTTAATCCCTGCGGACTACTTTTTTGGAAATACTCTTATGAACCAATCTCAGACATGAATATAGATGCAAAGATGCTAATAAAATATTAGTAAATTAAATCAAGCAGTGTTTAAAACATAACACCATGAACAAGTAGAGTGTATGCTAAGAATGTTAAGCAATATTGTTAAACATTAACAGATTTACTAATACAACTAATTATAGGCTGAGGGAAGAAAACCATTTGATTATTTCAATGGGTACAAGAAAGACATTTGAAAAACTCAACATACACTCTTGAAAAGTTCTATAACCTAATAAAGATAATTTAAAGTTAAAATTCTTCTAGCAGGAGCAAGACAAAGATGCACACCATCCCTGTTGTTATTCATCATTTTGCTCCAGGCTCTGGCCAGTGAAAGAAGACCAAAATAATAATAATAATAGTAAACATTAGAAGGGAAGAGAGAGAATGATCATTATTTGTAGACTATAATGTCTACCTAGAAAACAGAAGAGATCAATTGAAAAACTAATGAGAATTTAGTAATGTGTCTGTTTACAAGATGTAAGCATACACAAATCCACAGATTTCCTACACAGTAGAAATAACCAACTAGAACAGGTAATGAGAAAAAAACCTATCTATGATATATAAATATTAAATTAAGGATTAAATGAATGGAATGACATATTCTATCAGTGTCAGTAAATTAATGCAATCAAAATCCTAACCCTACCTGAGGGGAGTCATGACACATTTATACTTATTTTACTTTTAAAATAAAATTGTATGCATTTAAGGTGTACAATGTGATGGTTTGATATACATATGCATAGTGAAATGATTACTGCAGTCAAGCTAATTAACACATCCATCTCCTCACATAGTTACTGTTTTTTGTGTGTGTGGTGAGAGCACCTGAAACCTAGTCTCTTAGCAGATTTCCAGTGTTCAGTACAGTAGATGTCCAGAACCTATTCATCTTACATAACTACAACTTTGTACCCTTTTACCAGCATCTCCCCATTTCCCCCGCCCCCCTGTGCCTGCTTCTATGTATTTGAGGTTTTCAGATTCCACATACAAGTGAGATCATGTACTTGTTTTCTTTCTGTGTCTGGCTTTTTCAACATATGAATAGATAAAGAAACTGACACATTTATTCTTAAGTTCTAATATACTGCATGAGAATATCAGAAAACTTTGAAGGCAAAAGAGATCATAAATACATATTATGGAATTATCATAACTAAAACAATGTGGTATTAGGACAGGAATAGGCAGATTAATGAACTATAATACAGGAGTCCAAAAACAGACCCCCCTCATGTATATATGTTTGATATTCAAATTTAATGTTCGAAAGGGGTAAAATATAGAATGGAGTATTCTGTGGATGGTATGGGTTAAAAAACTAGGCATTTGGGAAAAATAGTTATCCCTACCTCCACATTCTATACATAAGTCAATTCCTAAAGGAACCCTAAATCCATTATAGGAAATCATAGGAAAATGTTTTTCTAGTATTTGGGTGGAGAAGGTCTATCTAAATCTACCATTACTGCCAGAAAGCATTAACAAAAGAGGCCATATAAGAAAAATAACAAGGTACATGGTACAGAAATCACAACTGCCCCCAGCCACCCAGTTCCCCAGCTCTGAGACAGCTGCTTCCAGTTTCTTGGAGACAACATATTAAATAACTATTAAATAATAAATACCAAATATTATTTAGTATTAACTTATTTAGTAATAATAAGTGATATTATTTATTATTAGATATTAAAGACTTCTGTATTACCAAACACCATAAGTAAAAAGTCAGAAAAACATGAAAAAATATTGTAACATATGTGATGGATAAAGAATTGTTTTCCAGGACTTCCCTGGTGGTGTAGTGGTTAAGAATCCGCCTGCCAATGCAGGGAACACGGGTTTGAGCCCCGGTCCGGGAAGATCCCACATGCCGCGGAGCAACTAAGCCCGTGCACCACAACTACTGAGCTTGTGCTCTAGAGCCCGTGAGCCACAACTACTGAAGCCCGTACACCTAGAGCCTGTGCTCCGCAACAAGAAGCCACTGCAATGAGAAGCCCATGCACCGCAAAGGAGAGTAGCCCCCGCTTGCCACAACTAGAGAAAGCCCGTGCACAGCAGCAAAGACCCAAAGCAGCCAAAAATAAATAAATTTATATAAAAACATTTAAACCTCTAAAAAAAAACAATTGTTTTCCATATATAAGATCTTACTAATTAATAAGATAAAAGCCAGCACCTTTTTTTTTTTATTTTATTTTTTTGCGGTACGCGGGCCTCTCACTGTTGTGGCCTCTCCCATTGCGGAGCACAGGCTGTGGACGCGCGGGCTCAGTGGCCATGGCTCACGGGCCCAGCCGCTCTGCGGCATGTGGGATCTTCCCAGACCGGGGCACGAACCCGTGTCCCCTGCATCGGCAGGCAGACTCTCAACCACTGCGCCACCAGGGAAGCCCCAAAGCACGTTTTTTATTAGTTAGGACTATTTTCAGCAGCAAGGAACAGAAAACCAATAACCAAAGGTATGCAAATTTTAAAATATTTATATATATTCACCTCTCAGATTTGCAAAGAGTTAAAAGATTCACAATAATACTCAGTATAGGCATTATTATACACTGTTCATGGGCATTCAGTTAAGCCTTTCTGGAGAGCAATCTGGTTAATTATATCAAAATTTTAAATGTGTATATTATTTGATTCATAAATTGGTCACATTTATGCCTTTGACTTGAGGACATAATTGGTCAGATGCACAAAGGTATGTATGTATTGAGGAATTGGTTTATAATAGCAAAACATTGTACATAACCTAATGTTCACCAAAGAGAATTGATTAAGTAACTTATTGTATGTACATACGTATAATAGAATTCTGTTGTATTAGTTAGGAGTCTTTCAGCTACAAGTGGAAAAAAATGGCATAAACTAAAAGGGGATTTACTGTCTCTTGTAATAAGACGTCTTAATATAGAGTGGCTTCAGGATAGTTAAATCTGTAGCTCAGTGGCGTCATGAAGGACCCAGCTTTCTTCTATGTCTGCTTCGTCATCTTCAATATGTCAGCTAATTCCTTCTGATCACATTCAACAAATATGGGGAATTCCCTGGCAGTCCAGTGGTTAGGACTCGATGCTTTCACTGCCACGTGCCCGGGTTCAATCCCTGGTCGGGGAACTAAGATCCCACAAGCCGCTCAGCACAGCCAAAAAAAAAAAAAAAAATGTACTAGGCACTGACTGACTGTAGAAATATTATCATATGAGCAAAAATAGCTACTGCCATCATGCATTCACAGAAAATATACTGTATGTGAAAAAGGTAACAGCACAGTATGTGTTGCATGATACCATTTATGAAAAAGATTCATTTAGGTGCAAACATAATACATAAACTGAGTATGTTTACTATGTGACGTTCAGCAAGTGCCAGGGCTTTTGCTAAGTATTTTATGTAGATCATTTCATTTCATCCTCACAACAACCTTATAGATTAAATACTATTATTATCCAATTTAATATATGTGAAAATCGAGACTTGTAGAGTCAGAATTTGAATCCATGTTTGTCTTACTCCAAAATCCACACTTTTAACCACTCTGTTAAATAACCTTTTGAAAAGTAAAATGAAAAAAATCTAGAAGGAAATAGATCAAACTTTTAACAGCCATTTTCTTTAGGAACTGATGACTTGAATGCAGTTGACCAGAAGAGCCAGAAAACAGAGGGAGAGAAACAAAGTCAAGGGGTACCTTGATTGATAGACTGGCAATGGGCAGTGACTGATTGCCTGAAGGTTCTAAAGAAGTTTAAAACAGGATTCAAGGGATAGAGTGGACAACCAGAGCTTGTAATCGGAGAGGAATTCCAGAGGTTGTATAAAATTTTGTAATGCTTTAGGATGGGGCCATGTGTGTATTTTATGGAAGTGAAGTAACAGTCAAGGTCATTGGATTGAAGTAGGGCAAGAAAAATATCATTCATTCAAATATTTATTAATGATTCAAGCCTATATCTATGGTACAGGTTGTGAAAATACTGGTGAACAAGATGAATAAGGTTCTTACTTTCATGGACCTTATATTTAGAGTAGTCAAGAGGCCAGATCATGCAAGGCCTTGTAGCCATGTTAAGAAATGTAAGGTTTGCTTGGATTTTGTTCTAAATGTGATGAGAAACCACTGGTGGGTTTTAAGCAGGTGAATGACTTGGTCTGACTTGCATTTTGAAAAGATCATTCTAGCTGTTATGCTGAGAATGTGTCATGGGAATAAGAGCAGAAGTAGATATTAAGATATTAAGTAGTTCAGCAAAGAGTTGATAGTGGCTTAGACAAACGTGATAGCAATGGAGACGGAGAAAATGGCAGACTTGGATATATTTTGAAGATAGAGCTGATAGGGCTTGATGATTAATTTAATATGGGAGGTGAGGGGAAGTGAGGAATTAAGAATAACTCTTGAGTTTCTGTGTTGAACAAGGGGGTAGATGGTGGTGTCATTTATAGAGATAAGAAAGACTGGGGTTGAAGGAGCACATTTTGATAAATGTTGATCTCATACTGGATAGGTGAAGCTTGAGGAATTTGTGGATGTGTTTAGTAGGCAAGTTGGTTGTATTGGTACAATGCTCAGTGGGCTGAAGTCCTTCATTTGGGAGTCTTCAATGCAAAGACAATAACTGAAGTCATGAGAGTAGGTAAGATTGTCTAGGGAGAAGAGAGGATGGAGAACGAGGAAAGAATTGGGCCTCCCACAGAACTAAGAACACTGACTTCCTGAGAGGCTTGGTGCAGGCAGAAATCATTCCACCAGCACTATGCTGGCAAAGGTCGTGCATGATTTCCTCAAATGCTATGGATATATTTTAGTCCTCGTCTTTCTGAGCCCATTGCTGCATGGTGATACTATTGTCTACTCCTTCCTGTGACACTGTGCTCTCCAGGTTTTCCATTCTCTCCTTCTAAGTTCCCTTTCCCTAAAGTTTGTTGTTCCCCAGGGAATAATCATCTACTCGTAATTCCCCAGTGGTTATCCATTTTAGTCAGCTGAAAACCCAAAGTCCTTCCAATGGCCTTCAGAAGAACCCTTAAAAGTGAAGTCCATCCCCATCCCATCACCCGTGTAACCTTGTTTCTTACTTCTGACCTGTTGATCATTCTACTCCAGCTGCACAGTTTTCTTTCCTGTTCATCAAACGCACCCAGCACCTTCACACCTCAGGGCCTTTGTACTTGCCCTTCACTCAATCTGGAATTCTCTGCCTTAAGATGTCTGCATGGATTTCTCCCTCACCTCCATCAAGTTCTGAAACCAATGGCTTCCAAAATCTGCAAGCAGCTTTCTGATCCTAGAGAAGATGTGGCTGCAGAAGTTGTTCCTGACAGCTCAACATAGAGTCTGACTATTTAGTCTCCTTCTGTGTGGAGAATAGAGTGTGGGGCAAAGAGTGGAAGCAGTGAAATCAGCTCTCACGGTAACTCAGGCAACAAATGACGGTGTGACATGTTACATTTCTGATCCTAATAGACTCTCAAATGGAGATATTGGCTACACAGTTGCTTCTAAAGGTCCAGAGTCCATGGGAAAGATATGAGCTGGAGATAGAAATTCAGGACTCCTTGGTAGTTACAGCCATGGAACTGAATGAGGTCACCAAGGGACTTAATATAACTGAAGAAAAGATAATCAAGCCCTGCAGAGTGATAAACTATGTTAAAAGCTGTTGCATTGTTGGTCCTTCCTTCCTTCCCTCCCTCTTTCCCCCCCTCCCTTCCTCCCTCCCTCCCTCCCTCCCTCCCTCCTTCACTCATGATTATAAAAGTGATAAAGCTGCACAGAACTCAGCGTACCTGTGCCCAGACTCAGAATCAAACATCTTCCCCTTTATTACCCTCCCCCAAATATGTGCTATAAACCCCAGGCAGTGTCTATATGCTCCAAGTCATCCTGACACAAAGAGCACACCTTAGGAGGACTTGAAAAGACTGAGGCAATTTAGCCTGGAGAAAAGAAGACTTTCCAGGGAAGACAACAATTGTAATAAGCTACCTGGCCTCTGTCTGAAGAAAACAAAAACTCTAATTCAAAAATATACATGCACCCAGTGTTCACAGCAGCACTATTTACAATAGTCAAACGTGGAAGCAACCTAAAAGTCCATCAACAGATGAATGGATAAAGATGTGGTGCGTGCGTGTGCGTGTGTGTGTGTGTGTGTGTGTGTGTATATAATGGGGTGTGTGTGTGTGTGTATATATATATATATATATATATATATATAAAATGTGGTATATATATATAATGGAATATATATGTATATACATAATGTATATATATATGTATATATGTATATATATAATGGAATATTACTTGGCCGTAAAAATGAAATATTGTCATTTGCAGGAGCATGGATGGACCTAGAGATTATCATACTAAGTGAAGTAAGTCAGACAGAGAAAGACAAATATTACATCACCTATATATGGAATCTAAGAAATACAATAAACTGCTGAATATAACAAAACAGAAGCAGACTCACAGATGTGGAGAACAAACCAGTGGTTAGCAATGAGGACAGGGAAGGGGGAGGGGCAAGATAGAGGTAGAGGATTAAGAGGTACAAACTACTATGTATAAAATAAAGTAGCTACAAGGATATATTGTACAGCACAGGGAATACAGCCAATATTTTGGAATAACTTTAAATGGAGTATAATTTATAAAAATACTGAATCACTATTTTGTACATCTGAAATGAGTATATTGTAAATTAACTATACTTCAATTAAAAAACAAAAAAAAATTTAGGAGCTATTTAATAAAAATGGTTAAGGGCTTCCCGGGTGGCACAGTGGTTAAGAATCTGCCTGCCAGTGCAAGGGACACAGGTTCGAGCCCTGGTCCAGGAAGATCCCACATGCCGCGGAGCAACTAAGCCCGTGTGCCACAACTACTGAGCCTGTGCTCTAGAGCCACGACCCACAACTACTAGGTCCACGTGCCACAACTACTGAAGCCTGTGCGCCTAGAGCCCGTGAGCCACAACTACTGAGCCCACGTGCCACAACTACTGAGCCCGTGAGCCACAACTATTGAAGCCCACGTGCCTAGAGCCCATGCTCTGCAACAAGAGAAGCCACCGCAGTGAGAAGCCCACGCACCACAACGAAGAGTAGCTCCCGCTCACTGCAACTAGAGAAAGCCTGTGCACAGCAACGAAGACCCAACGCTGCCAAAAATTTAAAATAATAATAAAAATAAATAAATACATAAATTTAATTTTTAAAATGGTTAAAATTTAAACAAAAAGATCCTTGACTAAAAATTGCAATGATTCAGATTTAGGCTTGACAGAACTGATGTTTCCAAAAGTGGTATGGGATTTCCAGGCATTAGTGAGGTCTCTGTGACTTTCAACATGATGATCATATAACTTTCTGGCTTTAAGATACTGTCGTGCATAGCATATGTCACAGCTAACTGATGTTCTTTGTAGTGGTTGCTACACGAGTGACAGACTCCTCTGGAAACAGCTACAACACACACTTAGAATCTCACAGTCACATAATCAACCATTTTACTAAATACAAGCATATTTTCATTCACATACAGCTAAAGAAAACATCTTTTTCACATTTCATTACAGTGCACAACAAAGTGAAGAAAAGTATACAGTACATTTTATTCTGGAATATGAGACAATCTAATCCAACATGCAGTTGTGGTCTTTGTTACAAGTTAGTTTATCTTGTCTTCACCTATGTAATAAAATAGCTTCTAAAGCTTTATCCTTAATATTGTGTTAACACCTGATCTTTTCACACATTTTCTAAAACCCAGTTATTGCAGTGACAACAGCACTGAATTCTACTAAAAGGATTTTTAAAGTTCGAGAACTTGTTTAAGCAATTAAGCTCAGCCACTTCTGCTGGATCTATGCTGAGAGTTTTTAAACCTGCCTCAAAAATGAAAGGAATGGGAAAAGTATACATATGATGTATTTAAGTCAAGAAAACGGTAGAGTTTTGTTTGTACCTTTTTTTTTGAACTGACAGAATACAGTCAACTCTCATCTATCCACTGGATCATCTTGCTTTCAGAATCTTCTAAACATAATTAAGTATAGTAGTTGATGAAACTTTGTGTTAACCCAATTTACTATCTTTTGTTTGTCTTCTACAACCACAAAGCTGGGAACTTAATTACTCCACCCAAGCCAGGTCATGCTAAACGAAGGAAGAGATGATGATTGGGTCACTTGGGGTTGATGCTGCACGTAGGTCCAAGGTGGTTTGTTTCCATGATTTTCATGATTTGACTTCTTTATTCCGGCTGAAGTAAATCCCCCAAATTTCAGATTTGGTTACATCCATCCTGAAGTTCAGTACCATATTTCAAAGCAATTTACCATCCTCAGGCTTTCCTATCACAATGGATATGAGAAAGGCGAGTCTAATCAGAATTATTTTCTTACTGTGAGAAGTATGGCTTTTGCCTAGCTGAACTGGCTACAATTCAAAAACATCATTTAAAGCATCACGTCTCTGCAAGAAGATAATGGAACCTCAAGTCAACCATTCCAAGTTTCTGATGCAGTTAGCTGTCTGTTCACCTGAGAACTGAGAGCTGACTTTCTAGGGTAGACAGGAACCCAGGGTAGGCATAAGGCAAACAAGTGGCCAAGGTCATTGTGAGGTGAGTATTTTATCCCCATCCCACTCCCCATTGCTGTATTTGGTTCCTTTCAATAATACATCCACTGTGTTTTAGTGATAAGAACATTTACAGCCCGAACAGTTCTAACGTGTTTTCACTGTGCAGTTATTCACTTGTGTAAAATCCTCTTGTCAATAATACCTGAATGGGCTTTACCTTCGACTCATGCCCGGGTTCCCTCAGGATTATAGCTGAGTTGTAATCAATAAGGAAACATATCCTAACATGTAGAGAATATTTATTTACAGTCATGTCTCTTCCAAAGCAAACAATAACAGTTTATTCATCTGACAGCAGGATGATGCAGTGAAACAAGAACCAGGGGTCAAGTGACTCTCCTGCCCCTCAGTTAATTTTTTCGTAAACTGGGGAAGAAACCCTAACGGCTTGTTACGATGATCAAATAAGTAAGTCAACGAACTGTAACGTGTCTGTAAGGCTTACAGCACCTCCTGTTGAGCAGGTGTTTACCTTCAGATTGCAGTCGCCGATGCAGTGAGCCCCAGGCGTGGTCAGAGGGGAAAGAGGGCATTGGAGTTACAGTATTTCTCTCTTCTACTTACACGATAATTTGCGTGGGACAATTTCTTACACACAGCTGGTTATTCTTTCACATGTTTTCAAGTGTGACAGTAACAGTGTGTAAATAGCCTCCCTTTTTCACATTCACACCATTTTCACTAGAACTCCAGGCCTTGAAAGGGTCTTAGTAAAAGGCTGGTCCACACCCCTCATTTTACAGATGAGCTGTTTAGAAGCTAATTGGTACCTTTTAACCAAACCCAGCACATATGTTTAGTGCAGGATATTCTCACTGATTAAGCGGATCTCATACTCTTTTTTAGGTTGGCTAATTGTTCCCAATGTGATACTTTTCTCCCCTTTACGTATTTCTTTATGATCGTGACCTATGAATGAGCTGAAATACCAAGAAATAGTTGTCCTGACTGTGGGTGTACTTTTCTGGGGCCTAGCTCCCCAGACCTCAGCTCCTTGACATGCGGTCCACAAAGGGCACACAGAGCAGCCACTGCCCAGCATGGACCACAAAAAAGTGCCAGTCCCAGCACCCAGGCTCCCCCACCCACCCACCCGCCCGCCCGCCCGCCCATCACCTGTCCAAGGGCCCCTTGGGGAGGAGGCTCACTTGGGATCCAATATGGAGGTTAAGTTCTCTTCAGTCACACGATGATTCTATTCATTTTGATCACTTTTAAGTTCAGGTGGGAGAGCATGTTTTGGAGATAAAAGGGCTGACTAGCACAAACATCTTCTCTCTGATTTGACAACCTCTTCTGAAGAGTGAACCACGTTTGGTACAAATCCACTCTTCACCCCTTCCCAGCCCTCCTGGATGGTAATATCCCCCCTTTTAACCAGCTCGTATATGTCTCTTGTCAGGTCTGTGAAGGCTTTCTCCACATTAATGGCATCTCGGGCTGACGTTTCAATGTACTTCATGCCGTATGCAGCAGCCAGTTTCTCTGCCTCGTGGCGAGTCACTTGCCTCTGTGTATCCAGGTCACACTTGTGACCCACGAGAACAAATACAATTTGGTAGGGCTGAACGTGTACTTTGGTCTCTTCTAACCACTCATGGACATTCTGGAAGGACCTGCGGTTGGTAATGTCAAATAAGAGCAGACCACCTACTGAGTTCCTGTAGTAGGCACGAGTGATGGATCTGCAACACAAGAAAGAAGCAAAGAATGAAGGCCACGCCCAAACTCCCGCACTTCAACGAACTCAGTGTATTCTGTTGTCTCTGGTTAGTGACACAGTCCTTTGGTGAAAATTGTTTTCTTTTTTAGACAAAGCAATACAAATGTCATTCCATAATAATAATGATATATGAATTCTCAATTGAACAAAACTTTGAGATGGAATCTTCTAGAAACGAACGCTCATGGACATACAGGCATTTTCCCTCGATTTAGGCAAGAGCCACAGTTAACTCTCCACGCCCACATCTGAATAGCAGAATGAGACTTCCTCTTCTGTTCAGTGGGATGCTTAAGTAACAGGTTATCATGAGGCAAATGAAATAATGGATGTTAAAGTATTCTGTGACCTGGAGAACTCATTACAAATTATAGTAGTTGGAAAAGGATTTTCTAAAAAATAAGAGTGAATTTACGATAGCTGACAGAAAATGCTTATAAGTATATAGGTATATTACAATATACTCCATTTTTTCCCATTTATCATTACCACGTTTGTCTATTATTATATTTTTATTTTAATCTAACAGGGGTCCTCAATCTCTTCCAGGCCATGTGGGAATAGGAAAAAGAGGGATGGTCTGCAAAGGCCTTGAGCCAAGTGTCTGCTGGCCCCACTTCCTGACACATTTTGAAGAGACTCACTCGGGAGCCACAAGCTGGGAAAAACTGCCCAAATAGCCAAAGCTTCCCCTTAAAATAATATGATTTATTTAAAGCATTGTAGAATGCTTTAGAATGCTTCTAAAACCTATTATCCATTTTCTTTACTTCTTAAGCAGAAGAAACCGCATGCATTTTCGC
Source organism: Orcinus orca (assembly GCF_937001465.1). NCBI lineage: Eukaryota > Metazoa > Chordata > Mammalia > Artiodactyla > Delphinidae > Orcinus > Orcinus orca. Next base: position 131,966,420 of record NC_064580.1, read on the forward strand.
TTCTTGATTTGAGGAGCTTCATTTTCAATATGCATTATGGTACTTCTCTCAGAGCATATTAGACATTGTAGAACTACTTGCTGGTACAATCACTTGCTTTAGACTACTGTGCTTTTGTTTTTTTTACTACTGTGCTTTTTGATCTATGTTTATTTTTAGTTTTTCTGTCTCCTTGGATGAAGATAAACAATGAGGGACTCAATAGCTTAAGGCTTAGGACAAATGGCCCAGTGGTAACAAAATAAACAATTTCCAGGGAATTAAAGCCCAAGCTAGAGGATGGTAAGGACAAAGCTTACAAATTGAGTTTGCCTCCAGAAGCAGGCAAATCAGCCATAAGGACTGAAAGCATTTCTAATTCCCTTATGTTTGAAGATTCATGGAGAATGGTAGGTGTACCAGAAAATTCAACGTGAACAAAGATCGTGATTCGTGAACGGCTTGGTTCAAGAAATCAATAGGCAAGCTGTAGTCAAAACTCTAAAATACCTTATTACATTAATGTTTTGTGACTATTTAGAAAGTAGCAAAGCCCTTTCTTTATAAATACAACACAAGGCTACATAAAAATTAAAACCTCACATACATCAAAAAATGTTCTTAAAGAAAGTTAAAAGACAAATGAAAAACTGGGAAAATAGTTTACAATATCCATGACAGAAAAGGATAAATGTTCCTAATATATAAAGAGCTGTTAGAAATCACTATCACCCAATAAATAATAATCAGTGGATAGGAAAAGGATGTTCATACAGAACGAAATTCCAATAAGCATAAAAGATACCTTTCTTCTATTATAATATGAGAAATGCAATCACAAGTTCAAAGTGAACCTGAACAAGGATATTTGAAATTGTCTCTTCTCCCCACCCCTCTTCAACCACCTAAGCAGCATCTTCTATGCCTGATTAGTGTTCGATAGCTAAATGAAGAAACGATCCTAAACATGAGCTATTGAGCCCTCTTGATCTAGTTCCTGCTGCTCGGCATGACTGTAGCTCAAAGTTTTCTGTGTACACTGCTCTCTCTCACTTCTGTCTTCATACACGCTGCTTCCTTGCCCTGGGCTTTTCCTGTTTTGCTTGGGTATCACACTCATCAGGCCTCATCTTCTCCACTTAGCCTTCCCTCATCTGTGTTCATACATATAATTACAAACGATACATACTACAAGGGCCACCAAAGGGTTGTAAGAGAAAATTAAACCTGTTCATTGAGTACTCAATATGTGCTAAGCGTTCTGGTAGGCAGTGGGCATACAAATATGAACACGGCACTTTTTTGTGTAATTGCTGGTCTATTTTGCCCCCAGTATGCTAGCACAGACATTCTAAGAGGGAAATGCCTATGTCTGTTTTGTTTACATGGCATCCCCTTGCAGGAGTTTCCTCAGGCTGTTTTCCCAGAAACAGTGCAGTGTCTGGCATATAGTGGCTGATCATTCAATGTCTGCTGGTTGCAAGAAGGCATCAATCATCAGTGTCTATTTCATATATATATATATATATATATATATATATATTTCTATATAGTATCTATGTTTATATCTATATCTAGCTATCTTTCTCTCTATCTCTACATCATCTATCTATATCTGTCAGTTACATTAGGATGACCTGGGAACATTTTCGAAATGTAGTATAGGGACTGAAATTGATGAATTACAGTGATCAACTCCCTCTAGTTTATTAGCCACCAAGGGGCAGGTTGGTGCAGTTGTGGTGCGAGCAGTATGTATCATTGGCTGGCCTTCCCAGCCAGGGTGCATCTTTCCCTGCACTGAACTCCCAGCTACCTGAAGGTGGGCTTGAGCAGAAACTCTCAGACCCTCGCTACCTTCCCTAAGGGCGGCGACCAGGACCAGGAAGTCCTCTTTCCCCAGGGACGGTGCAAGCCCCAAAGACCCTCCCACTGCTCGCGGGCCCGGGCTGCGCTCCCACCTGAACCTCTCTTGACCCGCGGTATCCCAGATCTGGAGCTTGATGCGTTTTCCTGGCTCGATCTCCACCAGACGGGAGAAAAAATCCACCCCCACCGTGGGGTCCGAAACCTGGGCAAAGCGGCCCTCGGTGAAGCGGCGGATCAGACAGGACTTGCCCACCGTGGAATCCCCGATGACAATGAGCCGGAACTGGTACAGCCAGATGGCCTCCATGGCCGGGGCTCGGCAGGTCTCCTTGGCCCAGGCCGTGGGCGGCGAGATGGGGGCGCCCGGCCGAGACCTCAGAGAGCGCGACTCGGTCCTGATCTAGATCGGCCACGAGCGCATCGTTGGCCTGGCAGCCTGAGGCGAGGTAGGCCCAGGCGCAGGGAGAGAGGAGGGATGGATGCTGCGCTCGCAGAGGTGATGAAATGGCAGCAGCATCAGCACCACGCACTCTGACTCATCACTGACTACAGGGTTACTGTAATCCTCCACGTAGCGGCGACGCCCAGGACCGCACTGTCTGTAAGAGGAGCGCACACAGAAATGGCCGGGAAAACAGCTCGTTCCCTTCCTTTCTAATTCCTCTTCTTAATTAAAAATTTTCTCTATCTCTCAAATTGCAAAAGTAACACCTCTTCATTAAAACTAACGAAACAATACAAAAATATACAAAAAGGGAGTCTATAATTATCTGCCCCCTACTTCCCCAAGATATTAAGTTTGTTATATATTCTTCCACGTGTATTTCTATGAAAATATATATACATATACATATTTATTGCTGTCTGATTTTACAAAAATTTGATCGAACTGGACCATTACTCTGACACTTGCTTTTTGCAATTAATAAAGAATCATTGGCATCTCTCCATTTCCAACTATTTTCCTTTTGCCATAACAATGCTGCAATATTCTCTTAAGTATAGTCACACGTACATTATTTCTATGAAATAGAGTCTTAATAAGAAAGACCAGGAAGTCAAAGAGTATGAATATTTTAAATGTTATATATATGGGCATTATACTTTGCAAACATACTGAGCAATTTAAATTCTAGTCAGCAAGGTGTGAAAAGACCATTTTTTGGCATTACTTCAAGCATCATATATGATATTCTTTCTTAAATCTTGCCAATCTGATGTCATTAAAAATAAATGGAATCATAGAATATGTAGACTTTTGTAACTGGCTTCTTTCACTTACCATGATGTTTTAGAGTTCATCCACATTGTAACATGTATCAGGACTTCATTCCTTTATATAACTGAATACTGTTCCATTGGGTGACATAACACATTTTGTTTATCCATTTATCTGTTGATGGACATTTGGGTTGTTTCCGTCTTTTGGCTATTATGAATAATGCTGCTATGAACATTCATGTACAAGTTTTTGTTTGTACAAGTTTTGTTTGAACAAGTTTTTGTTTGTGTTCAAACTCTTTTGGGTTTAAACCTAGGAGTAGAATTCCTGTGACCTATGGTAACTATATGTTACATCCTTTGAAGAAATTCCAGACTGTTTCCCACAGTGGCTGCACCATTTTACATTCCTACCAGCAGTGTATGAGGGTTCTGATTTCTCCATATCTTTTCCAACACTTGTTATTTTCTGACTTTTTGATTCTAGACATCCTAGTGGGTATGAAGTGGTATCTCATTGTGGTTTTGATTTGCATTTCCCTGATGACTAATGACAATGTGCATATTTTCACATTCTTATTGGCCATTTGCATATTTTCCTTGGAGAAAGGTAGGCTCAGATCCTTTGCCTTTTTTTTTTTTTTGGCCGCTGAGCAGCTTTTGGGATCTTAGTTCCCCGACCAGGGATTGATTGAACCTGGGCCCCTGGCAGTGAGAGCTCGGAGTTCTAACCACTGGATCACCAGGGAATTCCCCCTTTGTCCATTTAAAAACTGGATTATTTGTCCTTTTATTATTGAGTTGTAAGAGTTCTTTACATATTGTAGGTGCAAGTCTCTTATCAGTTATGTGACTTGTAAATATTTCCTCCCATTCTGTGTGTCCTTTTTGAACTTTCTTAAGGGTGTCCTTTGAAGTGGAAAGTTTTAAATTTTGATGAAGTAAAGATTGTCTGTTTTTGCTTTTGTTGCTTGTGCTTCTGGTGCTATGTCTAAGAATACTTTGCCAAATTCAAGTTCATGAAGATTTACTCCTAAACATTCTTCTAAGAGTTTTGTAGTTTTAGCTCATACATTTAGGTCTGTGATTCATTTTATGTTAATTTTTATATATGCTGTGAGGTAGGGGTCCAGCTGCCTTCTTTTGCATGTGGATATCTACTTGTTCAAGCACCATTTGTTGGAGAGACTATTCTCTTCCCATTAAAAAATATTTATTTATTTATCTTATTTTTGGCTGTGTCGGGTCTTAGTTGTGGCACTCGGGATCTTCGTTGCGGCCTGCAGGCTCCTCCTTGCTGCACGCAGGCTTCTCTCTAGTTGTGACCCATGTGCTCAGTAGTTGCGGTGGGCGGGCTTAGTTGCCCCGTGGCATGTGGGATCTTAGTTCCCTGACCAGGGATCGAACCTGCATCCCCTGCATTGGAAGGCGGATTCTTAACAACGGGACCACCAGGGAAGTCCCTCTTTCCCCATTGAATGATTTTGGCACCCTTGTTGAAAATCAGTTGACCACAGACTGGTTTAATTCTGGACTCAATTTTATTCCATTGGTCTATGTCTAGTTTTCTGCCAGTACCACATTTTCTTGACTGTTGTAGCTTTGTAGTAAGTTTAGAAATCGGGAAGCATGAGTCCTCCCACTGTGCTCTCTTTTTCCAAGATTGTTTTTGGCTACTTGGGGCCCCTTTCAATTTCATATGAATTTTAAGATCTGCTTGTTAATTTCTGCATATAAGGCAGCTATGATATTGATTGAGATTTCATTAAATCTGTAGATCAATGTGGGGAATACTGCCATCTGAACAAAATTAAGTCTTCAAATCCTTGAACATAGAATATCTTTCCATATATTTAGGTCTTTTAAAATTTCTTTCAACAATGCTTTGTAGTTTTCAGTTTACAAGTCTTACACTTCTTTAGCTAAGTTACTCCTAAGTACTTTATTATTTTTGATGCTATTTTGAGTGAATTGTTTTCTTAATTTCATCTTCAGATTGTTCATTGCAAGTGTATAAAAATATAATTGATTTTATATTTTTCAACTTTCTTCTTTTTGGCCGCACCATGCAGCTTTGCAGGGTCTTAGTTCCCCAACCAGGGATCAAACCCGGGCCCTGGAAGTGAAAGTGCTGAGTTCTAACCACTGGACCGCCAGGGAATTCCCAATTTTTTTAGTGTATTCTTTATGGTTTGGTCAAATGGTTTTTCTGCATCTTCGAGATGATCATGTGATTTGTTTTTATTCTATTTGGTATAATGTATTACATTAATTGATTTTTGGATATTGAGTTAACCTTGCATTCCTGGTATAAATCCTACTTGATCATGGTGTATAATTTTAAAAATATGTTTTTGGATTTGATTTCTAGTATTTTTGAGGATATTTTCATTCATATGCATGACACTTATTGGTCTATAGTTTTCTTTTATTGCAATGTCCTCTTCTGGTTTTAGTATCAGGGTAATGTTGGCCTCATAAAATGAGCTGAGAAGCATTCCTTCCTTTTCTGCTTTTTGGAAGAGTTTGTGAAGAACTGGTATTAATTCTTCTTTAAATGTCTGCCAGAATTTAGCAGTGAAGCCATCTGGGTCTGGGCTTTTCTCTGTGGGTAGTGTTTTGATTACTAATTCACTTCCTTCACTTGTTATAGCTCTATTCAAATTGTCTATTTCTTCTTGAGTCAGTTTCAGTAGTTTGTATCTTGGTAGAAATGTCTCCATTTCATCTAAGTTATCCAATTTGTTGGCATACAATTGTTCACAGTATTCCTTATAAAGGAATACTATGTATTCCTTTTAAATTTTGTAAGGTCAGTAGTAATGTCCCTTCTTTCATTTATGATTCTAGTGATTTGAGTCTTCTCTCTTTTTCTTCTTGGTCAATCTAGCTAAAGATTTGTCAATTTTGTTTTCAAAGAACCAACTTTTGGTTTTGTTTATACTATTTTTTTATTTGCTCTCCATTTATCTCTGCTCTCATCTTAAGTATTTCATTCCTTCTGTGTGATTTAGTTTGTTCATCTTTTTCCAGTTCCTTAAGGTGTAAAGTTAGGTTATCAATTTGATATCTTCCTTTTCTCTAAATATAGGCATTTACGTTGAGCACTGCTTTATCTGCATCCCATAAGTTTTGATATTGGTATCTTCATTTTCATTTATCTCAAATTATTTTATGATTTCTCCTTTGACCCATTTGTTACTTAGGAGTGTTTTGTTTAATTTCTATATATTTGTGAGTTTTCCACATTTTTCCTGCTGTTTACTTGTAATTTTATTTCTTGTGGTCAGAGAGCATTCTTTGTATCATTTGTACCTTTTTAAAATTCTTAAGGTTTGCTTTATGGCATAGTATATAGTCTATTTCGGAGAATGCTCCATGTGCACTTGAGAAAAATGTATATTCTGCTTTTGGGTGGAGTGTTCTCTATATATGTATTAGGTCTAATTGGTTTTTAGTGTGGTCCAAGTCTCCTATTTTCTTGTTGATCTTCTGTATAGTTGTCCTATCCATTAACGAAAGTGTAGTATAAAGTCTTCAACTGTTATTGTACAACTATTTCTCACTTCAATTCTATCAGTTTTTGCCCTGTATATTTTGGATTTCTGTTTTTCAATGCATATATATTTGTAATAAGAATGAATTGACCCTTTTATCATTATGAAATGTTCTTCTTTGTCTCCAGTAACTTTTCTTGTTTTGAAGTCTATTTTGTCTGGTATTAGTATAGCCACTTCAGCTTTCTTGTGGTTGCTGTTTGCATAATATATTTCCATATTTTTACTTTCAATCAATTTGTATTGTGGAATATTAAGTATGTCTCCTGTAGACAGCATATAGTTTATCATGTTATTTTATCCAATCTCAGAATCTCTGCTTTTTTCCTGGATTGGTATTATTGTTATCATTGCTATAGTTGATTTACATCTGCCATTTTCTTTCTTTCCTTTTTATATAACTTATGGGGTTTTTTGTTCCTCTATTTCTTCTTTATTACCGTTTTTTTGCATTAAGTGAATATTTTATAATGCAGCATTTGAAGTTCTTAAATGATTTTTTAAGATATATTTTTGAGGGGTTTTTTTGGTGGTTGCTCTAGGGTTTACCAAATATTTCTTAATTTATCAGAATCACCTTCAGATGTATACTACCTTATTCCATATATATATATATTCTATATAATATATAGAAACATTACTCCTATAGAGCTCCATTCCCTTTTCTCCCTTTTAATATTACTATTATACCTATTATGTCCATTAATATTACAAATCCAACAATACATTGTTATAATTATTGCTTTGCCATCTGTAGTCATTTCCTTAGCCCAATATAGCTTGACTCCCAGTCACTTCTTTTGCACCGCTTTTGGCAAGTATATTACATTTTATGTTATAGGCCCAACAGCACACCATATACATATTATTTTATACATTAAAAAAAGTCAGTTCAAAAAAAAGGAGAAAAATATACATTTATGAAGTCTTTTATAATTACATAAACACTTTACTGGTGCTGTTTTTTTGTGTGTGTCTGTGTGTGTGTGTTTGTTTGAATTGCCATCTGCAGTCGCTTTCAGCTTGAAGAACTTCCTTCAGTATTTCTTGTAAGGCAGGTCTGCAACAAATTCAGTCACTGCTTGTTTGTTTATCTTGTAATGTCTTTATCTCCTTTCCTTTTTTGAAAGATTTGCTGAATATAGGATTCTTGGTTTATGGTTTTTCTTTATCACTTTGAATATGTTATCCCAATGCATTTTCTTCTTTTACCATTTTTGTTCTTTATTTTATTGAGGTATAGTTGATGTACAGTATTATATAAGTTCCAGGTGTACAACACAGTGATTCACAATTTTTAAAGATTATATTCTATTTATAGTTATCATAAAATTTTGGCTATATTCCCTGTGTTGTATAATATATCCTTGTAGCTTACTTATTTTATACATAGTAGTTTGTACCTCTTAATCCCCTACTCCTATCTTGCCCCTCCCCTGCATTATTTCTTTTGAGAAGTTGACTGTTAATCTTTTTAAAAATTAATTAATTAATTTTATTATTTTTTGGCTGCTTTGGGTCTTCGTTGCTGTGCACGGGCTTTCTCTAGTTGCGGCGAGCGGGGCCTACTCTTTGTTGTGGTGCGTGGGCTTCTCATTGCGTTGGCTTCTCTTGTGGCATGCGGGCCCTAGAGCTCGTGGGCTTTAGTAGTTGTGGCTTGCAGGCTCTAGAGCGCAGGCTCAGTAGTTGTGGCACATGGGCTTAGTAGCTCTGCGGCATGTGGGATCTTCCCGGACCAGGGATCGAGCCCATGTCCCCTGCATTGGCAGGCAGATTCTTAACCACTGCACCACCAGGGAAGTCCTTGACTGTTAATCTTATTGGTGTTCCCCTTTAAGTGATGAGTCATTTTTTTTCTTGTTACATTCAAGATTTTCTCTTTGACTTTAATCATTTCTTTGATTTTCAGAATTTTTACTATGATGTATCTATTTGTGAATCTCATTATCTTTACCCTACTAGAAGTTCATCGAGTTTCTTGGGATGTGTGGGTTATTGTTTTTCAATAAATTTAGGACGTTTTCTGATATTTTTTGGACATTTTTTTCTACTCTTCTCTCTCTTCTGGTATTCTCATTACGCCTATATCGGTGCACTTGATGGTGTCCCACATTTCTCTGAGACTCTGTTCATTTTTCTTCATTCTTTTTCTGTCTCATTTTCAGCTTGCAATACTCTCTATTGAACTGTCTTCAAATTTGCTAATTCTTTCTTCTGCTAGTTGAAATCTGTTGAACCCCTCTAGTGAATTATTTATTTCAGTTATTGTACTTTTCAACTCCAGAATTTCCTTTTGGTTCTTTTTTCTATCTCTGTATTGATATTCTATATTTGATGTGACATTGCCATCGTATGGACCTTTACTTTTTTAACCATGCTTTCCTTTAGTTCTGTGAACATATTTGTAATGACTACTTTGAAGTCTTTTTCTGTTAAATCTGACAGCTACTTGCTATCACAGGCAGTTTCTGTTGCCTACTTCCCTGCCCCCAGTGTATGAATCATACTTTGTTTCTTTGCATGTCTCATAATTTATTTTGTTGGAAACTAGATATTTTAGACAATATATTGTAGTAAGTCTGACTGTTGGTCCACTCCCCACCCCAGGGTTTGTTATTGTTAATTCTTCTTCTTCTTCTTTAGTGACTAGCTGGACTATACTATTAGTGAAGTCTGTCCCCTTGCCCCCATGATGTTTTACCCTGGAATGACAGTGATTTTGGCAGGACTTTCTTTGCCTGACCACATCCAGCTGTTAAACTCCACAAATTGCCAGCTGATAATATATTGTTTTCATCAAAGCCTTGGGAGCATAAATTGGTCTTCAAACTAATTCAATCATCACATTGCAGCTTCTCTGAAGAATAGTTTCTGAGGTTCATGCTTGATATTTGTTCTGACCCCAGGAAGGTTCCTACCTGGCTGATAGTCTGTATTTTCATTGAATCCACAAGTTTCTACCCAGTGCCTTTCACTACAACCTCCACTGTTCTTGAGGGTGTCCTTAGGTTTGAACTTCTCCATGCTCTCTTGTAAATAAAATCAGTTCCTTTGGGAAGACATTAGGAGCTAGCTGTTTTATGGTCTGCTCCTCCCTTTGGGCAAAATCTCTGAGCCAGGGCTCTGGAACTGGGATTGGGGACAATGGCCAGCTTCTTTCTGAGTGACACTCCTGCTCTAGGAGTTGAACATTTGGAAGGGGGCATCAGCCTGAAGTGGAACCACCAACTCACAAGCCAGGGAGAGAGCAAGATGATCAGGACCCCAGTCTTCTCAACACACTGCACCCAATGTAGAGCCTCAGTCTGGTAAGTGGGGGCTGAGTGGAAGAGGAGAACTGCCACTTCTCAACCACACTTGCCTGGGACTCAGCCTCAGCAACACATAGTTGGGGTCAGGATGAGAAATGTTGATATACTGCTCCTCCCAGGAAGAAAGCCCTCTGGAGGGAAGAGAAAGCTACAGCAGTCTGGAGTGGAGCGATGAGTGGGGTCGGGGGGTGGGTGGGAAGGGAGGGAGTGGTCTTGGTTCAAATACTACAGATTTCTGCTTTATAAAATTTTTATAATTTTCCTGATAGGTGTTTCTCTGTTTGCTGTTTGCAGTAGACATTCATTTCACATATTCTAAAAGTTTAAAATCTCACTAAGAAATTTTAATGTATTACTCTTGAAAAATATACTGTGACTTGTTTATAGACTTTCATTTTTTTCCCTTGGCAACTACTGTGCCCAACTTCAAATATGTTCATCAGTACAGTCTTTTTTTCTTCACAATTTAAAAAAAACACGAATGTTTCAAAATTGCTATTCCCATATCCCTTCAAAAAGCAAGCCTGCTAAGAATGGTTCAAGATATTACTGATGTTCTGAGTTCTTTTCAGGTTGAGACTATATAGGCAAAGAATTGCATTAAAAAAATACTGGCATGAGTTTTTTTCTTTTTTCCTTGAAAGTGTTTGTGAATTATTTGAAGTATAGTTGAGTTCATCTTTTTGGTTTGTTTTACGATTATTGTTCTCCTATCATTGTTGATTTTACTTTATCTTTTTACTAGGTAGAACATTAACTTGATTACAAAAGTCAACACTATAAAAAATTTCTTTTCACCCCTTGTAGCTAACCAATTTTATTTGCTTCTTGTTTACCTTTCTGTGTTTCTTCTATAGAGATAAGCATATATATGTGTGTGTGTATATATATAGATACACACACACACACATATATACATATATGGGACAAAGGATCAAAATCTTAATGGAAAAATGTGTAAAAGATATAAATGAATATATATTCATAAATTAGAAATATTAGCTATTAATTTGTAATATATGCTGTAAATATTTTTCCCAGTTTGTCTTTTTTGTTTTTTTAACCATGTAAAGGCTTTTCATAAAAAAAAATTTTATGAAGTCAAATTTACCAATTTTTAATTTTGCTGCATCTGATTTTAAGTCATAGTTAGAAAGTATTTCCCTTCACTAAGGCTAAAGAAAAATTTTGTAATATTTCCTTCTGATACTTGTACGGTATATTTTTAAATATTTAGACCCCTATATATCTAGTTTATTTTTGTGTATGGTGTGAGATATGGATCTTTTTTTCTCAACAGCTTTCCAGTTGTCCCAGAACCATTTATTGTTTTTTTTTTTTTTTTTTTTTGCGGTACGCGGGCCTCTCACTGCTGTGGCCTCTCCCGTTGCGGAGCACAGGCTCCGGACGCGCAGGCTCAGCGGCCATGGCTCATGGGGCCAGCCGCTCCGCGGCATGTGGGATCTTCCCGGACCGGGGAACGAACCCGTGTCCCCTGCATCGGCAGGTGGACTCTCAACCATTGCGCCACCAGGGAAGCCCCCCAGAACCATTTATTAAAATGTCCATCTTTTCTCTAGATACTTGAGATGCTATCTTTACCTTACACTAAATTTTCATATTTATCTGGCTCTATTTTAGGACATTTTATTCACTTCACAGGTCTGTTTGCTTATTCCTACGCCACTACCCCACTGTTTTACTTAAGGATGCTTTATTATATACTTTAATATCTTGTCAGTCTACTCTTCCCTCATAGTTTTTCCTTTTTAGTGTTTTCCTGGCTATTCTTTCTTGTTTGCTTTTTCATATGAACTTAGTATCAATATGTCTAGGTCCCTAAAAAAGCTTGTTGGAACTTTTACTGGAATTGCAATATACTTATAAGTTACTTTATGGAGAACTAACATGTTTATGGTGTTGAGTCATCCTAAACAAGAACAAGGGAGGCCTTTCTGTACGTTGAAGTTTTCATTTGTGTCTTTCAGGAGTGTTTAAGCTTTTTCTAGTACAGGTTTGAACATTTCTTGTTGTTTATTCCTAAATATTTCATCTTCCTTGCTGCTATTGTAAATGGTCATTTTCTCTACCATCACGTCCTCTAACTGGTTATTGTGTATATATATGAAGGCTACTGATTTCTGTTAGATTTATATCCTGTAACTTTACTGAATTCTGGGATTTTCTGGAGGTATTTTTAGTATTCACTCTCTAGGGGTTGCCAATTCTGTCAGGGTTGGCAATCTTCTGCAAAGAGGTAAGAAGTAAATATTTAAAACTTGATGGGCCAAGAGGAAAAATTGAGAATATCATGTAGGTATCTATACAAAAAGAGAATTTAAAAATTTCCACAAATTGATGAAATTCAAAATATAATAATAATGTTTTTGTAATACAGGTCTATTCATGTGAAGATTACAGTTATTTTGGGGGGACAACATTTTACTTAACTGTGGTTCAAAGTTAGTGTTCCCTACCATTAAAATCAATCCAAATGTTCATCTGTTAATGCTGATCTGTAATGAGATTCTATATACTTCATTTTTTAAATATACCTTTTAAAACAGATAGGTACTGTTAAACACTGACATCATGGAATAATTACATATATATATGGGGAGAGAGAGAGAGAGAGAGAGAGAGAGAGAGAGAGAGAAGGAAGGAAGGAGGAGAGAGAGAGAGAGAAAGAGAGAGATTGATTCTGTTGTTTTTGTTTCTCTGGAGAACTCTAATACTGCTTGTATACCAATACCAGGCTCTCTGGTAATCCCTCCCCCCACCTCCTCAAAGCAAGGAGTTTAGACCAGAGGTCTAAGGAGGCTTCTCCTTGCGCCCAAACCCAAATGCTGTCACCAGTCACGGCCCATAACTCCTAAGCATTCTTGTCATAAGGACAATAGGAAGGAGGCCAGAGCTGCAGCCCAGGCTGACAAGAGTGTACCAGCAAAAGCAAGAGCACAGGGGAGCACGCACCCTTACCACTGTGGCAACAAGCTGGACTAGGCTTTCAGGGCTCGGAAAGACCCTTCGGGCAGCCAAGTGAGAGCACAGGAAGGGTGGCTGAATCTGTCTCACATGGGCCTCCCCTACATTTCCTCAGCCACTGCTTCCACACTGCTGAGATAGAAGGAGAAAGGAATACCCTAAAAGCCCCATCCACTTTGGGACACTTAACTCATAGTGACGACACTCCACATATTCCCCTCCCCCCCAAATACGCAAAACCAAGATCTGTTCCCAAACTGTGTCCTTAAATCTCACCTCAAAAGATTAGTGCCGTCTACAACTTAAGCCCAAAGGATGCGTTTTCCCAAGCCGAATGAATGAGATTACATTCTGAAGAGTTCCTACCATCACTCTCAACACTAAAGGAAATAAAATTGAATTTGAGAAAACAGCTAAGTCGGTTTGCATGCAACGGTTGGACCAAAAAGCCTCGGAAATTTAGTGTTTAAAAATGGAACGCCATCCTGCTTTTGGGGAACAAGGGCACAGTCTGGCATACACACGATCACACGATACCAAAGCAGCATGCCGATTTTACATATTGGAGTTAACTAAGATTTGTAGAAGGATCTGCACTACAAATAAAAGCTGCCACGTGGATTACCCGTACCTCTCGAAATGGAGCCAGAAATGCAAACTCCAGTGCACGTCTGACACCTCTGCTCTGGAGCCCACCCCGCCCTCACCCTCACCCCCACCCCCACCCCGCTCTGCACCGAACACATTCGCACTGCAGCTGAGAAAGGAGCACATCGCAAATGATCTCTGTAGATTCACAGGCACACTGTCCATTTCGAATGAACGAATCCATCTTGGAGCTAAAAGGGAGCTATCTGCTTCTGCTTGCCGCCTCCTGCCAGGTAGATAAGCTATTCCCACTTTACAGATAAGGTAAATACGAACCACAAGCTAGGAGGGTCAGAATGGCTTTATCATGGACTGAGGGCTGTAGCGACAACAGCGTAGTACTGAATCCAATGATTCCCACGAACACGTACGGGGCGCATGAAACACAGGGGGAACTGGGCGATCATGCAGGCGGACATCGAAATACGCTAATCAGAGTCATCGTGAGAAAATCATGCAGCTTAAGTAGCGAGCCAGAGCTGTGCAAATTAACCCTCAGTCGGAAAGAAGGACGCGGGGGGAGGGGAGCCTTGCGGGGGAAGAGGGGTGGGTGGGGACAGTTGGGTGAAAACAGAAGAGGAAAGGGGGCGGAAGGGACTCTCATGGTTCTGTTGCAGTTTCTGGGGAAGAGAATGGGAGACTCTACTCCGATTCTACCATATGGTTTTTTTTCTGCCACTATTGTGGAAACAACGTAACTTGTAGTCAACCACATTCCTCTGGTGGCAACATGGGTAAGATACACTGCAAAGGCAGAAGCGCCGGGTCAACGCCTCTTGTGTCCCCGTAAACGCGCAGGCGGGTGCGTGAGGCTCGGGGACAGGCACAGAGTCGCTGGGAGGGACTCGTCAGATCCCCTGGCCCGACGGGGAGATGGTTTCCTGCAGAACGAGGTGCAGGAGGTGGTTCTGCTCGGCGCTCAACAGGGGCCACATCTCCACCTGCAGCGACTTGACGGCTTCCGTGTCCTTCTCGTGGGTGGCCATGACCAAGGACTGCAGCAGCAGGAAGAGCTCCTCGGGAAGCGGGCCGCTGCTGTCCTGCCCGTGGCCGTCGAAGGCCTCCCAGGAGTACTTCTCCAGGGTGTGCGCATGCTCCGGCAGGAGCTTGGCAGGCGGCGGCTGCAGGAGCAGCAGCAGCAGCACGCGGGACACCTCGCAGCGGACCAGCACGTCGGCGAAGGCGCCCAGCGCGGCGGGGGAGGGCGCGGCCGCGGCCGCGGCCCCCGCGCCGGACAGGAGCAGCGCGAGCGGTGGGGCGGAGGCCGCGCCGGCCCCGGGCTGCGGCGCCGGCGGCTTGGGCTGCGGCTGCGGCGGGGGCTGCGGCCCCGGCGGCGGCACCGGGTGGCTGCCGTACTCCCGCGCCAGGAGCTGCATGCGCGTGAAGAGCGCCAGGGCGCCGCTGTAGTCGCGCGCCAGCAGCTGGCAGGACGCGGCGTCGCCGAGCGCCTGCAAGGCGGCCAGGGGCAGCTGGGGCAGCTGCAGCTGCGCGGCGCGTTGGAAGTGGCCGGCGGCGGCGGCCGGCTGGCCCAGGTCGCGCAGGGCGGCCGCCAGCTCGAGGCAGAGCGCGGCGGCGGCAGCCGGCTGGCCTAGCTCCAGGTGCAGGCGCACGGCGGCGCCCAGGGCGGCGGCAGCGGCCTGCAGCGGCTCCCCGTAGGCGGCGGGGCAGGCCAAGCGCTGGCGCGCGTCGCGCTCCTGCCGCAGGAAGAGGCGCGCGGCCTCGGTCAGCGCCAGCGCCTCCCCGGGCCCGTGGAAGAGCGCCTGCTGGCAGCGGGCCACGGCCAGCTGGCACCAGGCCGCGTACGGCAGGCACTCCTGTGCGCGCAGCTCGCGACCCAGCTGGCCGAACTGCTCGCCGGCCTCCGCCACGTTAGGCTTCCGCAGGAACCGCTTCTTCAGCTTGTTGCACACCTGGCGGTAGCGCGCCAGGAAGTCCCCGGCCTCAGGCCCGGGGCCCGCACCGCCACCCAGGCCGGCCGCGGAAGCCGCCATGATCGCCTCTTAGGCACTTCCGGGCGCGCTGACGCAAGTGGGCGCACGTGCTGGGCGACGGCGGCGGGCTGAGACGTGCCCTGCGGCGGGCTCCGGCCCACCACGCGACCGCGCCGGCTCGGCCGCCCGGCGCTCTCGTCGCCCTGGTGATATGCAAAATAGCAAGCACGGAGGCCCGGCCGGGACAGGCCGCGGGTGGTGTATGCAAATCGGGGGCCCTGGGGCGGGGCGTGGCCCGCTGTCCGGGGTTCTGTGAGCGGACCAATGGTGCTGGGGCGGGGCCTGGCTGGGTGCCCCCTGTTGCTAGGTGACAGCTTTTTAAAACAAATTTATTTATTTAATTTATTTATTTTTGGCAGTGTTGGGTCTTTGTTGCTGTGCAGGGGCTTTCTCTAGTTTCGGCGAGTGGGGGCTACTCTTCCTTGCGATGCGCGGGCTTCTCATTGCGGTGGCTTCTCTTGTTGTGGATCATGGCTTCTAGGTGCGCGGGCTTCAGTAGTTGTGGCTCTCGGGCTCTAGAGCACAGGCTCAGTAGTTGTGGCGCACGGCCTTCCTTGCTCCGTGGCATGTGGGATCTTCCCAGACCAGGGCTCCAATCGGTAGGTGACAGCTTGTTTACGCAGGTTGCCAAGCAGGGCATCTCTTGGCATCTCTAGGGGAACACAACCAAAAACTCTTGACCCTGTGTGACCCTAATTCCGACTTTGCCTATGTGTTGATTGTGTCCTGCCCACCCCAATCCGGATCAAGCCTCAATCTTCCCGTCAAAGCCCCTGCCCCATGGGAGTCCATGCCAAGCGCTCTGTCCACCTACCCCTGCCTCCCGAACCCAGGGCGGTCGGTCACCTTGGCACCCTCACCCTATCACGACGCTGCCCTCACGTGCCATTTTTTTTTTCTTTGCGGTATGCGGGCCTCTCACTGTTGTGGCCTCTCCTGCTGCGGAGAACAGACTCCGGACGCGCAGGCTCAGCGGCCATGGCTCACAGGCCCAGCCATTCCGCGGCATGTGAGATCTTCCCGGACTGGGTCACGAACCCGTGTCCCCTGCATCTGCAGGCGGACTCTCAACCACTGCGCCACCAGGGAAGCCCAAAACGCCCCATTTTGACTATCTTTAAATGTACAGTTCAGGGCTATTAAGTATACTCACATTGTTATGCAAATTTTGGGGGGGGTTGAACTGATAATTTATTTTCAATCTTTCATTTTTTACTGATAACAGTGACTAGTGCTATAACATTTCCTCTGATCACTGCTTTAAATGCATCCCATAGATTCTGATATGTTTATATCATCTTTTGTTTTAGAAATGCTGTAATTTTAATTTGCATGTTTTCTTTCAACCAAGAGTTGTTTAACTAAAGGTCTTAAAAATAATTCCCAGGGACTTCCCTGGTGGTGCAGTGGTTAAGAATCCGCCTGCCAATGCAAGGGACACAGGTTCGAGCCCTGGTCTGGGAAGATCCCACATGCCACGGAGCAACCAAACCCGTGCGCCACAACTACTGAGCCTGCGCTCTAGAGCCTGCGAGCCACAACTACTGAGCCCGTGTGCCACACCTACTGAAGCCCGCATGCCTAGAGCCCATGCTCTGCAACAAGAGAAGCCACCGCAATGTGAAGCATGTGCACCACAACTAGAGAAAGTCTGTGCACAGCAATGAAGACCCAACGCAACCATAAATAAATAAATAAATAAATTTTTTAAAAGGTCCACATCAAAATAAATAAATAAATAAAATTCCCAGGCAGAAGGCCCTTTTAAAAATGTTTTAATACTTTCTAGTTTTATTTTATTGTGATCAGTGTTGTTTGCAATATTTGTACTTTATGAAATTATTGATCTTTGTGACCTAACATATAATCAATTTCTGTGATGTGGACACCTGAGAAGATGTATTCTTTAATACTAGTGTGCAATGCATAAGATCCACATTTTTATGTTGTCTAGGTCCTCTATGTTATTACTTAATTTTTGCCTACTTGAGCTGTCTTAGAGTGGTATATTCAAGTCTCCTATCTTTAGTGTGTTTTTATCTCTGATTCTATACATCTTCTATATTTTTTGCTTCATAAAACTAGTTACTGTGTTATATGATTCATATTGAATTGCAGATTTTAGTGTCAAAAAGCACCCTTGTTTGTCACATTCAGTGTTTGGCTTGAATTCTGCTTTGTCTGATATAAGAAACACTACCCCTCTCCCGATTTCTTATTGTTTCCATTTGCCTTGTAAGTCTTTATCCCTTCTTTTATTTTTGGCTTTTTTCAATCATTTTGCTCTCTGTGGTCTGTTGCCTGCAGCATATGATTGGTTCTTGCTTTGTGAGTCAAATTGAAAAGTTTCTTCTTTTAATGGATAAATTAAGCCCATTCACATTTATTGATCTAACTCACATGCTTGCCTCAATTTAGTTATATCTTAAAGATGGGCTTTCTCTGCTTACTTTTTAAATTTACTTATTTATTTTAGCATTCAAAGAGGTTTGTATTTTTTCTACAAGTACCTTTGTACTTATACCTTTTTGAAACTTTTTATTTTGAAGTAATTACAGAATCAAAAGAAGTTTCAAAAACAGTACAGTATTTTACCCATCACATAACTTCCCCAAACAGTAATGTTTGCATAATGTTAGTACCTATACCTTTTAAAAATTGCTTATGGGCACATTGACACAGAATTATCTAAGTCCTGGTTTGTTTAAAACTTTTTCTTTTTCCGTAACCTTGATATTTAAAGACTAGTTTCACTGGATATAAAATTCTTGGCTCACACTCTCTTTCCTAAGTTTCTTGAAAATGCTACTTCATCGTTGCCTTCCTTGCTTTGTATGTTGTTTTGGAAAGCCTGGCACCAGGTTAATTAATTTACCTTCACAGGTTATTTGATCTTTTTGCTTAGAGGTCTTGAGGATATATTTTCTTTATCTTTCATGTCTAATAGTTTTACTAGGATATGCCTTGGATTGATCAGTTTGGTTAATTTTCCTAGGAACCCAGTGAGACCTTTCAATGTGTGGACTGAGGTCTTTAATTTTGGAAAATTTTCTTGGATTATAGGTTTAAATCTTTTAAATATTAATTCTGTTCCATTGTTTTGCTTTTCTTTCCCAGTGATTCCAATTTTACAACTGCTATTCCTTTTTTGCTTGTCTTTCTGATCCTTTTTACTTCGTTCTAAATGTCATTTTCATTCTCTCAGTTATTTTTCGGCCTTTTTCCATGCATGTTATTAAATTTTCTTGAGTCCATTTTTGCTTGGGAACCTTTTAATTTATCCTCAGTTCTGAGATAATTTTATCTTTTTCTTCCATTTATTTTCATAGTTTGAGTAATTTTCTCCATTTTTTAATCAATTTTTTGAAAGTCTGAATCAAGTCCTTGCTGGGATTTGGTTTTTTTTTTTTTTTTTAACTTAGAGTTATATTGAGGTTTGGGTATTTTTCTGTCTTCAAGTTATGTTTACCATGTGGTTTTAGTGCCTTTTAAAATGTGTTCTTGTTATTCTGTATTGTTTTTGGAGGAAATATTGGGAGACATAGACCAAGGCAGCCACCATTGCCTTCAGCAACTGGAAGTCTTATTGAATAGTCTTTTTGAAGTTTCCTAACTTATGAAAACCAAATCTACCATCCCCTACTCTGCTGAATTCACAAGGTATTTTGTTCCTTACCTCAAGGCCCTTCCAGCTGTGTTGATCACAAAGCATATCTTGGAGGTGATCTTAGGTTCGTAACTTGTATAAAAGAAAGCCTATCCCCAGACACTTGGCTGCTCTACACTTACCTACTTCTTTATTATAAATGGCAGCCTTGTTTTAAAATTGTGCCCACTCCACCAGAACTCACATGTTGAAACACTAACCCCCCAATGTGACTGTATCTGGAGATGGGGCCTTTGGGAGATAATTAGGGTTAGATGAGGTCATGAAGGTGGAGACAACAGAGAGCTTGCTTCCTCTCTCTCTCCACCATGTGAGGATACAGTGAGAAGGCAGCTGTCTGCAAACCAGGGTGAGAGTTCTTGCCAGAATCTGACCATGTTGGCACTCTGATCTCAGACTTCTGCCTCCAGAATTATGAAAAATAAATGTCTGTTATTTAAGCCAGCCAGTTTATGGTATTTTGTTATGGCAGCCTGATCAGACTAAGACAAATTTTGGTACTGAGAAGTGGGGTGCTGCCCTAACAAATAGCTAAGCATGTGGAAGCAACTTTGTAAGTGGGCAATGTATAGAGGCTGGAAGAGTTTTGAGGTGCATGCTAGAAATATGGACATTATAGGTGATTCTGGCGAGGGCTGGGCTCAGAAAGAAGAGAGAAGAGCAGTAGAGAAATATTCTGTCATCTTGGAGAATACACATATCATCGTGACAAGAATGTCACTAGAAGTGTGAATGCTAAAGGTGCTTCTGGTGAGCTCTCACAAAGAAATGAGGAACATGTTATGGGACACTGGAGGAAAGGCCATCCTTTTCATAAAGTGTCAAAAAACACAGCTGAATTGTGTTCTAGTGTTTCGCCACTGATCAGAAATGCCACATTATCAGCTAGTAAGTTTTCATACATCTATGTTTAGAATCTCTATTCCACTACTATCTATGTTTGCACCAACATGTGATGCTTTCACAATTAGAAAAAATTTTCCTTTTTATTTTTTAAAATTTGACACTAATGAGTAAAAATTCCCTTTCTCATATTGGGTAATTTACATCAGTAGGGGAACAGGTTGCTGATGCTACGTTCATCCAGGACCATGCTTTGGAGTCATGTGTCTGCCCAAGTGGGAAAAAAGTTTAACTTCTCATAAAAACACATCTCTAAGAATTTTCACAGAGGTTGTGCTATGCAAAGGCTATATGACCAAGTGGAACTTGTTTGAGGTCAGGCTGGGGGAACACATAAGGATGTACTTCTGTTATGTAGCCTTGTGCTTACTCTTTTCATAACACATACGTATTGTAATTGCACGTCTAATTGCCTGTCTCCATTATTGAAGTGCGTGTTTCATGAGAATAGGGACTGTTCCTTTGGCATGAAGTTGTTGTGAAGATTAAATAGCTAAATAATAATAACATAGTAAGTATTCAATAAGTAGTTACTGAATTGAATTGTATTAATGTCATCTAAAAAGATAATAATCCTTTCATCTAGGAGGGTAATTCTGAGCTGTATCAGTACCTATGAAGTTGGATAAGACTTACTTGCAGCTTTGCAATGACATGAATACACTTTTAAGTATGGTGTAATCTGTAAAAGACTGCTTCTATTAATGAGTTTAAGGGCATGGTACTGAGAAACTTTGTTCTTTCTTTGTTTCTTTCTTTGTTTCTTTCTTTTTCCACACTGGGGGGCATGTGGGATCTTAGTTCCCCAAGCAGGGTTGAACCTGTGCCCCCTGCAGTGGAAGCAGGGAGTCTTAACCACTGGACCGCCAGGGAAGTCCCGAGAAACTTTGTTCTTTAAAATCATAGATCTTAAAAAACTTGACTCTTTGAAATCCTATCAGTGAGAATAAAAGGATCTGAGATGTTCAGAGAAGTCACAACCTTGCCATCTCGTCCAGGTACAATTGTCTCAGATCAGGGTCTTCCATCAAAGAGGGGACACAACATTATGTATTTATCTTAACTCTGGCTCCAAGGACAGTGCATTGAGCCCTTTCTATACCCAGGCCTGTTAACTCTTTTTGTTTTTTAATTTTATTGAAGTATAGTTGATTTACAATGCTGTGCTAGCTTCTGCTGTACAGCATAGTGACTCAGTTATACATACATGTATATACATATTCTTTTGCATTATGGTTTATCAAAGGATATTGAATATACTTCCCTGAGCTATATACAGTAGGACCTTGTTGTTTATCCATCCATCCGATATATAATAGTTTGCCTCTGCTAATCTCACACTCCCAATCATTCCCTCCCAAGCCCCCCTTTGGCAACCACAAGTCTGTTGTCTATGTCTGTGAGTCTGTTTCGTAGATATGTTGATTTATGTCGTATTTTAAATATGATATCATATGATATTTGTGATATCATATGATATTTATCTTTCTCTTTCTGACTTACTTTGCTTAGTATGACAGTCTCTAGGTCCATCCACATTGCTGCAAGTGACATTAGTTCATTCTTTTTTATGGCTGAGTAATATTCCACTATATCTATCTATATCTATATCTATATACACACACACACCACATCTTCTTTATCCATTCATCTGTTGATGGACATTTAGGTTGTTTCCATGTCTTGGCTATTGTGAATAGTGTTGCTATGAAAATAGGGGCGCATGTATCTTTTCAAATTAAAGTTCTGTCTGGGTACATGCCCAGGAGTGGGATTGCTGGATCATATGGCAACTCTGTTTTTAGTTTTTTTGAGGAACCTCCATACTGTTTTCCATAGTAGCTGTACCAACTTATATTCCCACCAACAGTGTAGGAGAGTTCCCTTTCCTCCACACCCTCTCCAGCATTTATTATTTGTAGACTTTTTAATGATGGCCATTCTGACCAGTGTGAGCTGGTACCTCATTGTAGTTTCGATTTGCATTTCTCTAATAATTAGCGATGATGAGCATTTTTTCGTGAGCCTGTTCCAGGCCTGTTAACTCTTTACTCATTGCCTTACTTTTCTTTGAACCTATGAAAGCACTGCTTTATTTAAATTTTATCTAGGGACTTCCCTGGTGGTCCAGTGGTT
This sequence comes from Orcinus orca, assembly GCF_937001465.1. Classification (NCBI taxonomy): domain Eukaryota; kingdom Metazoa; phylum Chordata; class Mammalia; order Artiodactyla; family Delphinidae; genus Orcinus; species Orcinus orca. The sequence continues at coordinate 131,988,687 of NC_064580.1, forward strand.
AAGACTCTGAGCTTCCACTGCAGGGGGCATGGGTTCCATCCCTGGTTGGGGAACTAAAACCCACATGCCCCACAGCATGGCCAAAAAATAAATAAATAAATTTTATGTAAATCCCACCAAGACCTCTAAAAACACCTATCTCTCTTTTTTGAGGCTGAACTTTGTTTCTCTTTTGAAGGAGCAAAAGTAAAGTTCAGTTTTTGTTTTCAGATTTGAGTGATTTGATTGTATTTTAACATGTATATTTGAGTACATATAGTAATGGAACATTTTAAATTCTGTAGAAAGATTTGTGATTATCCTTTAAGAATGGTTTACTTTACCCTTTAATGGACAGCAACAAGAACTTTTGGTCAGTCAAATTTCTTAGTAAAATTGTTTTAATGATTTAGATGTAAATATTTCTAAGGAACAGTTTGAGACTGTGACTGTATGTCATTTGTAACTTCAGCCATCTGTTGAGCTTGCACACATGATGCATTCCAGCGAAAGATATTGATACTTTCCATATCATTTAAGATCGCAGTGGTTGTGCCATGGGAATTAAAAGGCAAAATGAAAATATGAAGACCTTTAGAATACACAGTGAGCAGATAGTTTGGATTAACTAGATACAAAAAATATAGCATTCTTTTTCATAAGAAAGTTGGATAGAGGAAACCATATTTTCCATATTCTTATTTCCAAAAGATTTTCTAATATGATAACAAGTGAAAAGAGAGGTTTTTCTACTGAAAGAGCTGTCCTAACTCTTTTGCTTAGCCACACTTGCATAGGTATTTTCAATTTCTTTGTCTTCAGGACACGTGTGGGTAAATTCTTCACGGGCATAGGCATTGTGGAGATAGCGCCAGACTCCTGAGAATTCTCCTGGAATGTCGAAATCACGGTATTTCTTTGCAGCAACCTAAGGTTTTGGAAAAAAAGAGGAAAAAGCAATTGGTAGGGGCATCAGTAAAATGCCTAGTGTGTAAAAACGTATGTCAAAAATTAGGATCATTGAGGACGTGTTACCTACACAAAAAGTACTACAAAATAAACTTAAAGAATCTTGGATTTACTATTTTAATGTTTTGTCTACAAATGTAGACAAAACTCCATGCTTGTAATCATTTTTATTATATTTATGGTGTATTTAATTATGAATGTTTAGAAGAAGGAAGCACAGAAAAAGAGCACAGATCTTTTCACTGTTTAGGGTTCGACAGTGTCTTACTTCTTTATGTATTCTTTGTGTCTGGCATAGGACCTGAGATAAAATAAGGTCTGTTCAATAAAAACTTGTTAAATGAACAATTAGTTAATAATAATATTAATAGCTCACTTTATTATCACTTGTTATGATCCAGACACTTTTCTAATATTCCATATGCCTTAATTTAATTTTCTCAACAGTTCTGTGAAATGGGTACTATTACCCTTGTTTTATAGACAAGACAGTGGAAAACACCTTCTGATTTAGGAAGAAAGAAACAAGAAGTTTTTATGCTTCCCAGAGAAGATCATTATGGATTTTTCCTCTGAGGAGAAAAAGGAGACACACCCTATGCATAGTGATGATGACAAAGCCCTCATATAAAATCTCACACTGAATGGTCACTGTGCTTCCTGTTGGCAACTCCCAAACTCCTCTCAATCATTCAGCCTGCCCTAGGAAGACTTACTTTAATAATGTTCAGTTTGGGTAACAAACTGCAGTCAGCCAGTGTCAGCTGATCCCCATCCAAGAACAATCTTCTGGAAACTGTGAGTTCCTCAGCACTGTCTGGATCAATTTCATCTAGAAGTGGGGTGTTCAAGTAGTCATCCAGACGCTTAAATTCTTTGAGCAGAGATTTTTCAAAATCTGAGGCAATGAAGTCAAAGGGTTACTTATATATAAATGTGCAGTCTTCATGACTAAATACATTCCCAATATGCTTTTCACACATTTAGACATCTCTATATACTTAACTAGAATGCTCAACTACCCACTGATAAGACAGAATCAGATGTTTAATCAAATGGTGAGTAGACATATTTTTGGGCTCTTCTTGAGGAGGTAAATTGGGAGGAGAGTCAAAGAAAAAGAAAGGTAATATATATTATCACTCAAGAAGAGTCAGAAAGTGGAATCAGAGACTAATAGCTCTCATGATTCAGAGAATAGTAAACCTATTCGAGAGTGTTTGTGAGAAATGGTAGGTGCTATGGTTTAAGAAACCTTAAAGGTACACAAGACTGGGAAAGTTGGGGGGTGGTTAAGAAATACAGTTCAGCAGTTAGTTCACCCCTGGCATGTCAATGTTCTAATAGAGCTAAGTTGGTGATTCCTATATTGAATATTAGATTCTAAATCCAATAAAACTTCATGCAAGGAATTTCAGAAGAGAGAACAGAGAGTGAGATGAAGAGTATTCCCCAATATATACTATATATTCAGGAAAGTCCTATTTTAGTTGAGTCAGAATATGAGAGTGAGCATGTGAGTGAGAAAAACGAAAAGACTTAAAGAAAGGTATCTTACTCTTATTTGCCTCCTTTTGTGCGTTCTTAATGTATGCAGAAAACTTGGCAAAGAGGTTACAGCCCACATCAAAAGACTCCTTGTTCTTGGGACTCAGGTGAGGATACCTTAAAAAGAAACATCACTGCACATAACATTCACCCATAACAAGACGTAGACCTGGTGTCTTTGTTGCACTCTACTGAGAGAAGTTTTGGAAAATTGTGCTGGAAACTGAAGGTGCTGAGAAACCTTTCACTGGAAATATGTTTTTTCCCCACTCTGAGAATACTTTAGCTTCTAAAGTTCACAGGGAAACCAGCTGTTTGGAATTCAAAGCTCATTTATCTATAGAAACAATGTTTCAAATGGCTGTTGGGTCCCCATACTTGCTCCTAAAAGCCTGTTTGGCAGAAGATATGGTGGTAATACATTTTCAAAGATAAGTAGTAGGAAAAAACATGGCTTCAAATAACAAAATACATAAAAGAATAAAGAGGATGGAGAGGATGGGGGAAAAGTAGCCAAGATGTCCTCCTCTTAGTAATACAAAGTTAATTTAGCATAATAAATTAAAGTAATGTAATAATGTAATTTACCACATTAACAAATTAAATAAGGAAAACCGTATGGTCATGAATAGATGCCCCAAAAGTGTTCAGTGAAAATCAATTCCTATTCATAAAACCCCACACTAGCAACTAGAAATGGTTGAGCCAAACACTTAGCCATCTTCTTTGATCCCTCTTTCTCTCCATGCCCACATTTGATCCATTAGCAACTCCAGCCAGACTACCTTTCAAAATGTATCCAGAATCTGTCCACTACTCACCACCTCCACTGCTCCCTGCCTGGTCCAAAGCCTATATTACTGCAACACTTTTTGATTATCCCCCCTCTCCCATGCTTATCCCTCACACTCCCAGGATATTCTCCACCTGCTGCCAGAGCAGTCATGTTAAAACTTAAGTCATATCATTTCTCTTTCCTACTCATTACCTTGCAATGTCTCCATATCATTCACTCAGAGCCCAAGTCTTCACAGTGGTCTACAAGGGCCAGTGTGATCTGACCCAAGCTTACCTTCTGCTCTCATCTCTTCTTGCTCTCTTCCTTACTTCACTTCACACTGACCTCCTTGCTCTTCTTCAAATAGGCCTGACAAGCTCCCACCCCAGGTCCTTTTCACTTGGTCTGCCCCTAAATAAAGTGCTTTCCCTCATTTATGCACATGGCCCTCTCCCCCTCTTCTTTCAGGTATTTTAATCTGATATATCCTCCTAAGTGAGGACTTTCTCTGGCCACCTTATCGGACATTGCAACCTCTCCCCTGGCCCTAACACTCACTACTTCCCTCCCTTGCTTTACTTTTTCTTAGTATTTATCATCATCTAAAATAGTTTATATTTTGCTTTTTATCTTGCTTATTTGCTGTCTTCCTTAACTAAAATGTAAGCTCAGCTAGGGCAGAGAGCTTTTGCCCATTTTATTCACTGATGTGTCCCAAGTGCCTAGAATAGTACCTGACACTTATTAAGTATTCAGTAAATATTTGTTAAATGAATTTATTAATTTCTTTAACTTGGTCAAAAGTATCCGTCAAAAATTTTCAGCAAGCATCATTTTAAATGGTGAAATGTTAGCACTATTTCCTTTAAAATCAGTAAATGATGAAGATAATCATGATCACTACTGCACTTCAACATTGTGCTGAATGTACTGATCAGTAAGACAAGAAAAAACATCATTCTAAATGGTGACTCTACAGTTTTTACATTAAGTTTAGGAACAAGACAGAAATGCCTACAATTACTATTATAGTTGACATTTTTTTGAGGATTTAGCAAGGGGAGGAAGACAACAACATAAAGCAATCAGTATAATTATTGTAAGAGAAGTAACAATATAATTGTATACTTAGAAAAACCAAGAAAGTATAGAAAAACAATTACTAGAATTAATGAGCTATTTTGGTAAGATGGCTAAATACAAATCAAACATTAAAGAAATAGCTTTTCTATGTTAGCAATAACCAGAACAAAATGGATATTAGTAGCATATTCCACTTACAATAGTGACAAAAGTATAAAATATTTAGAAATAATTTAATGCAAAAGGTATAGAATCAATATAAAAAAAACACTACAAAATCTCATCAAAGAACATAAAACAGACATTTAGGTTCATAACCTAAGTGTCCATCAGTGGATGAATAGATAAAGAAGATGTGGTTTTACACACACACACACACACACACACACACAAAATGGAATATTAGCCATGAGAAAGAAGGAAATCCTGCCATTTATGCCAACATGAATGGATCTTGAGAGCACTATAGTAAGTGAAGTCGGACAGAGAAAGACAAATACTGTATGAATCACTTATATGTACACTCTAAAAAAGCCAAACTCATAAATATAGAGAGTAGAATGCTGGGGGCTGGAGGAATTGGGGAGATGTTATTTAAGAGTAAAAACTTTCAACTAGCAAATAAATCCAAGAAGTCGAATCCGCCGCATAGTGATTATAGTCAACAATACTATATTATAAACTTCAAAGTTGCTAATAGACTAGATCTTAACCATTATCATGACTAAAAATAAATGATAATTATGTGATGGAATAGAGGTGTTAGCTGACGCTATGGTGGTGATCATTTTGCACTATATAAATGTATCGAATTAATTTGTTGTATACCTTAAACTTACACAATGTTATATGACAGTTATACCTCAATTTTTTTTTTTTTTTTTTTTGGTACGCGGGCCTCTCACTGATGTGGCCTCTCCCTTCACGGAGCACAGGCTCCGGACGCGCAGGCTCAGCAGCCATGGCTCACGGGCCCGGCCACTCCGTGGCACGTGGGATCTTCCTGGACCGGGGCGCGAACCCGTGTCCCCTGCATCGGCAGGTGGACTCTCAACCACTGTGCCACCAGGGAAGCCCTATACCTCGATTTTTAAAAAAGAACATAAGATGATACCCAAACAAATACTCAAATCATGTCCTCTGATGGGAAGAAGTCACATCATAAAAATGAAATTTGTATAAATAGTAATACAAATTAAATGTGATTTCAATTAAAACCCAATAGTATTTTGTAAATTGAGGTAAAATTCACATAATATGAAACTCACCATTTAAACCATTTTAAAGTGTACAATTCATTGAGATTTTTAGTACATTCACAGTGCTGTGCACCCATCACCCCTATCTAGTTCCAGAACATTGTCATCACTCAAAAAGGAAGCTGTGTTCCCATTAAGCAGTTACTCCCCATTCACTCCTAGAATCACTAATCTTTCTGTCTCTATGGACTTGTTTATACTGGACATTTCATGTAAATGGAATCATAAAATGCATGGCCTTTTGTGTTTGGCTTCTTTCACTTAGTATAATGCTTCAAGGCTCATCCTTATTCTAGTATGTATCAGCACTTCATTCCTTTTTATGGATGAATAATATTTCATTGTATGGATATACCACATTTTGTTTATCTGGTAATCAGTTGATGGACATTTGTGTTGTTTTCAGCTTTTATCTAGTGTAAATACTGTTGCTATGAACATTTGTGCACGTGTTTCTGTTTGAATATGTATTAGAACTAAGAAATGAATACACTAAAGTTGCAGGATACATGATTAATATACAGAAATCTGTTGCTTTTCTATACTCTAATAAAGAACTATTAGAAAGAGAAATTAAGGAAACAATCCAACTTACAAGTATGTCAAAAAGAATAAAATACCTCAGAAAAAATTAACCAAGGAGGTGAAACACCTATACTCTAAAAACTATAAACATTGATGAGGGAATTTGAAAATGATACAAAGAAATGGAAAAACATCTTGTGTTCTTGGATTGGAAGAATTACTATTGTTAAAATGTCCACACTAACCAAGCAATCTACAGTTTTAATGCAATCCCTATCAAAATACCCTGACATTTTCCACAGAACTAAGAACAAATAATCCTAAAATTTACATGGAACCACAAAAGACCCCCAAATACCAAAACAATCTTGAGAAAGAAAAGAACAAAGCTGGAGGTATCACAGTCTCTGACATCAGACTATACTACAAAGCTACAGTAATCAAAACAGTGTGGTACTGGAACAAAAACAGACATAAATCAGTGGAATAGAATAGAGAACCAAGAAATAAACCCACACACATATGGTCAAATAATCTACAACAAAGGAGACAAAAATATACAATAGAGAAAAGACAGTGTCTTCAATAAGTGGTCACAAAGAAAGAAAACTACAGGCCAATGTCACTGATGAACATAGATGCAAAAATCCTCAATAAAATACTAGCAAACAGAATCCAACAGCACATTAAAAGGATCATACACCATGATCAAGTGGGGTTTATCCCAGGAATGCAAGGATTCTTCAATACACACAAATCAATCAATGTGATACACCATATTAACAAATTGAAGAAGAAAAACCATATGATCACCTCAATAGATGCAGAGAAAGCTTTTGACAAAATTCAATACCCATTTATGATAAAAAACCCTCCAGAAAGTAGACATAGAAGGAAATTATCTCAACATGATAAAGGCCATATATGACAAACTTACAGCTAACATCATCCTCAATGGTGAAAAACTGAAACCATTTCCACTAAGATCAGGAACAAGACAAGGTTGCCCACTCTCACCACTATTATTCAACATAGTTTTGGAAGTCTTAGCCACAGCAATCAGAGAAGAAAAAGAAATAAAAGGAATCCAAATCAGAAAAGAAGAAGTAAAGCTGTCACTGTTTGCAGATGACAAGATACTATACATAGAGAATCCTAAAGATGCTACCAGAAAACTACTAGAGCTAATCAACAAATTTGGTAAAGTAGCAGGATACAAAATTAATGCACAGAAATCTCTGGCATTCCTATTCACTAATGTTGAAAAATCTGAAAGTGAAATCAAGAAAACACTCCCATTTACCATTGCAACAAAAAGAATAAAATACCTAGGAATAAACCTACCTAAGGAGACAAAAGACCTGTATGCAGAAAATTATAAGACACTGATGAAAGAAATTAAAGATGATACAAATAGATGCAGAGATATACCATGTTCTTGGATTGGAAGAATCAATATTGTGGAAATGACTATACTACCCAAAGCAATCTACAGATTCAATGCAATCCCTATCAAATTACCAATGGCATTTTTTTACAGAACTAGAACAAATCATCTTAAAATTTGTATGGAGACACAAAAGACTCCGAATAGCCAAAGCAGTCTTAAGGGAAAAAAACGGAGCTGGAGTAATCAGACTCCCTGACTTCAGACTATACTACAAAGCTACAGTAATCAAGGCAATATGGTACTGGCATAAAAACAGAAACATAGATCAATGGAACAAGATAGAAAGCCCAGAGGTAAACCCACGCACCTATGGTCAACTAATCTATGACAGAGGATGCAAAGATACACAATGGAGAAAAGACAGTCTCTTCAATAAGTGGTGCTGGGAAACTGGACAGCTATATGTAAAAGAATGAAATTAGAACACTCCCTGACAACATACACAACAATAAACTCAAAATGGATTAGAGACCTAAATGTAAGACCAGACACTATAAAACTCTTAGAGGAAAACATAGGAAGAACACTCTTCAACATAAATCACAGCAAGATCTTTTTGGATCCACCTCCTAGAGTAATGGAAATAAAAACAAAAATAAACAAATGGGACCTAAGGAAACTTCAAAGCTTTTGCACAGCAAATGAAACCATAAACAAGATGAAAAGACAACCCTCAGAATGGGAGAAAATATTTGCAAATGGATCAATGGACAAAGGATTAATCTCCAAAATATATAAACAGCTCATGCAGCTCAATATTAAAGAAACAAACAACCCAATCCAAAAATGGGCAGAAGACCTAAATAGACATTTCTCCAAAGAAGACATACAGATGGCCAAGAAGCACATGAAAAGCTGCTCAACATCACTAATTATTAGAGAAATGCAAATCAAAACTACAATGAGGTATCGCCTCACACCAGTTAGAATGGGCATCATCAGAAAATATACAAACAACAAATGCTGGAGAGGGTGTGGACAAAAGGGAACCCTCTTGCACTTGTTGGTTGGGATGTAAATTGATACAGCCACTATGGAGAACAGTATGGAGGTTCCTTAAAAAACTAAAAATAGATTTACCATATGATCCAGCAATCCAACTACTGGGCATCTACCCAGAGAAAACCATAATTCCAAAAGATACATGCACCCCAATGTTCATTGCAGCACTACTTACAATAGCCAGGTCATGGAAGCAACCTAAATGCCCATCAACAGATGAATGGATAAAGAAGTTGTGGTACATATATACAATGGAATATTAGCCATAAAAAGGAACAAAACTGAGTCATCTGTTGAGACGTGGATGGATCTAGAGACTGTCATACAGAGTGAAGTAAGTCAGAAAGAGAAAAAGAAATATCGTATAGTAATGCATGTATGTGGAACCTAGAAAAATGGTACAGATGAACCAGTTTGCAGGGCAGAAGTTGAGACACAGATGTAGAGAACAAACATATGGACACCAAGGGGGGAAAACCGCGGTGGGGTGGGGATGGTGGTGTGCTGAATTGGGCGATTGGGATTGACATGTATACACTGATGTGTATAAAATTGATGGCTGATAAGAACCTGCAGTACAAAAAATAACGAACAAACAAACAAAACAACTAATACTAAACTTCCTTTGGGTTATTTGTATGGAAATATGTTAATAGAAATATTTTAGACATTTCATGAAATTTCTAAAAATCTTATATGTTCTGGTATAATGTTATAAGTCATAATTCTAGTTATGACTTTAAAATGTATATCTCAGAAATAATTAAATGTCCTTGTCAATTGAATTATTGTGAACTTTCATCAAATCTTTTTTTTTTTTTTTGTGGTATGTGGGCCTCTCACTGTTGTGGCCTCTCCCGTTGCGGAGCACAGGCTCTGGATGTGCAGGCTCAGTGGCCATGGCTCATGGGCCCAGCCGCTCCGTGGCATGTGGGATCTTTCCAGACCGGTGCACGAACCCATGTCCCCTGCATCAGGAGGCAGACTCTCAACCACTGCGCCACCAGGGAAGTCCATCATCAAATCTTTAACTGTGGTCATTTTTAAGTCTTTTGTCATTTGCAGACAGTTCTGGGTGTACTCTCTGTAAATGCAGAAATGTTCCTATAAAAGGGTTTCATCTTCAAGGCATTCATGGAAAAGACTCTGACAAGTACAGATTTCTGGTAACTGACTATACTGCTGAACTGAATGAATAAGCATTTTCAGAACTCTAATGGAAAACTAATGAATTCATAAAAGTGCTAACAAAAGATCAAGATGAAAAAAAATTAATTACATGGGACTGAGTGAACTGATGAGGATGATTATAATTTTTGTGACTTTCTGTTTGAATTTAAAAAAATCCCACAAGGGCTCAGAGGCAAAAAATATAACAATCAATTTTCACTGCAAAGTAAAGGAGTTGTTACAGTGGAGGATTACTGGACTGAATGTCAATATTATGACATAGTATGAGTGTGTTTTGTGTTTGGTAATTGCAATCATTGCTGTGGTCATCCATTTACAATGCTTGGTGTCAGTTTATTTATCTCTTGTAAAAATAAAATACAGTGTGTGTGTGAAAAAATGGGCATTGTGGTTTTGATTTTCATTTCTATAATGACTAATGACATTAAGTATCTTTGCAAGTACTTATTAGCCACTTGTATATATTCTCTGGAGAATTGTCTACTCAAATCCTCTTTCCATTTTAAAATTAGGTTGTTTGCTTTCTGTTAGTGAGTTGTAAGCGTTCTTTTATATATTTTGGATACTAGTCACATACAAGGGAACTGCCATAAGGCTATCAGCTTATTTTTCTGCAGAAACTTTGCAGGCCAGAAGGGAGTGACATGATATATTTAAAGTTCTGAAAGGGAAAACCTACAACCTAGGATACTCTACCCAGCAAAGTTATCATTCAGAATTGAAGGAGAGGTAAAGAACTTCTCAGACAAGAAAAAACTAAAAAAGCTCATCAATACTAAACCAACCCTAAAAGAAGTGTTAAAGCGTCTTCTCTAAGTGGAAAAAAAATATTCTTTTTCTCTTGCTGCCTTTAGAATTCTCTCTTTATCTTTAAATTTTGCCATTTTAACTATGATATGTGTTGGTGTGGGTCTCTTTGGGTTTATCTTGTTTGGGAGTCTCTGTGCTTCCTGTACCTGGAAATCTTTTTCCTTCATCAGCTTTAGGAAATTTTCAGCCATGATTTCATCAAATACCTTTCTATCCCTTTCTCTCTTTTCTCCTTTGGGGATCCCTATAATGTGAATATTAGTACACTTGATGTTGTCTCAGAGGTCTCTTAAACGTTCCTCATTAAAAAAAATTTCTTTCTACTGTTCTGATTGGGTTATTTCCATTATTCTATCTTCCAGATCATCTAACTTTTCTATTTTCTATTTTCTTCTTTTGCTGTATGTGCTTTTGGTGTTATATCTAAGAATCCATTGCCGAATACAAGGTCTTGAAGAGTTACCTCTATATTTTCTTCTAAATGTTTTATAGTTTTAATCCACACATTAGGTCTGATATATTTTAAGTTGATTTTGGTATATGATGTGAGGTAAGGGTATAACTTTATTCTTTGGCATGCCAATGTGAATATCTAGCTGTCCCAGCACCACTTGTTGGAGAGACTATTCTTTCACCCTGGAATGGTTTTGGCACTCTTGAAAATCAATTGACCACCGATGTATGGGTTTATTTTTGGACTTTCAATTCTATTCCAATGGTATATTATTATGCAAGTACTGATTGTTTTGATTACTGTAGCTGTGTAGTAAGTTTTGAAATCAGGAAGCATGAGTCCTCCAATTTTTTGTCTTTATCAAAGACTATTTTAGCTATTTGTGATCTCTTGCAATTCCATATGGATTTGAGGATTGGCTTTTTCATTTCTGTAAAAACACCATTGGAATTTTGGTTGGTATTGCATTGAATTAATAGATCACTTTGGGGAATATTTCTACATTAATATATTAGGTCTTCTAATCCATGAACATGGGATATTTGTATAGGTTGAATTGTGTCCCCCCACAAAGGTATGTTGAAGTCATAAACTCCAATACTTCATAATGTAACCTTATTTTGAAATAGGATTGTTACAGCTGTAATAGTTAAGATGAGGCCATATGGAGTAAGGTGGGCCCATTAATCCAATATGACTGGTGTCCTTAAAAAAGAACACTTTATGAAGAGACAGAGACACAGGGAGAATGCTATGTGAAGATGGAAGGTTGGAGTTATGTATATATAAGGTAATGATTGCTGGAAAACCATGAGAAGCTAGGATGTTATTTTAGCAATTGTTTGTAGTCTCATGTACAAGTCTTTCTCTTCCTTGGTTAAATTTATTTCTAAGTAGTTTATTATTTTTGATGCTACTGAAAATGGAATTGTTTTCCTAATTTACTTTTTGGATGATTCATTGACAGTATATAGAAATAAAATTATTTATTGTATTTTGATCTGTATCTTGCAACTGTGCTGAATTTTTATTAGTTCTAATAGTATTTCAGTGGACTTTAAAGGATTTTCTACATAAAAGATCATATCTGCCAATATCATTTTACTTTTTCCTTTCCAATTTGGATGACTTTTATTTCTTTTTCTTGCATAATTGCTCTGGCTAGAACTTTCAGTACAATGTTGAATAGAAGTGGCAAAAATGGCATATTTGTCTTGTTTCTGACCTTAGGGAGAAAGTTTTCAATCCTTCACTTTTAAGTATGATGTTATCCATGGGTTTTTCATAGATTCCCTTTATCAGGTTAAGGACGCTCCCTTTTAGTCCTAGTTTGTTGAGTATTATCATAACATGGTATTGGATTTTGTCAAATGCTTTTTCTGTGTCAACTGAGATGATCATGTGTGTTATTTTTCCTTTACTGGTGCTCTTTTATTTCTTATATGACTTTGAATTACTTTCTAATGGCCTCTCATTTCTGCCTGAAGGACTTCTGATAGCATTTCTTGCAGAGCAGGCCTACTAGCAACAAAATCCCTCAGTTTTCGTTCATGTGGAATGTCTTAAGTTCTCTTTCATTTTTGAAGGATATTTTTGCCAGATATTGAATTCTTGGTTGATATTTTCTCTCTCAGCACTTTAAATATATCATCTCTCTGCCTTCTGGCCTCCCTGATTTCTGATGAAACTTATCTGTTAATCTTATTGAGAATCCCCTCTACATGATGAGTCATTTATTTCTTGATGCTTTCAAGATTATGTCTTTGGCTTTGGCTTTAGATAATTTTATAATAATGTATCTTGGTGTTGATCTCTTTGAGTTTATTCCACTTGGAGTTTGTTGACCTTCTTGGATTAATAGGTTTGTGTCTTTCATTAAACTTGGGAAGTCTTCAGCCATTGTTTCCTCAGATATTCTTTCTGCCTCTTTCTCTCTGCCATCTCTTCCCTATCATGTGTATCTTTGTACATTTTATGGTATCCAACAGGTCTGTTAAGCTCTGTTAATTTTCTTCCTTTTCCTTAGACTGGATACTCTCAATTAACTTATGCTCAGTTTTGCTGATTCTTTCTTCTGTCTGTTCAAATCTGATGTTGAACCCTCTAGTGAATTGTTCATTTTAGTTATTGTACTTTTCAACTCCAGAATGTCTATTTGATTCCTTTTTATTATTTATATTTTTTATTGATATTCTCTCTTTATTGAGACATTGTTTTCTTGATTTCCTTTAATTCTTTGTCCATGGTTTTCTTTAGCTATCTAAACATATTTAAGACAATTGATTTAAAGTCTTTGTCTATTAAATCAGGGTCTGGGTTTCCTCAGGGACAATTTCTATTAATTTCTTTTTTTCTGTGAATGGGCCACACATTCTTGTTTTTTTTTTTTAAGAAGATGTTGGGGGTAGGAGTTTATCAATTAATTAATTTATTTTTGCTGTGTTGGGTCTTCGTTTCTGTGCGAGGGCTATCTCTAGTTGTGGCAAGCGGGGGCCACTCTTCATCGTGGTGTGTGGGCCTCTCACTATCGCGGCCTCTCTTGTTGCAGAGCACAGGCTCCAGACGCACAGGCTCTGTAGTTGTGGCTCATGGGCCTAGTTGATCCACGGCATGTAGGATCCTCCCAGACCAGGGCTCGAACCCGTGTCCCCTGAATTAGCAGGCAGATTCTCAACCACTGTGCCCCCAGGGAAGCCCCTTGTTTTTTTTTGACATACCTTATATATATATTTTGAAAATAGGACACTTTAATATTATAATGTGGAAACTCTGGAAAACAGATTCTTCCCTTCCCTTCCAACAAATAGGGTTTGTTGTTGCTTTTTTTGGGTGTTGTTGTTTATTTGTTTAGTGAATTTTCTGAAGTATTTTTGTAAAGTCTATTCTTTCTTGTGTGTGGCCACTGAAATTTTTTTCTCATTATCTTTGGTCAGTTATTGATTTGACAGAAATTTCCTTAAACTCCTGGAAGCAAAACAAACAAAGATACAAACACACAAACAACAAACCAAGGGATAAAAAGCTCTCCTGGTGTTTGTGAGCTGGCTCTGTGTTTGGGTACTCCTTCAATGCTTAGGTATGCAGTTTATAATTCTGCCTTAGCCTTCACTTTCTACTTGTGTGGTGCCTGAATTTAGCCAGAAGTGAAAGCTTAAAGTCTTCTCAGGTTGTTTTTTCTGCGCATAGGTCGAGACTTGGGCATGTGCTTGGACTTCTAGATTCCCTAGAATACATTAATTTAAAGCCCTTATTCCACTATCTCCCAAGTGTCTCAGCCTCTTTATTTTTTAAAAAATAAATTTATTTATATATTTTTGGCTGCGTTGGGTCTTCATTTCTGCACGCAGGCTTTCTCTAGTTGCAGCGAGCGGGGGCTACTCTTCATTGCGGTGCATGGGGTTCTCATTGTAGTGGCTTCTCTTGTTGCGGAGCATGGGCTCTAGGTGCGTGGACTTCAGTAGTTGTGGCTTGCGAGCTCAGTAGTTTTGGCACGTGGGCTCAGTAGTTGTGGCACATGGGCTTAGTTGCTCCATGGCATGTGGGATCTTCCTGGACCAGGGCTTGAACCTGTGGCCCCTACATTGGCAGGCAGATTCTTAACCACTGCACCACCAGGGAAGTCCCATCTCAGCTTCTTTTATTTGCAGACTTTTCAGTTTGTCTATTGCTTTCTCCAAGTTTTATTCCTTGTCCCATGTGGCAGTGGCTAATACATTTGCTTCTAAACGCCTTCCATGAGTGCCAACAGGGAAGCTGCCTCAGCCCTGAGGAAGCTCCAAAGTAGGTGAAAAAAAAGGCAAACCCTTGAGTCAATCCCTCGAGGTGCCACCAGGTCAAACCACACAACCACAGTTATTTGAGAATAAGGTCCATATCCTGTCCTCTGGTACGAGCAACCTGTTTCTGCAATGTGGACTGCTCTCTTTAAGGCTTCTAAAGAACTGAGTAGTTGAGGATGGTAACAGGGTAACCTAAAATGCCACAGGGCTCTCTTACTGAAATTTTGCTTCTTTATTCTTCATTAAGAAACCCCAGGCTGCTTGTAAACTTTTGGTTAGATTCCAGAGTTCTGGCAAAGTTGATTCTGACAGCTTTTGCTGGGCTATTAATTGTTATTATGGAGGGATGACATTTTGGAGTTCCCTACTCCACCATTTTCATTGATGTGGGTATCTAACAGGTTTTAAAATTTTAGATGAAACAAAGATTATATGGAAGAGCTCTGGTATTCAGCAATGTGGCAGACTAAATAACCACTCTGGAGGACCTTGTCAAAAGAAAGTTCATTTTAGCATTGTTTGTAACACCAAAACTTGGAATATATCTTCCAGCTGTTTTCTCCAACAATGGTAACTATTATGAACCAGGGATGTGTTATCCTATATTTCCTTTTAAAAATGGAAAATTTTATTCCAGTTATCCAATTCCTGCTCCACCACTGACTATTGCATGTGTCAAGCAGAAGGTGGAAAGAACTTGTCTTTTAATTTATTTGACTGTTCGACCATTAATATCTAAGAGAGATGTTGCGCATCACTCAAAGATCCTGGACTTTGAACTGGATGCAGTAACTGTAGGGGACTTGGGAGTTATCTCTCTTGGGAGTAAGTGTGTTCCATGTATGGGAATAAGGATACACACATTTATTTGGATGGTCAGAGGGGCAGAATATGGAAGATAACACAGTTATGTACCACTTTCTCTCTCTCTCTCTCTCCCTCTCTCTCTGTCTCTCATTAACTGAATCTTATTTTATTAGGGATGGCAATAAACATGGATGAAAACTACGTTTCCTAGCTTCCCTTTGTATTTAGGTATGACTATGTGAATTACTTCTGAATAATGAGATGTTAATGGAAATTGTTGAATGTGGCTTCTGTGAAAGCTCCTTAAAGCTGACTTGCATCTTTTGCCCTTTGCCCTTCTCCTTCTTCCTGTGTGGGAGTTAGATCTGTTGCCTGGAATTCCAGCAGACATATTGTCACCGTGAATTAAACTTAAGACTGGAAAACTCACCTGAAGAATGGCAGAAAAGAAATATTAGATAGAGCCTGGGTCGCCAGTGAAATTATGGAGCTGTCATTCTACCCCTACAATGCCTCATTCTTGGTGTCTTATTATGTAAGAAAAATAAAACCCATATTTATCTAAACCACTACTTTTTGGGCCTCTAGTTAGAGTTGAATGCAATCCCTAAATGATACATAAGCTAAGAGAAAATCAGAAGAATTTGACAAGGTAATTCACAGAACAAAACCAAATGCTCAACCAACATGTGTAGAGATGTTCTAATTCACCTATTATTCAGGGAAATGCAAACTAAAGTATCAGTGAGATATCACTACACCCGTCAGGTTGCCATGAATTTTAAAAGAGTGATAACGCATAGTACTACAGATATGTGGGAAAAGTGTATACTTATACGCTGATGGATAAAGCAGTAAAAATTTTAAAAGATATGTACCATTTGAATTTTACTCCTGGAAATCTATTCCACGGGAATAAATACACCAGTACATAAGGACATATGAGCAAGGATGTTATTTATAGCACTGTTTGTAGTGGTAAAAAACTGGAAGGAAAGGGAATTTGTTATTGTGCTTATATGAACATAAAAACGGGTATGGAAAGATAACACAATAGATTTTTTCACTAGTTAACCTTTGGGAGCAAGAAAAGGTTGGAGAGATGGTTTGAGGGGAGGCAGTAGTAGAGGAGGATGGATGAGGAGAAAAGAACAAAATAAGACTCAACACTTGGAGCCGGTGCTTAAAATATAAGAAGCCACCAATAATGGATGAAAGAGACATAGTATAGGTACACAGAAAAGAATCTAAAATAGTATCCCTAATTTCTTAGGTAGGAAGAATTTTGGACCGATAGAACCTTTTATTTATCATATGTATGTGTAATGATTAAGACATTATTTTTTAGAGCAGTTTTAAGTTTACAGCCAGACTTCTGACCAGTGAAAACTGTGGGATAATAAGTGAGTGACGTTTTAAGACACTGAGTTTGTTGCACAGAAATAAAAAATGAATACAGTAGGCTTATTGTTTCCAGATACTACCCTGGGTGGGCAGAGACATACAGCTGTCATTCAAGTGTAGACAGTGGAGTTATGGCCTCTGGCTAACTGTGAGAGACCTGTTTCTTGGTTTTCTTGTGTTGGGTATGTTCTATCTTCATGCCATCAGTGGTATAATGGACTAGTCCTGACCAGTCCTCATGGACTATACAGTGCTATTACCCCATGCCCTCGCTCCTAACCCACCATAGGTTTCTTCTCTATTTCTAGACTACAGAGAATTTACTTTCTTATTTTAAGCAAGCTATGCATTTTAAAAATAATTTGAAATATTATATTGACTGTCTTTGTGTATTTGAAGTTGAAGGGGGGAAGTTTATGTGTGATAGACATAATATTTCTCAACCTGTAGAGCTAAGAGATCAGACTGAATTAAAGGCTATTTCAAAATTGTAGATCTTCTGAGGGCTCTACAATAAAATAAGTCTGACTTCTGTCAGTATAAATGTCCCCAAACTTCATTATGGATCAGATAACATGGATAAAATTAAATGTGGCCTAAATTTACTTGTCCTCCCTAAATTTCCAAGTCTATCCTTTGCCCATTCCTAATATACTACTTGCATCACATAAAGTTTTAATAGCTTTACATATGTTAAATAAATAATTATGTAGTAAAGTTTTCTAATCATACATGGAGTGATCGGGGGATCTTTGCAAACTTTTCTAGAAAGATAGCAAAAGAGAAGTCTGAAATTGAAAAAGAGTTAGATGTTTAGAAGAATCCTCAATCTGCAATAAATAAGCCAATAAAATAGATTATCTCAAGAACAATAATATCCTGTAAAAATGTTGTACCTTGGAGGAGCCAGTGTGTGCTCTAGGAACTCCTCAATTTTAATGAAGTCTGTTTTCAACTCCTTGTTATATATCAGGAAGGGAGGATTTGTGCCTGGGGCTAAGTCCTTCAGCTCTTCAGGCTTTCTATGATTATTGAAAATAAGCAGAGTTAGGCCTCTAGATAAAGTACACATTATGCAAACACCAACATTGTATTGGTGTCTACTGATTTTAATCCCCAGAATGAAACATGTCCTGATTTGTCTTACCTGGTCATGTCAACGGTAGTCACATTGAATTTAACTCCTTTAAGCCAGAGGATCATAAAAAGGCGTTGGCAAAAGGGACAGTTTCCAATACTCTCCCCATCACTTCCAGCCTATTAAGATAAAGAAAGGCTTCATTCATTCATTTGCTCAATAAGTATGTATTGAGTGCCTGCTGGGAAATAAGCTAGTTGCTAGAGACAAAGTTGGTAGTCCTTAATCTCATGAATTCTACCATCTGTGGGCAGAGAGAGATAATGAAGCAAATAATTTCATTGTATGTAAAATTACCAGAGTGATGAGTACATCACAACAGAATGCTGACTAAAGACTATGTTCATTTTCCATTTTCATAGATCCTGCCAAATTTCCTTCTTGAAAGGTATATTCAGTATTTTCATTGGAACTTTGATTTCCTTATTCTGTGACTTGTTTGTTCATGACAATTTTATATTTATCTATTAAGGTGATGACCTTTTCCTTATTACTTTGGAAAAATTACTTGTATACTAAAGACACTAACTCTTTTTGATAAAGTTACATGTAATTTTTAAACAATGCCTTATGTAAAATTAAAATTTTACATAAAATCTTATATTGTTTTCCTTTATGAAATCTGGTTTTCCTGATCTGCTTACACAGCTGTTATGTACATCAAGATTGCAAAGAAAAAAATTACTTTCTTATTTTGTTTTACTATAAAGATGTTCCCTCATGTTTTCTTCTAGTAACTTTACGGTTTCATTTTTGCATTTGTTTCATCTATTTAGAATTTATTTTGGCATAAGGAATGTATTGGGACTCCAGATTTATTATTTTTATTTTATTATTTTACAAATAGTTAATAGTTGTCTTAACACCACTCATTTAAAAATTCATCTTTTGCTCAACATAGCAAATTATTAGAGAAAGGCAAATCAAAACTACAATGAGGTACCACCTCATACTGGTCAGAATGGCCATCATTAAAAGTCTACAAATAATAAATGCTGGAGAGGGTGTGGAGAAAAGGGAACCCTCCTACACTGCTGGTGGGAACGTAAATTGGTGCAGTCACTATGGAGAACAGTACGGAGGTTCCTTAAAAAATTTAAACAGAGTTACCATATGATACAGCAATCCTACTCCTGGGCATGTATCCAGACAAAACTATAATTTGAAAATGCACCTGTATGCTCATAGCAGCACTATTTAGAATAGCCAAGACATGGAAGCAACTTAAGTGTCCATTGACAGATGAATGGATTAAGAAGATATGATATATATATATATCCATTATATATATAATGGAATGGTATATATAATATACATATATAATGGAATGGTATATATATAATATATACCATATATATATATATATGATGGAACACTACTCAGCCATAAAAAATGAAATAATGCCATTTGCAGCAACATGGATGTACCTAGAGATTATCATACTGAGGGAAATAAACCACACAGAGAAAGACAAATATAGATGTGGCTTATATGTGGAATCTAAAATATGACACAAATGAACTTATCTATGAAATAGAAACAGACTCATAGACATTGAGAGCAGACTGTGGTTGCCAAGAGGGGCAGGGGATGGGAGAGGCATGGATTGGGAGTTTGGGATTAGTAGATGAAAACTATTATATATAGAATGGATAAACAACAAGGTCCTACTGTATAGCACAGGAAACTATATTCAATATCCTGTGATAAACCATAATGGAAAAGAATATGAAAAAGGATGTGTGTATATATATATGTAATTGAATCACTTTGCTGTACAGCAGAAATTAACACCACATTGTAAATCAGAGACACTTCAGTGAAAAATGAGCACATCTTACTTTATGTAAATTATACCTCAATAAAGTGTATTAAAATGGAAAATTTCAAAAAGAAGAACAAAAAACCCCTCAAATAAATGATATTATGCAGCGATTGCAGACGTTGCAATGACAAAGGTAAGGGTATAACCATGGAAGGGAGTGCCTGAGAGATTATGAAGAACAAGGTCACTGGAGGACAGAAAGCCAAGGATGTGAGAGGACAGGGTGTTGGAAGGGTCATTTGTGTAGATATTAAAATCACCAAGAATTATGATAGGCATAGTGTTGAAGAGTGTGACAATGATCCAGGAAATAAAATCCTTAAGAACTAAGGGAAAGTGACCTGGGATTGGGAAGACTACTATAACAAGGAGGGGTAGTGGTTGGTTTAGTCTGATTTTATGAGACAACCGAGATATTTCTCTGGATGGGAGAGATAGAATGGTCTGGAAACAAGAATGAGGAGCAAGGACATCTAAAGACATCTACCTCATCGCCACCCTCAGTGGTAATAGAAATGAGGAAGAAAGGGGAGCCTCTCCTTGAGAAGGCTATAGCTGATGTTGTCTCCTGAGGGGAGATCCAAGTTATAGACACCTCAATCTCAACATGTCCCAAAGTGAATTCTTTCCCTTTTCTTTACTCCACACACTTACCTACTCTTTAGAGTTCCTAATCCTGTGAAGTGCACTGCTATCTACTTCGGATTTGTGAATTGTGTTCCCCCCAAATTAAAATGTTGAATCCCTGTCCCCCAACGTGATGGTAGTTGGAGGTGAGGTGTTTGGGAAGTGATTGGTTTAGATGAGGTCATGAGGGTAGAACCCTTACGATGGGATTAATGCCCTTATAAGAAGAAACCAGAGCTCTCTCTCTCTTTTTCTTTCTCTCTTTCTTCATCTCCCCCAACAACTATGCATATAAGGTCATAGCAAGAAGGCACCTATCTATAATAAACCAGGAAGAGAGTTCTCACCAGAAACTGACCATACTGACACCTTGATCTTGGACATAATTCTTATTTTTTGGTAAATTTTCCTTTTCCTGGCAGTGAGTACAACAGAGGAAATAATGTTTATTGTTGCTCTTTTGTGGCGTCAGGGAGTGAAGAGGTATGGGAAGAGGCAACCACCTTGGCAGCTGAATTTCTTTTGTAACAGAAGTCAGGCTAAAGATCCAATCATAACTGGGGTTAGTGAATGGAAACTTGATTAGGCAGGAAGAAGAATGAAGTCTGATAATAGATACAGCAGGAAGGGTGGGTTGCCTTTGGCAAAAGGAAAGGCAAAACAGTGAGGTGTGGGGGAAATGTAGCACAATTTTACAGGAAAACTGAATTTTTTTCTGTTTATAATAATGCTGATTTAAAGTGCAACTACACAAAATGTATGAATATACAATGGAAAAAAGACAGGCTCTTCCATAAGTGGTGCTGGGAAAACTGGACAGCTACACGTAAAAGAATGAAATTAGAACACTCCCTAACACCATACACAAAAATAAACTCAAAATGGATTAAAGACCTAAATGTAAGGCCAGACACTATAAAACTCTTAGAGGAAAACATAGGCAGAACACTCTATGACAAAAATCACAGCAAGATCTTTTTGACCCACCTCCTGGAGAAATGGATGTGAAAACTACCACGATGTGGTCATTCACCAAAACAACTTTTTCTCTTTGCGTTTGTGATCTATGTTTCTAAACATGAAAAATAGTAATGGCTGGAACATCTGACATTTATTGAATGTTTGCTATGTTAACAACTACTGTGTCTTAAAAATTTATTTTATTTAATGCTTATAATGAAGATGATCCTGTGAGGTAGGTTCTGTCATTACTCTTGTTTTACAGATGAGGAAATTGAAGTTCAGAGAAGCTGACTTGCTCAAGTACACTCAGCTAGACAAGAGTTGATGACCCATACACTCTTCTCATGTAGCTAATCCAGGACTGTCTACTCCACAATCCACACTCCTTAAACACTGCTTTATCCTATCTAATAGTTTTATTGGATTTTTTATTAATCAGTCTTTATAATAGTCTTTATGATAGTTCTAAGATAATTTGAAAATAGTCTGAACATTCAGAGAAGAGTATCATCTCTTTTTCTATTTTACATTTATCAATAAAGACAAAAATATTACATTCAGGATTTTGGCCCAAATGTTAGAGTCTATAATGTTATGTACAAATCTATGAAAACTTAATTTTAGACTGGTAGAGAACACAAAAACTCCATCTATCAATGAACAACAAACCAATAAGATAAACTCTGCATTTAGAGAAAACAAAATGTGTTCTTTTAGAAAATCCTTTGTTCTTAGTTCCTGGATATAAATCTTGCCGGAATCATTCAGAGTTGAAAGGCAATGTTTTCACTCACTCCATGGAACACATGGGGGGGTGTGATATAAATTCTTAATTGTGTCAGGAAAGGACTTACTTTCTTGTAGGGATCCCATCAGTGGCATTGGGAAATTGTGGTAGGGTCCCCAGACATAGCTGGGGAAATTACAGACTCATTTAATCTTTAGAAAGATACCACATTATAAGGGAGATACAACTGGTAAACAGTAGTGCTTTTTAAATTTTCTCATTAACATTTTCACCCCTCTCAGCCCCTATTCCCCCTCTTCTATGAAACTTCTAGAGATCTTTGGAGTCCCTCTCAAAGCAAAGCAAAACAAAAACCCAGATCAGATGATACTAAAGGTTCTTCCAGAAAATCTGTGGCTTGTATCAATGTCATTAGATAAGCTAACATCTAGAGGATTTCATCTAATGAAATTCTGGGAAATGTTACTAAAAAGTGTGCCAAGTTGAAAACAATGAATTAAAATTATGCACAGCTATTTTAAGGGACTGGAATCTTGACCCTGCCATTTACTAGCTATGTGACCTTATGCAAAGCTACTTAGCTACTTTTTGCTTTAGTTTCTGTAACCATAAAATAGAGTTAATAATAAACCACTTAGCACAGCCCCTGCCATAAGTACTCAATAAATGATTAGGTTTTTAACCTGAAAGTTATTATTTAATTTAACATTTGCTCATCCAACGTGTGATTTCCTAACTTCCCCTGTCTCGATTACCATCCAAATTACGGGAAGTCTATGAAGATAAACACACAGATCAATGCCAACAACTGGTTAGAGGAGTTTGATTGGATTGAATAAACAAGTTTAGACAAAAGAAACTAGTTACCCTATGAAGAGACTTATTACCTCTGGTTTGGAATTGGTAGTTATAAGAAGTCAGTTAGGAAGTTAAGGCTTACTTATGTTGCGTCTGAGCAGTGACATGTTTTGCTAGAATCCAGAGATAGGAGAAGTAGCTCTTATGCCCCACAGTCAAGCAAACACTTACTTGGATTGTTTTGCTATGCAGGAATTCAAGAGTCTCCTATAATTTTGTAAAGGCTGGTTAATTATGTCCTTGATGTATATATGTGACCAGTTGTCAAATATTTTAAAATTATTGTAAAAGTATTACTTTGGCCAACAGATGTTTAACCTAAAATTTGCTAAGCACACCTTATTTTATGCCTTTGTAGGCCATCAAGAGGCGATGTAGTTTTAGAGGCAAGTTACTTAAACCTTATTTCCTTAGCTTACTTACCTAGAAATCATGAGGACAATATTACTAAAGTTTTGAGTACTATTACCACCACTGCTACTGATGATACTACTTTACTACTATTAACCTATCTTCTAAGTTGTTAGGACTAAATGAGATAATATACATAAAGTGTTACAAAAGGGTTAAGCATGATATAAGAGTTTGTTTTTATTATTACCATCCTCAATACTTCCAATAGTCAATGAAAATATAGAGAAAAATAGTTAATATAAGCAAGGATTTAGGAAACTATGTAATTTCTACTTGGAATAACCCGTGCAAAATTTTTCTTTTTCTTGATGAGCTAATTTAGAAACACATGTTCCTTTCTCCTGCTTTAGGGGTTTTCCAAAGGGCTTTTCTGAAGTGTTAAGACATTAAAAAAAAAAAAAGCCAAGGCAAAAAAACTCCTACTCATATAACAGGCACACAGACTCCTGGCTTTTTTCTCCTCTAGTGTCCGTTTGACCCTGCTGTGATGTTCATCCATTGCGGGAGAATTTTTGAAAGCTCTATTTGGACCATGTGTGGCAATGAGGCTCTCAGGCCATTCTTGGCCCTCTCCTCCCCACATTCAGGACTTCCAAAACATATCTCATAAAACACAGATTATGAGAACTGGAAAGCCCTTAAGGATCATTTTGTCAGGCTCCTTTATTGTACAGATGGAAAAACAAAGAGGGAGGGAGGGATTTGTCCAAGGTTACATAGGAAGTCACTAATAATACAATTAACTTGTTCTAACTACCAGCCAGTCTAGTTGTCTTTCTACCATATCTTCTTGCTTTTTTCAGATGGGGTGTTTTTCTATTGTTATATAAGAGCAGCCAAACACCCAGGTATTCTTCTAGGACTCAGAGTAGGTATAAAATTACAAAATTATTTCCTATCTCTAGCTGAAATGTTGACTTAAAAAAAAAAGCTGAGGTCCAGTGTCAAGGAATAATACATTCTGTATGCTCTCATTATAGCTAGAAAACTTACCTTCACAAAAAGCTCAATTTCAGGGTCTGTTTGACTGCTGGGCCTCGGGTCTGCCATCTTTCTGTTTTTATTGCCAGTTTTCAGCCCCCTGCCTTCTGTGCAGTCCACAGTACTCACAGATTCTTTTCTTCCAGTTTTATCCAAAGGCTTAAATGAAGGTTGTGCTTTAAGAGGAAAGTCCAGCTTGTAATAGTCAGAGCTGGGCTAGTCTCTCTTCAAGAGGTGCAGAAAATTCTAGATGCTTGAGAGTAACTCTTGAATTTGTTCTCTTTCTTCCTCTTGACCTAACATTTGAATCAAGGAGGAGCCGATGGCGTGTGTATAAACTGGCTGGCTAGAAGGGTGGGGGAGTTTCCAAAGACGCTTCAATGCTATGAGTCAGCAGAGAGAAACACATACACACAAACACACACATGCAGTTTCGATATATCAAGCAGACCAGATGTTCTCTAGAGCTTCCCTTTGAATCCTGGGCTCCATGCCCAGAAAATGGCCTCTTATGCTGTTCTTGTAACCTGACAGCAGCAAAAATCTCTTCCAGGAAAAGGCCACAAGTGACTCGGGTTTTAGCATTGAAAAGGATGTTTATTTAATGACACTGTCTAAACGTTGGTTTAAAAAGAAGTGGGCTTCCCTGGTGGCACAGTGGTTAAGAATCCACCTGCAAATGCAGAGGAGACACGGGTTCAAGCCCTGGTCCGGGTCCGGGAAGATCCCACATGCCACGGAGCAACTAAGCCCGTGCACCACAACTACTGAGCCACTTTGAAGCCCAACCCATAGGATGGCAGAAACATTTGCAAATCATATATCTGAGAAAGGTCTATTTTCCAGAATGCATAAAGAAACCTTACAAGTCAACAACAAAAAGATAAGCAACCCAGTTAAACAATGGGCAAAGGACTTGAATAGGCATTCCTCCAAAGCAGATGTACAAATGCCAAAGAGGCACAGGAAAGGATGCTCAACGTATTTAGTCATTAGAGAAATGCAAATCAAAATCACCATGAGATACCACTTCACACCCACTAGGATAGCTAATACAAGCAAAACGAAGCAAAAAAAAACCCAGAAAATAACAAGTTTTGGAGAAGATGTGGAGAAATTGGGACACACATACACTGCTTGTTGGGAATGAAAAAATGGTAGAGCTGCTGTGGAAATCAGTAGGGTGGTGGTTCCTCAATAAGTTAAACATAGAATTACCATATGACACTGCAATTCCACTCTTAGATATACGAAAAATTACAGACCAATAGCTTTTATGAATATCGATGCAAAAATCCTCGGAAGAATTCTAGCAAGTTGAATCCAGCAGCATATTATAAATATTAAATTCCATGTCCAAATAGGAATTATCCCAGGAATGCAAGGATGGCTCAACATAAGAAAACTGATTAATCAAAACCACATTGATAAAATGAAGGGGGAAAACACCCTCATGATCATCTTAGTTGATGCAGAAAAAGCATTCAACAAAATCTAACAACTTTCATGATTAAAAAACAAACAAAAAACACCCAGCAAACTAAGAATAGAAGGGAAATTCCTCAACAAAATAAAAGGCTTTTATGAAATACCCTAGCTAATGTCATACTCAATGGTGGAAGACTGGAAGCATTTTCCCTAACAACAGGAACAAGAGAAGAATCCTTGTTTTCAGTGCTTCTACTCAAGACTGTAACGGAAGTCCTAGTCAGAGCAATGAGGCAAGAAAAAGAAATGAAAAGCATCGAAGTTGGAAAGGAAGTTAAACTACTTCTATTCTCAGATGACATGCTCTTCTGTACAGGAAACCCTAAAGAATCCACAAAACACTATTAGAGTTAACAAACGAATTCAACCAAGTTGCAGTATACAAGATCAACACACAAAAATCTGTTGTGTTTCCATATCCTAGCAATGAAAAAATAATCCAAAATGAAATTGACAACAGTTCTATTTCACACAACATCAAAAGGAATAAAACACACAGAGATAAATTTAGCCAAGGAGGTGCAAGGCTTGTGCACTGAAAACTACAAAGCACTGCTGAAAGAAATGAATGATGACCTTAAAAAGAAAAGGGGAAAGACAGCAGATTTTGTGGATGGGAAGACTTAATACTTTTAAGATGGCAATCCCACCCAAAGTTGTCTAGAGATTTAACGAAATCCCTATGGAAATCACAATGCTCTGTTTTACAGAAATGTAAAAGCCAATCCTAAATGCATACGGAATTTCAAGTGACCTTGAATAGCCAAAATAATCTTGGAAAAGAAGAAAAAAGTTGGAGGACTCACACTTCCCTATTTCAAAACTTAGTCCAAAGCTACAGTTATCAAAACTATGTGGTACTAGCATAAGGATAGACACATAGATCAGTGGAGTCCATAAATAAACCCATAGATCTATCCCATGGGTTGTAAACCCAAATGAGTTGAAAACAGGTGTTCAAACAGAACCCTGCACAGGAATGTTCACCAGAGCACTATGCCCGACGGGCACAAGGTGGAAGTCACCCAAATGTACATCAGCTGCTGAGCAGATACACATGTGTGGTCTAGCCATGCATTGCAATGTTATTCAGCCTGCTGAATATTATTCAGCCAGGAATATTATTCATTTGGAAGCAGATATATAGTCGTGATGGTGGCCCAGCACCGCCAGTGTATACTTGGTGCCCCTGGGTGGTCCGCCATTAGCTGCCTTCTCTGTACAAAGTTCCCATCTGGTGGACAGTGAGAGTTCCACCAAAGAGAGGGTCCAGCGAACACAGTGAGCAGGATCCTGCCAGCGCCATTTCTTTGCAGGCCCAGGACCCCGGTGGAGGGGGTGGGGGCGGGGTGAGGTGGGGTGGGGGAGGGGTTATGGGAAAGCAGTGACCTCACAGGGTGCTCCCCGACCAATGAGGGCCCGGCCTATGGTCGCTAGGATATGGAGGAGGGGCCTGAGAACACCGGTTGTCTTGAGATGTTGGGACCAGCAGGCACAACCGACCGACCCTCATTCCGCCGCACCTCATCCCAGCGCACCGCAGAGCGAAGCCGTCGCAGAAAGCGCGCCCAATAGCCAGCATGTCTGGGAAGAGGGGCCGTCGAGGGTCACCCGGTCGCCGCTCCCACACCGCCCGAGCCGAGCTGTCCTTCTCCGTGAGCCACATGGAGCGCCTCCTGCGGGAGGGCCACTACGCCCAGCGCCTGAGCTCGTCTGCACCCGTCTACCTAGTGGCCATCATCCAGTACCTGGCGGCCAGGGTCCTGGAGCTGGCGCGCCATGAGGCCCAGAACAGCAGCAGGAGGCACCTCACTCCGGAGCCGGTGGACGTGGCGGCCCGCAGCAACGCGCTGCTCAGCGACTTGTTCAGGACTATAGCACCATCTCCCAGGTGGCCCTGGCCCAGCCCTAGCTGCCCAACGACACCTGGGTTCCCGGCCCCCGGGGGGCGCGGCCGTCAGGCGCCAGGTCCGCTCACCGACCAACCGCACAGCCCGGGCGGCCCCGGCCTGCCTGCCGCCTTGGGCACAGTCACTGCGAGTCAATAAAGTGTTTCAAGAGACCCCCTGCGCATGCTTCACTCACTTGGAGTGGGAGGTGGTGGTGGTGGGACACCCCTCGTCGGAGGGATGGGGGCGGGGGTCTGGCCGGAGTTGGGGGGTGGGGGGCGTGGAGTCGGGGGTCACAGAGAGGAGCGGTCTCCCATGGTGACAGTGCATGGGGTGGCCCTGGGTGGGAGAGGCTGGCTGCGGCGGGGCTGGGGGCGGACTGGGGCCTGGGGTGAGGCCGGACAACAGAAGGCTGCCCCGCTGGCTCTGAGCAAGTCGGAGCCAGGCCAAAGTCCCCAGAGGGACGGGGTTCCTTGCGGCGCTCAACACCGCGAGGGCAGTGTCGTGATAGGGTGAGGGTGCCAAGGCGACCGACCGCCCTGGGTGCGGGAGGCAGGGGTGGGCGGACAGAGCGCTTGGCATGGACTCCCATGGGGCAGGGGCTTTGACGGGAAGATTGAGGCGTGATCGGGATTGGGGTGGGCAGGACACAATAACACATAGGCAAAGTCGGAATTAGGGTCACGTGGGGTCAAGAGTTTTTGGTTGTGTTCCCCTAGCGATGCCAAGAGATGCCCTGCTTGGCAACCTGCGTGAACAAGCTGTAACCTAGCAACAGTGGGCGGGCGCCCGGCCAGGCCCCACCCCAGCACCCCTGGTTTGCATACGAAGCTTGCACCAGGCACAGCCCCTACCCTCAAGATTCCTGCATATGAATCTTGACACTGGAAAGGCTTTTCTCCCAAACCCTCAATTTGCATATGTGACTTTCGCTGGACCGGGCTCTGCCTCCGATCACTCAATTTGCATGTCACCGTGGAAATGGCGGTTTAGCATAGAAAGCTAGAGTAGTAACCACGTGTGAGACACACGTTTTAAAATTAATTCTATATGTTTATGCCTTACGTATTTTTGATTAGTGAGAAACTTTATGCCTACTGCTTCCCTGATAGGGTACTAGCCTTTTAATGAAATTTAATTTCTTCATTTTTAATAATGAGAGTGTAATACCTGCCCACCATTTCAGAATAGTGGTTAGAAGAGTTAGAGAGAAATTACATATATTCGATATATAAACCTGATATATAATATATAACATAAAATATATTTTTAAAATATATAAAAATATAGTTGTGCTAAAATAAGAATTTACCAAGTAGTGGGGATAGTACTGCATGCAGTCCATGGCACTCTGTTATTTCTTTTTTTTAATATTATGCAATAAAATCACCCTCTTTTGGAGCCCAGTTCTACGAATTTAGCACATGTACATATGTGTGTATCCACCACCACATTCAGGATACGGAACAGCTCCAGCAGCCCAGGAAAGTCCCTGGTCTGCTGGCCCCGTTCAAGTGCTTGATTTTTGCTAAAATAACGTTTGTTACGTAGAGTCCTGGGTGGGCAGTTGGATGGTGAGCCAAGATTCAACAAAGACCACAAGGGAAAGTGAAGTAGAGAAGTTTATTACGGTACTCACAGGTCCTGGATGAGGTACACAGCACACCTGGAGGGCCACACAGGAGGTCAAGGCAGGGTACAGGCAGAGGGCAAGCAGCAGGACCTGCAGCTTATGCCTTTATTAGGGTCCATAGGTGATGTGTTTCTGAGGTTCCCTGGATAAGGCCAGATTGGCAATTCAAAACCATAAAAAGAGCAGGGTTTTCGTAAGCTCTGTTGGAGTCCTATCTAAGGGACCCACAAGGGGAAGGAGCTGGGAGGCGGAAGAGACTGTTTTATCACCAGGGGCTTTGGGGAACTCATATCAGTTACACTTTCTTGTGACTTAGCTGGCTGCCATCCAGGGCATGCCCTTGAGGTTAGGTTTCAGTCCACCCAAGGCCCCTGCAGGCCCCTTAGCCATACAAAAAGAATGCAGAGGCTGCAATATTATGGAGTAGTTTAACTAAACTCTCAACAGTTGTCAAACTCTTTCTTCAGACCTAACCCTTGACAACCACTGCTCTGTTCTCCATCTCTAAAAACTGCCTTTCCCATATGTCTTGCAAGTGGATTCATAAAGTGTGTCAGCTATTGAGGTTGGCTCCTATCACTAAACATACTGCTTTCGAGGTTCATCTAGATTGTTATGTGTATCAGTAGTTATGTTCTATTGTTGAGTAGTATTCCATTGTGTGCATGTACCACAGTTTGTTTACCCGTTGGCCTATTGTAGGACATTTTGCTTGTTTCCAGGTTTTGCAAATTTTTAATAAAGCTGATATGAACACTCATGGATAAGTTTTTGTATGAACTTAAATTTTCATTTCTCTTAGGTAAATACCCAGGAGCTGGACTGCTGGGTCATATGAAAAGACTCCTCAGATCTCTTCCCAATTAGCCTCATCCTCATCCCCTAGGGGCAACCACTGTTCTTATTTTTTTCACCACATATTGCTTTTGTCTGTTTTAGAACTTCAAATAATGGAATCATACATGTAAATACTTTCAATGAAGCCTCTTTTGAGATCCACTTATGTTGGACGTGTGCATCAATGATTCATTCCTTTTTATCACCTAGTGTTATTTAGCTATATTGGTAAACTACACATGATTTATACGTTCAACAGTTGATGGACATCTGGCCTGTTTTCAGTTCTTTATTATTATGAAAGAAGCTGCTATAAGCATCTGTGTTCATGTTACTGTGTACACTTATCTTTTCATTTTCCTTGGGTAATTCCTAAAAGTGAAAGTGTTTGTGTAATAGGTTAGGTGTATATCTAGCTTTATGAAAAACTGATAAGATACTAGAGGGGAAGATGGCGGAAGAGTAAGACACGGAGATCACCTTCCTCCCCACAGATAAACCAGAAATACATCTACACGTGGAACAGCTCCGACAGAACACCTACTGAAGGCTGGCAGAAGACCTCAGACCTCCCAAAAGGCAAGAAACCCCCCACGTACCTGGGTAGGGCAAAATAAAAAAGAATAAACAGAGACAAAAGAATAGGGGCGGCACCTGCACCACTGGGAGGGAGCCGTGGAGGAAAGGTTTCCTAGAAGCCCCTTCGCGGGCGGAGGCTGCGGGTGGTGGGGAGGGAAGCTTCAGAGCCACGGAGGTGAGCGCAGCCACAGGGGTGTGGAGGGCAAAGCGGAGAGATTCCCGCACAGAGGATCGGTGCCGACCGGCACTCACCAGCCCGAGAGGCTCGTCTGCTCACCCGCCGGGGCGGGCGGGACTGGGAGCTGAGGCTCGGGCTTCGGTCGGAGCGCAGGGAGAGGACTGGGGTTGGCGGCGTGAACACAGCCTGCAGGGGGTTAGTGCACCACGGCAGGGAGTCCGGGGAAAAGTCTGGAGCTGCCGAAGAGGCAAGAGACTTTTTCTTCCCTCTCTGTTTCCTGGTGCGTGAGGAGAGGAGATTAAGAGCGCCGCTTAAAGGAGCTCCAGAGACGGCACGAGCCGCGGCTAACAGCGCGGACCCCAGAGACGGGCATGAGACGCTAAGGCTGCTGCTGCCGCCACCAAGAAGCCTGTGTGCAACCGCAGGTCACTATCCACACCCCCCTTCCGGGGAGCCTGTGCAGCCCGCCACTGCCAGGGTCCCAGGATCCAGGGACAACTCCCCCGGGAGAACGCACAGAGCGGCTCAGGCTGGTGCAACGTCACGCCAGCCTCTGCAGCCGCAGGCTCGCCCCGCACTCCGTGCCCCTCCCTGCCCCCCCCCCCACCCCCCCCCCCCGCCTGAGTGAGCCAGAGCTCCCGAATCAGCGGCTCCCTTAACCCCGTCCTGTCTGAGCAAAGAACAGACGCCCTCCGGTGACCTACATGCAGAGGCGGGGCCGTATCCAAAGTTGAGCCCTGGGAGCTGTGCGAACAAAGAAGAGAACGGGAAATCTCTCCCAGCAGCCTCAGGAGCAGTGGATTAAAGCTCCACAATCAACTTGATGTACCTGCATCTGTGGAATACATGAATAGACAACGAATCATCCCAAATTGAGGAGGTGGACTTTGAGAGCAAGATTTATGATTTTTTCCCCTTTTCCTCTTTTTGTGAGTGTGTATGTGTATGCTTCTGCATGAGATTTTGTCTGTATAGCTTTGCTTTCCCCATTTGTCCTAGGGTTCTATCCATCCGTTTTCTGTTTTTGCTTTTCTTTAAAAAATTTTTTTTCTTAATAATCATTTTTTATTTTAATAACTTTAATTTATTTTATCTTACTTTATTTTATTTTATCTTCTTTCTTTCCTTCTTTCTTTCTTTCCTTCCTACCCTCCTTCCTTCCTTCCTTCCTCCACCCTCCCCCTCCCTCCCTCCCTTCTTTCTTTCTTTCCTTTCTTCCTTCCTTCCTTCCTTTCTTTCTTTCTTTCTTTTTCCTTTCTTTCTTTCTTTCTTTCTTTCTTCCTTCCTTCCTTCCTTCCTTCCTTCCTTTTTTTCCTTCTTTTTCCTTCCTTCCTTCCGTCCTTTCTTTCTTTCTTTATTTCTGCTTTTTCTCCCTTTTATTCTGAGCCATGTGGATGAAAGGCTCTTGGTGCTGCAGCCAGGAGTCAGTGCTCTGCCTCTGAGGTGGGAGAGCCAACTTCAGGACACTGGTCCACAAGAGACCTCCCAGCTCCACATAATATCAAATGGCGAAAATCTCCCAGAGATCTCCATCTCAACACCAGCAAACAGCTTCACTCAACGACCAGCAAGCTACAGTGCTGGACACACTATGCCAAACAACTAGCAAGACAGGAACACAACCCCACCCATTAGCAGAGAGGCTGCCTAAAATCATAATAAGGCCACAGACACGCCAAAACACACCACCAGACGTGGACCTGCCCACCAGAAAGACAAGATCCAGCCCCATCCACCAGAACACAGGCACTAGTCCCCTCCACCAGGAAGCCTACACAACCCACTGAACCAACTTTAGCCACTGGGGACAGACACCAAAAACAACGGGAACTACGAACCTGCAGCCTGCAAAAAGGAGACCCCAAACACAGTAAGATAAGCAAAATGAGAAGACAGAAAAACACACAGCAGATGAAGGAGCAAGATAGAAACCCACCAGACCTAACAAATGAAGAGGAAATAGGCAGTCTACCTGAAAAAGAATTCAGAATAATGATAGTAAAGATGATCCAAAATCTTGGAAGTAGAATAGACAAAATGCAAGAAACGTTTAACAAGGACCTAGAAGAACTAAAGATGAAACAAGCAACGATGAACAACACAATAAATGAAATTAAAAATACTCTAGATGGGATCAATAGCAGAATAACTGAGGCAGAAGAACAGATAAGTGACCTGGAAGATAAAATAGTGGGAATAACTACTGCAGAGCAGAATACAGAAAAAAGAATGAAAAGAACTGAGAACAGTCTCAGAGACCTCTGGGACAACATTAAACACACCAACATTCGAATTATAGGGGTTCCAGAAGAAGAAGAGAAAAAGAAAGGGGCTGAGAAAATATTTGAAGAGATTATAGTTGAAAACTTCCCTAATATGGGAAAGGAAATAGTTAATCAAGTCCAGGAAGCACAGAGAGTCCCATACAGGATAAGTCCTAGGAGAAATATGCCAAGACATATATTAATCAAACTGTAAAAATGAAATACAAAGAAAACATATTAAAAGCAGCAAGGGAAAACCAACAAATAATACACAAGGGAATCCCCATAAGGTTAACAGCTGATCTTTCAGCAGAAACTCTGCAAACCAGAAGGGAGTAGCAGGACATATTTAAAGTGATGAAGGAGAAAAACCTGCAACCAAGATTACTCTACCCAGCAAGGATCTCATTCAGATTTGATGGAGAAATTAAAACCTTTACAGACAAGCAAAAGCTGAGAGAGTTCAGCAACACCAAACCACCTTTACAACAAATGCTAAAGGAACTTCTCTAAGCAAGAAACACAAGAGAAGGAAAAGACCTATAATAACAAACCCAAAACAATTAAGAAAATGGGAATAGGAACATACATATCGATAATTACCTTAAATGTAAATGGACTAAATGCTCCCACCAAAAGACGCAGATTGGCCGAATGGATACAAAAACAAGACCCATATATTTGCTGTCTACAAGAGACCCACTTCAGACCTAGAGACACATACAGACTGAAAGTAAGGGGATGGGAAAAGATATTCCATGCAAATGGAAACCAAAAGAAAGCTGGAGTAGCAATTCTCATATCAGACAAAATAGACTTTAAAATAAAGACTATTAGAAGAGACAAAGAAGGACACTACATAATGATCAAGGGATCGATCCAAGAAGAGGATATAACAATTGTAAATATTTATGCACCCAACATAGGAGCACTTCAATACATAAGGCAAATACTAACAGCCATAAAAGGGGAAATCGACAGTAACACATTCATAGTAGGGGAATTTAACACCCCACTTTCACCAATGGACAGATCATCCAAAATGAAAATAAATAAGGAAACACAAGCTTTAAATGATACATTAAACAAAATAGACTTAA
The DNA here is from genome assembly GCF_937001465.1 of Orcinus orca. Taxonomy (NCBI): domain Eukaryota; kingdom Metazoa; phylum Chordata; class Mammalia; order Artiodactyla; family Delphinidae; genus Orcinus; species Orcinus orca. The sequence continues at coordinate 132,023,247 of NC_064580.1, forward strand.
TTGATATTTATAGGACATTCCATCTGAAAACAACAGAATAGACATTTTTCTCAAGTGCTCGTGGAACATTCTCTAGGATAGATCATATCTTGGGTCGAAAATCAAGCCTTGGTAAATTTAAGAAAATTGAAATTGTTTCAAGTATCTTTTCCGACCACAACGCTATGAGACTAGATATCAATTACAGGAAAAGATCTGTAAAAATTACAAACACATGGAGACTAAACAATACACTACTTAATAACGAAGTGATCACTGAAGAAATCAAAGAGGAAATCAAAAAATACCTAGAAACAAATGACAATGGACACACGACAACCCAAAACCTATGGGATGCAGCAAAAGCAGTTCTAAGAGGGAAGTTTATAGCAATACAATCCTACCTTAAGAAACAGGAAACATCTCGAATAAACAACCTAACCTTGCACCTAAAGCAATTAGAGAAAGAAGAACAAAAAACCCCAAAGTTAGCAGAAGGAAAGAAATCATAAAAATCAGATCAGAAATAAATGAAAAAGAAATGAAGGAAACGATAGCAAAGATCAATAAAACTAAAAGCTGGTTCTTTGAGAAGATAAACAAAATTGATAAACCATTAGCCAGATTCATCAAGAAAAAAAGGGAGAAGACTCAAATCAATAGAACTAGAAATGAAAAAGGAGAAGTAACAACTGACACTGCAGAAATACAAAAGATCATGAGAGATTACTACAAGCAACTCTATGCCAATAAAATGGACAACCTGGAAGAAATGGACAAATTCTTAGAAATGCACAGCCTGCCAAGACTGAATCAGGAAGAAATAGAAAATATAAACAGACCAATCACAAGCACTGAAGTTGAAACTGTGATTAAAAATCTTCAAACAAACAAAAGCCCAGGACCAGATGGCTTCACAGGCGAATTCTATCAAACGTTTAGAGAAGAGCTAACACCTATACTTCTCAAACTCTTCCAAAATATAGCAGAGGGAGGAACACTTCCAAACTCATTCTACGAGGCCACAACCACTCTGATACCAAAACCAGACAAAGATGTCACAAAGAAAGAAAACAACAGGCCAATATCACTGATGAACATAGATGCAAAAATCCTCAATAAAATACTAGCAAACAGAATCCAACAGCACATTAAAAGGATCATACACCATGATCAAGTGGGGTTTATTCCAGGAATGCAAGGATTCTTCAATATACGCAAATCAATCAATGTGATACACCATATTAACAAACTGAAGGAGGAAAACCATATGATCATCTCAATAGATGCAGAGAAAGCTTTCGACAAAATTCAACACCCATTTATGATAAAAACCCTCCAGAAAGTAGGCATAGAGGGAACTTTCCTCAACACAATAAAGGCCATATATGACAAACCCACAGCCAACATCGTCCTCAATACTGAAAAACTGAAAGCATTTCCACTAAGATAAGGAACAAGACAAGGTTGCCCACTCTCACCACTCTTATTCAACATAGTTTTGGAAGTTTTAGCCACAGCAATCAGAGAAGAAAAGGAAATAAAAGGAATGCAAATCAGAAAAGAAGAAGTAAAGCTGTCACTGTTTGCAGATGACATGACACTATACATAGAGAATCCTAAAGATGCTACCAGAAAACCACTAGGGCTAATCAATGAATTTGGTAAAGTAGCAGGATACAAAATTAATGCACAGAAATCTCTGGCATTCCTATACACTAATGATGAAAAATCTGAAATTGAAATCAAGAAAACACTCTCATTTACCACTGCAAAAAAAAGAATAATATATCTAGGAATAAACCTACCTAAGGAGACAAAAGACCTGTATGCAGAAAATTATCACACTGATGAAAGAAATTAAAGATGATACAAATAGATGGAGGGAAATACCATGTTCTTGGATTGGAAGAATCAACATTGTGAAAATGACTCTACTACTCAAAGCAATCTATAGATTCAATGCAATCCCTATGAAACTACCAATGGCATTTTTCATAGAACTAGAACAAAAAATTTCACAATTTGTATGGAAACACAAAAGACCCCGAATAGCCAAAGCAATCTTGAGAACGAAAAATGAAGCTGGAGGAATCAGGCTCCCTGACTTCAGACTATACTACAAAGATACAGTACTCAAGACAGTATGGTACTGGCACAAAAACAGAAATATAGATCAATGGAAGAGGATAGAAAGCCCAGAGATAAATCCATGCACATATGGTCACCTTATCTTTGATAAAGGAGGCAGGAATGTACACTGGAGAAAGGACAGCCTCTTCAATAAGTGGTGCTGGGAAAACTGGACAGGTACATGTAAAAGTATGAGATTAGATCACTCCCTAACACCACACATAAAAATAAGCTCAAAATGGATTAAAGATCTAAATGTAAGGCCAGAAACGATCAAACTCTTAGAGTAAAACATAGGCAGAACACTCTATGATATAAATCAGCAAGATCCTTTTTGACCCACCCCCCAGAGAATTGGAAATAAAAACAAAAATAAACAAATGGGACCTAATGAAACTTCAAGCTTTTGCACAGCAAAGGAAACCATAAACAAGACCAAAAGACAACCCTCAGAATTGGAGAAAATGTTTTCAAATGAAGCAACTGACAAATGATTAATCTACAAAATTTACAAGCAGCTCATGCAGCTCAATAACAAAAAAACAAACAACCCAATCCAAAAATGGGTAGAAGACCTAAATAGACATTTCTCCAAAGAAGATATACAGATTGCCAACAAACACATGAAAGAATGCTCGACATCATTAATCATTAGAGAAATGCAAATCAAAACTACAATGAGGTATCATCTCACACCAGTCAGAATGGCCATCATCAAAAAATCTAGAAACAATAAATGCTGGAGAGGGTGTGGAGAAAAGGGAACCCTCTTGCACTGCTGGTGGGAATGTGAATTGGTACGGCCACTATGGAGAACAGTATGGAGGTTCCTTAAAAAACTACAAATAGAACTACCATATGACCCAGCAATCCCACTACTGGGCATATACCCTGAGAAAACCATAATTCAAAAAGAGTCATGTACCAAAATGTTCATTGCAGCGCTATTTACAATAGCCCAGAGATGGAAACAACCTAAGTGTCCATCATCAGATGAATGGATAAAGAAGATGTGACACATATATACAATGGAATATTACTCAGCCATAAAAAGAAACGAAATTGAGCTATTTGTAATGAGGTTAATGGACCTAGAGTCTGTCATACAGAGTGAAGTAAGTCAGAAAGAGAAAGACAAGTACCATATGCTAACACATATATATGGAATTTAAGGGAAAAAATGTCATGAAGAACCTAGGGGTAAGACAGGAATAAAAACACAGACCTACTAGAGAACGGACTTGAGGATATGGGGAGGGGGAAGGGAAAGCTGTGACAAAGCGAGAGAGAGGCATGGACATATATACACTACCAAACGTAAGGTAGATAGCTAGTGGGAAGCAGCCGCATAGCACAGGGAGATCAGCTCGGTGCTTTGTGACCAGCTAGAAGGGTGGGATAGGGAGGGTGGGAGGGAGGGAGACGCAAGAGGGAAGAGATACGGGAACATATGTATGACTGATTCACTTTGTTATAGAGCAGAAACTAACACACCATTGTAAAGCAATTATACTCCAATAAAGATGTAAAAAAAAAGCCTGATAAGCTATTTTCCAAAGTGTTTGTACCATTTTACACTCTCACTATGTATGAGGGTTCCGGTCATTCATTTATTCTTGCCAAAATTTGATGTTGTCAGCTGGTTAGTTTCAGCCATTCTGGTGGATGTACAGTGATATCTCATGGTGGCTTTAATTTTCAATTACCTAACGACTAACGATGTTGAGCATATTTTCAATTTGCCAATAGAGAGATATTAAAATCTCCAACATAATTGTAATTTTTCTCATATCTAAATAACCATCCCAGTTTTCTTAGGCCTTCTGTTTGTATGGTACATATTTATACTTTTACTTTCAGTCTTTCTTTGTCCTCATATTTAGAAAGCGTCTCTTTTTAAATTTTTATTTTATTGTGATAACCCTTAAAATGAGATCTATCCTCAATACATTTTTACTGTACAATATATTATCATTGATTATAGATACAATGTTATACAGCAGATCTTGAACTAATTCATCTTGCTTATCTGAAACAATGCCCATTGATTAGTAACTCTCCATATCCCCCTCCCCTTAGTACTTGGCAACTACCATTGCACTCTGATTCTACAAATTTGACTACGTTAGATACCTTGTATAAGTGTAATCATGCCATATTTGTCTTTCTGACTGTCTTATTTCACTTAGCATAATGTCCTCAAGCTTCATCTGTATTGTTAAGGAGCATTTCTTATAGCCAGCATATAGTCATGTGTTGCTTTTATACACAGTATGATCATCATATTAGTCTGCTATGTTGCCAGAGCTGAAAGTAAGTCCTATCAATATTTTAAAGATGTTGGAACCATGTTCTAGTTGGAATTCAGTTTCAAAATACTCTTTGCTCCTCTTTCCTTGGTGGCCTTTGCATAATAGGTTTCCACATGCTCATGTATTGGGAATGAGAACTCAGCATCTAATTCCCCATTCCACTTCTTGCTCCAGATATATTTCTTTTATATGTACAATGATTTATGGAATTTAAAAATCTTAATTAAACTCTTTAATGTTTAAAAAAATTAACAGTGTTTCTCCAGGCCTACCTAGGATTCCAGAGCCAAAGATAGAGATGAGGGTTCTTTGTAAAAGGCCAAGAATTTGCTTCCTTTTTTAGCAACTTTCTCAAGGTTTTCAGACCATCAGAGTGGTACTGTCATATGTAGAGGCTTGGACTATCAGTCTTTCTGCTGAATACTCACTGAGTAGGGTAGATGGTCACATCTTATATTTTCCCATCTCTATCTTCTCTGATCATGTTTACTTAACGTTACAGACTACTTTTACTCAGGGATTTTCCTCAGCCCCTAATTTATATTTAACATTTTTAGTTAATACTTTTCTTTATCATCATTTTAGACATTTTATAATGAGGAACTAATAATCTATACACATACAAACAATTTCCTAGTTTCTATTTTATAAAAAAAGATTTTCACACACAGCAATACAAACTCAAGTAATATTTGTATGGGATCCTTGAACTGGAGGTGAGTTCTTGGATATTCTTTGTGTATATGTTCCCTCTACAGGTAATGGTTTGACTTCATCGGCTGCAGTACTACAACATTAGGCTATAGACAAGAATTTCGCATTACATATCAAACCTACCTTATAGTACATTAAGTGGATGGGATTAAGGCAGGCAGAGAAGTACATTATTTCTCTTTTTTTGTCACTACAATATTAATTCATTTTTAATATAAATTTATTTATTTTTGGCTGCATTGGGTCTTAGTTGCTGTGTGCGGGCTTTCTCTAGTTGCTGCGAGTGGGGGCTACTCTTCGTTGTGGTGGCCTCTCATTGCGGAGCACAGGCTCTAGGCACATGGGCTTCAGTAGTTGTGGCGTGCGGGCTCAGTAGTTGTGGCTCATGGGCTCTAGAGCGCAGGCTCAGTATTTGTGGCGCACGGGCTTAGTTGCTCCGTGGCATGTGGGATCTTCCCGGACCAGGGCTCGAACCCGTGGCCCCTGCATTGGCAGGCGGATTCTTAACCAGTGTGCCACCAGGGAAGTCACTACAATATTCTTAACCGACCTCATTTTTCTAGTGAAAGCCAAAACCATAAACTAGTTCAATGCATAATACCTACTTAGGCTCTGTTGGCCCTTCAGATGATCAGTTAAAATGATGCATTTTGCATAACTGTGAGAAATAGTCTTTCTTTTTCTTCTTATCTTTCCTTTTTTCTCTCTGGGTATGGATCTCTCTCTCTCTCTCTCTCTTTCTCTCTCTCTCTCTCTCTCTCTCTCTCTCTCTCTCTCTCTCTCTCTCTCACACACACACACACACACACACACACACACACACACACACAAGAGACAAAGAGTGGACTCTGTTTATAGACAATGAGGGTCTTTTAGAAGTTTGAGGCTAGTGATTCTGAATCCCAGTGCCATCGTGAGCTAGATGCAGGCAAGTGAGGAAACACGGCACCAAATGGCTATTCTAGGACAATTTCTGAGATGCACAGGCTTGCATTTTCGATCAGTGCTGAGTTGTCTCTATTTGGCAGTTGTGCTGGAAGCAGTCCCAGAATTTTCAGGTGAGTTGATACTTTCTGATGCTCTCTTTTCTTTTGGTACTAGGACAGTCTCCATCCCTACCCACCACACGTTTAGTTATTACTGTTACTAGTTATTACATTTAGTTATTTTGGTATTACTCATTACTATTGTGGAATGAGTATAGAAAACATCTGTGAGTTGATACATCCTAATATCATCTGATCAGCACCAGTGAAGAGGAAGGGAGCTGCACTGAGCCAAAGTATTCTTAGAGCACAGAGAATGAAGCTGATTTTGGAGTGAAATGTAAGGGAGAATAAGAAAATTGATGTGAGAAGATAGAAGATGAGATTTTCCTCATTATAAACCCAAGAGATGCACTTGAAAAAAACTCCACTTTCCCAAGCATTTCTTGCTGTTCTGCGGACATGAGAGTCTTGTGTTTATATGCAGAAGGAAATTGTATGCTGTCAGGGAACTGCTAAAGCAAGAAAAGGAAGTCAAGAATAACTGGCCTATGAAGTCTTCTGAGAGAGATACCAAATACCTCTTTTCTGCAGAGGTCTGAATATTATTTGGCTTTTGTGAATGTTTCAGAGTTAGGCTTCTTCCTGTTGATACTGAAACTATCCCCAGAGCCCAGGTTATAGAAAAATTACTTCAGAGAAAGAAATGGGTTCAAGATTAAATACTTTCCTGGAGAACAGCAAAATGGAGTCTTCACCAGCAGAGCAAAGTAGATCCTTAACACAATTACCTTAATGATTTAGGCCAGATGTCTTGTCAGCAGGAGACAGCCTGTATCAGATTTGGAGGATTTTATGCCTATGTTAACAAAATTCACTACAAATATATCTTTCCATTTGGTTTATGTAGCCACAGCTCTTGACAGCCCTTCCCTCTGCTTCCCTCCAGAGGACTCTTGGGGACATTACATAAAGTGACACTGGTGAACATCAGCCCTGGCCTAAGTGTCAGGAAAATGTATTCTTTCCTTGCTATATAGATAGGGAAACTGTGGTTGACTCTGGGGACAAGTAAGTGGAAAAGCCAAATCCACTCTTTTAAACAATATGATGATTTGTATTATTCACAGCATCACTAGAGCTTGTGAGATAACTAAATTGTTAACTGTTCTTCAGTTTATTCTGAAGCAAGATGGTGGCTCATGATTTAATGTTGGAAACTTATTGTTACTGTTATTTAGTTGAGTCAAGAGTTTAAATGCCACATTTAATGCTACTATCTTTTTAAATTTGTTTCATTTTTGAGGATTGTATTTTTGTTGTCGTTGAAAGTATAATAAGGTTCTTGTTCCAACTCTAGAAAATACGATCATAACTCAAAGCCACTAGGATCCAGAGCCAAACTCATACTCTTATTATTACCTTTTCGTAGAAGAGTAACTTCAGACAGAGAGAGATTAAGTAATTGAGGGAGAAAGGAAAGAGGAGGTCAGTGCTCAAGATCTAGTACCAAGTAGCAGATGTGAGGAGGGGGCATCAGGGTATAAATAAGAGATGAGTTGAGGGTTCTGCACCTGAGAAGTTCAGAAGTTGGTCAAGAGGTAGAGAGCACAAAGGATGGAGGGTACCAGTTCACCAAAGAGGATGTGAGGAATTGAAAGCTTCTGTCTCTTCTGACTGGGGAGTTGTTTACATTTTGCAAGGACAGGATTGTTAGATTCCATGCCTGTGTGGGATTCCACCTTCTCCCCTCAGGCCCTCCCTGTTGGGTAGGTCATAGATGAACTATTTTCCATATTTTCTCAGTAAAAGGCTACATTGTACTCTGGAACAGATTTTAGGTAGGGTATGAGATTCTGTGAACTTGTATACCTTTCCCATTAAGTCATAGGCTGATACCTTTCCTATTAGATCATATATCAGAATTGGCTTTAATGACAAGTGATTCTAAGATCCCTACATTACATGATCTGATCCTCATCAGAGTATACATGTTCTGGTCATTTGAATGGGTATAGGTGTGTAGAGTGTAACAGGAAATTAAAATAAGCTAAATGTACCAATAAAAGTTGAAGATGAGTGGTTGTGCATGAATCCAAGAGCAGAAGGCAACAGTGTAAAGTCAAAAGCCTAGATTTGAGTTCTAGCTCCATAACATATTTTTTTATTTCTTATCAATTTCACCTGTTGATTCTCTCTGTATTCTGAAAGTATTTCTCATACTAGTCCTTCTTGTAATATATGTGATTTTCTGTAATGATGACTTATCTTTGCTGCTTATGTTGGTTTAATCTGTAATCATCTTCTTTCCTTACCTTCTCTCCCTAATCCATTTACTTCTTAGTTTCTTAACTTTCTTATTTGCTCCATTTTTAATTTGTGCATTCTCATGTGCATGTCTTTCATCAGCTCAGGAACGTTTTTCTTCCAGCTTTAAATTTGTTTATTTCTTCTGCTTGTTCAATAGTAGGCTATTCCTCAAAAAACATCAAATATCAACATATTAGCTTACCATTGTCTGCAAAAGATTATCTAGTTCATCTTTATCAACAATTTGATCTTATACACCAATGCATTGTTCTTGAATTATTTAAGACTCATTTTTTTATCCATAAAGTAGATATTATACCAACCTTATTTTATGAATCTCCTTTCCACCCAACTTTGTTCTCTCCTTGTGATGTCCTACTACTATTGTAAACAGGACTCTTTTGTGGAAAAAAAAACTCAGAAAGTTTATTCTGTATTTTTTAGATTATTATTATTATTTTTTTGCGGTATGCGGGCCTCTCACTGCTGTGGCCTCTCCCGCCACGGAGCACAGGCTCCAGATGCGCAGGCCCAGCAGCCACGGCCCACGGGCCCAGCCACTCCGCAGCACGCAGGATCCTCCTGGACCGGGGCACGAACCCGCGCCCCCCGCATCGGCAGGCGGACTCTCAACCACTGTGCCACCAGGGAAGCCCGTGTAGATTACTTTGTAAGATATGCTCTTTTTCTGAGTTAACTAGCTGCTCTTCCTTTCTCTTGTTCTTCATTAATTTTTAACTTAAACTTCACATTAATTGCTTTTTTCTTTGTTCAATTTCAGGAAATATTGAGATTTGTCCTGATTGTCTTTAGCTAGAGTGAGTTAACTACCTTTAGTTCTGCTCTATGTCTGCTTGCATCTTAGTCTACCCTACTTTTGATATCTACAGTGATATTTTAGCTTGACTAGAATTCTAACAGTTTTCAGTTCACATTACTCTACACTACTGATATGACTGCTTTATCCTGGACAAAAGTCCAGGACCGAATGTCTTCACTGGAGAATTCTACCAAACATACAAAGAATTTACACCCATCCTTCTCAAACTATTCCAAAAAAATGGAAGAGTAGGGCACACTCCCAAATTCATTCTATGAAGCCACCATCATCCTGATACCAAAATCAGACAAAGACATTACCAAATAAGAAAATTACAGACAAATATCTTTGATGAATATAGATGCAAAAATCCTCAACAAAGTATTAGCAAACTGAATCCAAGGAGGTATATAAGGATCATACAACATGATCAAGTTGGATTCATTCCATGGTCACAAGGATGGTTCAACATATAGAAATCAAATAGTGTGATACACCACATTAACAAAAGAGAAGACAAAAGCCACACGATCAACTCAATAGACCCAGAAAAAGCATTTGACAAAATTCAACATCCATTCATGATAAAAAACAAACTCTCACCAAAGTGGGTATAGAGGGAACATATCTCAACATAACAAAAGGCATTTATGACAACCCCACATAATACTCCATGGGGAAAAGCTGAAAGCCTTCCTGCTAAATTCAGGAATAAGACAAGGATGCCCACTCTCACCACGTCTATTCAACATAGCATTTGAAGCCTTAGACAAGCAATCAGACAAGAAGAAGAAATTAAAGTTATCCAAATTGGAAGGGAAGAAGTAAAAATGTCATTATTTGCAAATGACATGATACTGCATATAGAGAACCCTAAAGTATCCACACAAAAACTGTTAGAACTAATAAATGAATTCAACAAGGTAGCAGGATACAAGATTAATGTACAAAAATCTCTTGCATTTCTTTAATAATGAAATAGAAATAAAAAGTAAAAAAACAATTTCATTTTAAAAACACGTACAGGGCTTCCCTGGTGGCACAGTGGTTGAGTCTGCCTGCCAATGCAGGGGACACGGGTTCATGCCCCGGTCCGGGAAGATCCCACATGCCGCGGGGTAGCTGGGCCCGTGAGCCATGGCTGCTGAGCCTGCGCGTCCGGAGCCTGTGCTCCGCAACGGGAGAGGCCACAACAGTGAGAGGCCGCGTACCGCAAAAAAAACAAAAACAAAAACAAAAAAAACAAAACAAAAAAACACGTACAAGAAAATAAAATACTTAAGAATAAACCTAACCAAGGCGGTGAAAGACCTTTACACTGAGAAAGTATAAAACATTGATAAAGGAAATTGAAGATGATTCAAAGAAATGGAAATATCTCACTTGGGGTTGGGAAAACTGCTGCCACTCACACACAAAAAATGGGGCTTCTGTTAGTAAATAAAGGGAGAAATAAATACTGTGTATTTCATTAAAAGTGTCTGATGCAGGCTGATAAGACTTGAGACCATGGAATAGTATCCTGGGTTTCAAAATAGAAGAAAAGAGTAACTGCCAGAAACTACATTGTACTCTATTTTGTTCAGACTCATCTGATATTGTTTCCAGCACCTTAAGAAGTTTATTGTCAAACTAGACAGGATTCATAAGAGATTTCCACGTATGGTGAGGAGTTTGAAAACCATTTAGAAAGAAGAAAAGTTGAGAAAATTTGGTTTGTGATCCAAGAAAGTCCAAGGAAATCACTGTGCTTAAACATCTAAGGAAGCATCACGGGAAAGCGGGTTCAGTCCTGTTCTATGTAACTCCACGTAAGAGAAGTAGGATCATTAAATAGAAGTTGCAGCAGGCAGGCCAGGGTTTCAGTCAACATGCGAAAACACTTTAACAGAACTATCCAACAACCATGTTTCAAATTCCCTGTTACTAAAAGGTGTTTAAGCAGATGCCAGAGGACCAATTGCTGGGATTCTGTAAAAGATATTCAGGGACTGTGTGGCGGGCTAGCCAAGATGAAATTGGAGGTCCTTCACCCTACACAAAATCGTTTGGGAGTTATACAGTATTTTGCTCCATTGTCTATATCTCTAAAGTTCCCTCAGGCTACCTAAAGAAAGTCCTGAAGAACCATACAGCTCATGCCTGTGAAGGAGAGAAACTGGGAATCACTTGCCCACAAAAGACATCTATCAGCATCCTTTCTGCTTTTTATGGTCGTAAAGTTCCTGGTGAAAACTTTTGTCCAACTCTAACTGGTAAGACCAGTGAAAATGCCACCTGTGTGTCAGTCACAGCTAGACAGGTAAGATCCAACTTCTCAGAAAGCAAGGGCCCCAGTAACTTTGCATTCAAAAGGAAACCTATCTAATTTTATTTGATAAAATAGTAGATTAGATATGTAATTACCAGGGAAATGTGAGTAAAATGGAAAAGAAAGAAATTAATCATAGATGGCTTGACTACACCATTTAGATTAGAAGAGTTTTGATTTTAGTTACATAATCTTAATTTGACCATTTCCCTTCCTCTCTCATATAATAATAGCTGACATTTTTTGAGTACTAACTATGTGCTAGGCATGTTGTTTGGCACAGTACATGAGTTCTCTCCTTTAATACACATAACCACGTGAAGTAGGAAATATCTTTAAATATCATTTTATAGATGAGGAAACTGACGATCAGATAGGTGAACTGATTCTCCCAAGGTTACACAGCTATTCAGTGATAGAGGTTATTGGTGACCTAGATAGAGCTGGATTAAGGTATCTATCATTTAGGAAGCTTCCTAGGAGCGCAGTATCTAATAGAAGCTAAAATATACCTGGAATCAATTGAGAACATTATAGTTCTCCCTAGAGGCTAATATATAAGCAGCTTCCTGACTGACATCATTTAATCCTTATCTGCTTGAGAGAATACACTCTCCATCTTTACTTTCTTGGTAGCAATTCACTTAATCTTATTCCTGCCACCACTAACTCCACTGAAGTCACTATTAATCCTCATGAAGTTACCTTTGATGGATACTTTTATGTTTTAATCTAATGTGACTTCTTGGTGTCACTTGACATAGTCTACCATTCCACCTTTCTTTAAACACTCAGTTCCTTTGGTTCTCATGATACCATGCTCTCTTGTTTTTTTTCTCACCTTTAAGTGCTGCCTCTCTCATTCCCATTTTAACTAACCACAATAATTGTTCGGCTACCTGGTGTTTTTAACCATTTCCAGAACCAGAGAGTATTCAACTTGTCCATATATTAAAAGCTTTCATTTCTGTATAAATTAGATCTGAAAATAGCCTTTTGCTTAACTTGTGCCAGGAATTCGTATCTCTATTTAACATACAAAGAAATACAATTTCACAGAGGCAATTTGTTGATAATCACATAACAAGTAAGTAACAGAGCTGTAATTCAAGGCCTTAGTGTTTATGTCTAATCCATAACTATATATACATTCTCTTCTAAGAGTTCAGTAAATAGAATGTCTAGATGTCAGGGGAAAAAGAAACATTTTATTGGAAAGTTAAAGAATTTAACTTTTTTAAATTTTGTAAAATTCATTAGTGGAAATAACACATTGATGTGAACTTTTATTCAGTAATTTCTCTCTCTTTCCCTTCCTCACAAGAAACTCCTGGATGAGTGCAAGGACCAACGCTGGTGTCAGATATCTGTGAATAGTCAAATGTTTGGACAAGATCCATGTCCTGGCACATACAAGTATCTTGTAGTATCTTATAAATGTAGACCAGGCAAGTTTCACAGCGGTATTTAAAATCAAGAGGGAATTTACCAAAAAGGATGGGACCTACATAGTTTGTGGGCTCATTTCTAAGTGCAATTTCTGTTTTCATGCTTAGCAATTTAAAAAGCACTGCATAATACCTTAAGCTGTATAACCCAGAAACACAAAATACTTCTTGGTGACAGAGGCTTACTTCTATTCTATAATTAAAGAAAGATTTGAAATTTACCTAAAAGTAAGAGCTTTAACCCTCCTCTTATTTAAAAATTTTTCATGGAATCCCAAATTTGGGTTGTAATCCTTCTGATAGCCGATTTCTACAAGTTCAGATGACTCTATTATATATTTCTCCTCATTTTAAGGAGGCTTAAACTATCAATGCTTCAAAACAGTTTAAAAATATAAGTGTTGGAATGTAATACTGAATTTGAAAGGGAATCTAAAGTATCAACCTTGTTTCCTAGTGAACTACCGAATAAAGACAGTATGTGAGAATGGGACGCTGAGGCTTCGGTGCAGAAATAAATCTGTCTTGACAATTTTCTCTGCAAATTATGGCAAATTCATGGAAGGAAAACAAGAATGTGATGTAATGAATAAAAATGGACCTGTCATAGGTATGTTGGAAATAGAAGACACACAAATCTACAACAGACTTTTCCAAATTCTCTGTTCAACATTAGTGACTTACTGAACTTTAAATAATGGACTAATATATTCCAGATCACTATGATATCCAACATATAAGCAATGTTATGAGACTAGCATTGAATATATAACATGTACATTCTCAGCTGGTTCAAAACTATATTATGAGCAAGAGTATAATCTTGATCAGCTAGTTCAGAGCCACAGAAATGTTGGTTTTGAAAGCTATGCCTTATATGTTTTGCAGAGACAGTGTGGGTGTAAGACAATGCTTAGTTTTAAAATGTGCAAACTCAGTAGCCTCTGCCTACTCCAATTTATTCTGAAGCGTATGCCATAGAAAAAATTAACATTCTTAAGTATTTAATTGGAAAGCCCAGTTACATTGACATTCTCAGTTAATAATGCAACATTGTATCACATTATTGCTGAAGTGTGCTGAAACTTTAGTATCAATAAATAGGGTCTGTGTGCAATTTCCAGTGCCATAATTTCTGTCTTTGGCCTATACTGCTCTCATTTTCAGTGATGCTGCTCTGTGATTATTGTTGCATTGTGTTGCTTCCTGGTATATTCATGGTTCTGTAGAAGGCATGTTTCTTGAATGCTTCAGGTCAAAAAGCTTTGAATAACCTTTGTTGATTTGCATAAACCTTGGCATAGTTCAGGGCAAAATCTTCATAAACCTGTTCCCTATTACACAGGATTATGCACAGGATTATTTAGTTTACCTCTGGTCCAGCGATTCTCAATCAGAGGTGATTTTAACCTCTTTCCCAAAGACACTGTGTCTGGAAACATGTTTGGTTCTCACAACTGGGGGCAGTTGTTACTGACATCTAGTGGGTAGAGGTCAAGGATGCTGTTAAACATTGTACAATGCACAAGACAGCCCCCTACAACTAAGAATTATCCAGCCCTAAAAGTCAATAGTCCCAAGGTTGAGAAACTCTGCTCTAGTGATAGAGCATAAGATACCTCTGACCTGGCTCCCTCATCTACACTTCAATTCCTTCTCCCGTAAGAGACAGAAGAAAATTAATATTTAAAAATGTTAGCCATAAGCATTTTCCAAGTCACTAGTCAGTACTAATATCTTTAATTGCTAAATACATATAGATACTGAAAATCTAAAATAATACACTGCAAACTCTATATTCAGAGCAGTAAAAAGAATTTGAGCTGGTAGGAGCTTGGAGAAAATTAGAATCTTTAAAACCCTTGGCAAACAAAAATTGTATTGCATGTTTTCAAGTACAAAAATCACAAGAGTTTCTTTCATGCATTTCGGAGGAGAGAAAACCTAAGACTAGGCACTATTTGATATTTTCCAAGAACCTGGGAGGTCCTATGGTTTTGCTTCCTAGGGAAGATAAGCCAAGATGCTGGCTTCTCTCTAAGCCAAAAGACAATTCTGGACCTGGTGTTGTGTTAAAGCCTGGCAGTATGATGTGACAGAGAAAAAAAATCAAGATTACTCTTTCCATCCAAGAATAATGTGCATTTGTTGCTGTTGCCCAGCATCTATTTTCCCGTCCTACCAACATCCTGAATTTCCTATTAGGAAATTATTAACATCGACTATAGTCTAATGGGACAATACTATTCACTAGTCAAGGAGTGGGCATGCTAGCCAAGTCAGGCCAATCCAGTAGATATTCTTTCCATGATCATTTGTATCTCAAGTAAAGTGACAAAGAGGATAACAGTATCCAGATTCATTTACCCCAGTGGTGATATCCTGAATAGACTGTTTTGACTGCAAGACCATCCTTTTAGTTCTGTTTCCTTGAGACCTCAAAATATTTTGCATTTTTAAAAAAAAAAAAACACTCTCAAGCCTGCATTGCAGAAATACCTATTCTTGTTCTCCTATGCATTCTACGTCTTTTTTTCTTCCCAACTCTCAAATTATTTGTTTGTTTGAATCCTAACCAACAGAGTGCTTAGCTCCTGATGCTCTACAAAGAGTCTTGAGACAGTGCCAAAAGAGAGAAAACTGTACACTGTTTGCAGATACAGCTACTTTTGGTGAACCTTGTTTCCCAGGAGTGAAGAAACAGCTGCAAGTTTCCTACATATGTGGTAAGAAAAACAGGGTATCTCTATCACTTAATAAATTACTGTGAGAAAGCTACAGTATTATAAGTTATATTTTACAATTACAATAATAGCTAAAATCTGTATAGCACTTTTCAGTTTAAAATTTTTTTGACATCCATGTTTCTCACTTGATTATTACAATAATCCTGTGAGGTAGGTATGTATTATTCCCATTCTATAGAAAAGCAAACAGAGGTTCAGAAAGTAGAAGTAACATGTTCAAGGTTATACAGTTATTAAGTGACTTTGATTCCATACCTGTGAGATACTCAGGATAAAATTATAAGTAAGCAGGTATATATATGCATATGGATCTGAGGGTGAGGCCAGTACTGAAGGTATTAGGAGATGTATCTTTTGGGGATGCTTAGGTACAAGCGGTAGAGGTCAACGTAAGCTGACTGAGCAGAAAAAGAGTTTATTAAAAGGGCAGTGGGTGTCTCAAAGCAGTTATTGAGAAGGACGTATAACCTGGCTCAGCTATACACCAAAGAAGAATGCCCCAAACTGTACTTTGGAACTTTCTGGTAAGAAAAATGCTTATTCCACTAAACAGCTGCTGCCACCAAAGAGAGAAAACTTATGTCTCTAGCTTCCAAGTCAATCTGGCATAGACACATCTGATTGGGGGAGCCTAGGTCATGTTACAAATCCCTAGTTGTAAGGGAGATTGGGAAAGTCAGTATCTAGAACTTTCATCTCCTATGACAGGAGGTAGATTTTTCTCTGCACAAAAACCCATAATGTGAGTTAATATTGCAGTCATAGAAAGGGGTTAAGGCTTTGAGTAGCCAAAGCGGTTAACAGAGCTATCACTCATATATCTTAAAATATGCTTACATTCTCCTTAAAAGGTTAATGATATTTATCCTACTAATATTTATAGAACGGGGAAATCTCCAAACAATAAGGTGATCTAGCATGATAACTGTTGTGTATAGTTTGAAGAGAAGAGGGGCTAGAACAAAGTCCAAAGGAATATTAGCCTTAAGATACTTGCAGAGAAAAAGAGATTTCAAAGGGGTCTAAGAAGAGATAAGTGAAGTATGAAGAAGATGAGAAGAATGTGATGTGAAAGCATAAAGGGTGACTGATGGAAAGGAAGAAGTAATCAACTGTGCCTATAATGTTAAGAGGGACAGTGAGATGAAAACTTAGAGATAGCTCTAAGGGGATGTGAGATCAGAGAAATTTTTATTTTTGATTTAAAATATGTCAACATTTTTCTAAACTGAGAGGAAGGAGCCATTCCATACATCAAAACAATGGCCTCATCTTCTTCGGTTTTTGGCAAATCCTCATTTTGAAATTGCTTCAGTCCAAACTCTTCACTACTTTCCAGTTCAAGAGTCCTTAGTACTTAGTGTACACTCCTTACTTCTGTGCTTTGAAATTTCATTAGTACATTTATTTCTTCCTCTGTTCTGTGACAATGCCTAGACTATTACCTGATTCAATGCTTAGAATTTATTCCATGGAAATAAATAGGTATGTTAATGCTGTCATTTAAAATTCAGGTTTAACACTAATTTAGTCTCTCACAATATATTATTTTTTTAATGAATGTCTGCCAAATATAAACTTTCTATCCATCCCCACTATACGAACAGTAGCTGCAATTCCCATGCCAAATTTTCTACTCCTTGATGTTTTGCATTTCAGTGCCTATAAAGTTGCTGCAACAAATGGACCATAGCTCACTGGACCCATTTACACTGTCTGATTATATATATGGTAAGTATCAGAAGACATTCTGCATAGTAGGACTGCCTACAAGTGAATGATTAGAAATGGAATAGCTAAATAGTTTTATTTAATACAAAATTTTCTTTTCTTTATCCTTTCCCCCTTAAAAAACTTGGATCCAAACTGATCTCTTGCAGAATGGCTTCCTGTAAAATATCTCTTCCATTCTGACACAGTCATGGGAATTTAATCTAGTCTAGAGTCTTAAGTGCAAAAATAAAGCCTTGTAAAAATAGAATTTAATATTTGAAATGGTACTTTATTGCCTAACTATTGGAAATCTTGCCTAGAATGTCTGACAGTGGAGAGCTTCTTCCATACAGTAGATCCCTTCCATACAAACAATCTCTGGGACTCAGATGTTATATCATAATTAGATATTTAAATTATAGAGTTAAATTATAGAGTTAATATATAATAGCAGAGTCTAAGGTGATTAGTCCAAACTTCATTAATATTTGACTCATTCTCAAATGGCAAACTTCCTCCAAAAAGTTTTCTTTTATTTCATTTTTTGCAGATTTTTGGAGGTATAATTTACATACCATAAAATTCACCCATATTAAGCATACAATTAGTGATTTTTAGTATATGCACAGAGTTGTGTAACCATTACCACGGTCGTATTTTAGAACATTTTATTACCCCTAAAAGAAATCCTGTACCCAGTAGCAGCTTATATTGGATTCCCAAGAGACCTATTGACTCAAAAATAGTTAAGAATACTGATACATTAGCAGTCCAATGCAGTTTTCAAATGATGTCAAACGCCATAGACCTTTTTGGTGAAAGTATATGTAGAAGGGTGAATTTTTGAGCAGGTCCCTTATAGATGCTCCTAGATGACTCTGTCACTCCAACATACCCAAAGCTGGCCAACAAACTGGGGAGACAGAATAGGTTACCACCCCCTTGAGACACATTTCCCATAGGGTTGACTCACTTCCTATATGGTCGTCAGGAAAAGAAGTATCCCTGCTCCATCTTATACAAATTACTCTCACAAACATGCATGCATCTTCATTCCTTGAGATCTCTGGCACATGGATGACAATTTTCTTTTCTGTAGTAATGAGTGAAGTGTTCTGTTTGTGACTATTAGATCAATATTATTAATTGTGTTGAGTTTTCACATCCCTCCTTTACTCCTGTAAGTTTTTAAAAAATATTTATTTATTTATTTTTATATTTATTTTTGGCTATGTTGGGTCTTCATTTCTGTGCGAGGGCTTTCTCTAGTTGCGGTGAGCAGGGGCCACTCTTCATTGCGGTGCGCAGGCCTCTCACTATCGCGGCCTCTCTTGTTGTGGAGCACAGGCTCCAGATGCACAGGCTCAGTAGTTGCGGCCCACGGGCCTAGTTGCTCCGTGGCATGTGGGATCTTCCCGGAGCAGGGCTCGAACCCGTGTCCCCTGCATTGGCAGGCAGATCCTCAACCACTGCGCCACCAGGGAAGCCCTGTAAGTTTTTGATTATGGACGTTGAGGCTATGTTATCACTTGCCTAAGATATTACATCATCCTGGTGTATTGACCTTTTATTTGTATGTAGTGACCTTTTAAGTCTTCAGTAAGTTTTATTACCCTAACGTCTATTGTGTTTGATGTTAATATAGTTGCACCAACATTTTTTGGTTTGCATTTTCCTGTTATAGCTTTAAAGTTCCTATTGCTTTCTACATTTCAGGATTGGCATATTTTCATTTTATTCTGATTTTCAAATTTATTTGCATAGAGTTGAGCAAAGTAGACTCACATAGAACTTTTAAACTTTTAATTTTGAAATAACTTCAAACATATAGAAAACTTTTAAGAATAGTACAAAGAACTCACCTAGGTTCTCCATTTAAAAATATTTTTTGTACATCATGCAGGGACTTCCCTGACAGTCCAGTGGTTAAGACTCTGGGCTTCCACTGCAGGGGGCATGAGTTCAATCCCTGGTCAGGGGACTAAGATCCCACATGCTGTGTGGCAAAAAATTTTTTTTTATCACATTTGCTTTGTTATTATATCACCTAACCATCTATCTCTGGGTATATATCCATAATACTATTTTTCTGAACACATTGAGGATATGTTGTAGATTTGATGTCCCAGTATTCTAAAGTAGTTCAGTGTATATCTTTAAAACTACAAGCATCTCTCATTCATAAGCATGGAGCAAAAACCATAACCATTAATCCATACAAAGACATACATACAAACAATTGTATATCCATAAAACCCTTGAAATCTGGGAATTAACACTGACAAAAACCACCATTTAATCCAGATACCCTTTTCAAAAATTTCCAGTTGTTTCAATAATGCTCTTTATAACTATATATTTTTTTCTGATCTAGGATTCAATACATGATCATATGTTGCATTTACGTTTCATGTTTTTAGTTTCAGTGTAGTCTCTTACAATCTGTAACAGTTCCTTGGTCTTTTCTCTCATGATCTTGACATTTTTGAAGAGGCATAGACCCACTGTTTTGTAGAATGTCCATAAGTTCAGATTTGTCTAGTGTTTCCTCATGATTAGATTCATGTTATGCACTTTTGGCAGAAATACCGTAGAAGTGATGTATTTGTCCCATTACTGATCTTTGAAAACTTGGTTAAGGTCATGGGTCCCAGTTTTCTTTACTGTAAATAAATTTTCCCTTTGTAAGTAGTACATATCTTGTAGGGGGATGCTTTATATGAATGTCTTGTTCCTCAACAAACTTTCACTCACTATCAGTGATTTTTGCCTGGAAGAATTATTATTTTGGTTGCAAAATAGTGATTTTCCAATTCTCACTTCTTCTACATTTATTAGTTGTAATTCTTTTTTTTTTGTGGTATGCGGGCCTCTCACTGTTGTGGCTCTCCCGTTGCGGAGCACAGGCTCCGGACGCGCAGGCTCAGCGGCCATGGCTCACGGGCCCAGCTGCTCCGCGGCCTGTGGGATCTTCCCGGACCGGGGCACGAACCCGCGTCCCCTGCATTGGCAGGCGAACTCTCAACCACTGCGCCACCAGGGAAGCCCAGTTGTAATTCATTTTTAAAAAGAGGTTTCCTTTCTCCTCATTTATTAAGATACTTTCATTGGTTTTTAAATGCAGTGTCTAGATGTGGATTTCTTTTTATTCACCCTGATTGGCATTCATTGGAATTACTGAATCTGTGGATCTCATCAGTTCTAGAAAATGTAAGCCTTTATTACTTTATAACTTTATATATATATATATAACTATATATAGAATATATATATAATATATATTATATATAAATAATATATATTATATATATAATATATATTTAATATATATAATATATAATTTATATATAATATATAACCTATATATATAATATATATAATATATTATATATGATATATATTATATATATAAATTATATATTATATATATAATATATATAATATATAATTTATATATATAATATATATAATATATATATAACTTTATAAAGTTATAACTTTATAACTTTATAACTATAATAACTATATATTACCTCTGCTCAGTTTTCCTCTCCTCTCCCTCTAAGCCTCTGATTAATCATATAGTAAAGTTTCATACTCTATCCTTCATGTTTTTATCTCTTGTATTTATTTTTTATCTCTCTGCTGCATTCCAAATAATTTCTTCTGGTCTATCTTCCAGTGCTCTAAATTCAGCTGTATCTGATCTGCCATTAAACCTATCAGATTAATTTTAATTAAAATTATTATATTTTTATTTACAGAATTCCTTTTGGTTCTTCTTCAAATCTACTGGGTCATTTTTATGGTTTTTGCTTTATATGCATATTTTCAATCTCTTATTTACATAAAATATATTAAACAATGTTATTTTATATAGTGTTCCTGATAATTCCTTATGCTCCAAATCACTATACTGCTTCTGGATCCTTCAGGAATTAGGAGTAGGTTGGAGTATGAGAGAGAAGTAAGGAGACAAAATGGTTTTAACTGAATAGTGCTGTTGTAATATGGTATTAGTGCCCTGTAGGTGGCAGGTGCCCTAATGTTGGTTGTTTCCCTTTGGGGATCCTTTTGGGATGTTCAATACTGCACTCTTTCCGGACATAAAGATGTACTCTTTGTCTTACCTCTCATGAACCTACACAGCTTTTAAGTTTCATTAGGTCCCATTTGTTTATTTTTCTTTTTATTCTCATTACTGTAGGAGGTGGGTCAACAAAGATTTTGCTGTGATTTATGTCAAAGAGTGTTCTGCCTATGTTTTCCTCTAAGAGTTTTATAGTGTCTGGCCTTACATTTAGGTCTTTAATCCATTCTGAGTTTATTTTTGTGTATGGTGTTAGGGATCGTTCTAATTTCATTCTTTTACATGTAGCTGTCCAGTTTTCCCAGCGCCACTTATGGAAGAGCCTGTCTTTTCTCCATTGTATATCCTTGCCTCCTTTGTCATAGATTAGGTGATCATACGTGTGTGCGTTTATCTTTGGGATTTCTATCTTGTTCCATTGATCTATAGTTCTGTTTCTGTGCCAGTACCATACTGTCTTGATTACTGTGCTTTGTAGTATAGTCTGAAGTCAGGGAGCCTGATTCCTCCAGCTCCGTTTTTCTTTCTCAATATTGCTTTGGTTATTTGGGGTCATTTGTATTTCCATACAACTTGTAAAATTTTTGTTCTAGTTCTGTGAAAAATGCCATTGGTAATTTGATAAAGATTGCATTGAATCTGTAGATTGCCTTGGGTAGTATAGTCATTTTCACAATATTGATTCTTCCAATCCAAGAACATGGTATACCTCTCCATCTGTTTATGTCCTAGTCACATTCTCTGATGTCCACTCTGGCCCAACGGAAGCAATACACTTTATCTTTCAACCAAAACTTGGGCAGTGAAGGCTGCTCATCACCAAGTGTATCTCTGCTTTGTTATTTCAAACAACTCCAGCTAGCCTCTTGTTTCTGGACTTCTTTTTAAAAAGAGCCCATTACCAATTTCTGTGTCCTTCAAACTCCAGGGGATACAGATAAAGCTTGCTCCAAAATTCTCTTAAATGTTTTACTTCAGTAGTAGTACAAGGTAGGCCTGTAAACTTTTTATCTCAGCACATCCAGCAGGGATGATGTGGGGTTTGAGGTGACACATCCATACTTTATGAGGGTAAAAATTTCCTCATGTGAAAAAGGATAGTGTATGAAAAGCACTTAACTAGGGAGGGGAAACAGCACTCCACACACTTTCACCTGATGGAAGATGCTTCAAAGAAGTTTGTGCTACCAGCCTCTTTCCACAAGCACTCTCTCATTCTTTTATATAGCCTGGAGATGGATGATTACGAGCTAGAAGTCACAAAACTGTTTCGGAGTCAGCCCTTTAGAAGTCCTGCTCAGATAAATGGTCAACTACCTCTCTTTAATGTGGAGGTACTTGGACCTATTGTTCTCAACAGCAATTCTGTGGCAGGAAAATTCCTATTCTAGTATCCGTTTTTATAGTGTATTTTCTGAGTCTTATCATAATATATCTCATGTTTATAATAAAAAAAAAGACAAAGATAAAAAGTTAATCCAACTCTCGGTGGGAAAGAAAGGCTATCTGGTCATTTCATAAAAGATCATAATATTGTGAACATAAAACTGCTCTAAAAAATAAAGTCCTTTTAAAAAAAACAAAAGAAAAAAGATAATACTGTATATTTAATGTTATCTGCTTTTTTCCAAGTAAACTCTCAGTAGCAGTTTCCCGTCATAATAAATAAATTTTAGATATCCAAAAAGACAGCTAATTATAGGTAAAGGTCATAAAAAGATAAATTCTTCTTTCTGAGTTGGTAGCAAGGGGAGAAATATGTGTCTCTGGTGCACTGCGTTGCATTTAATATGGAACTGGTGTGAAATAAGCACCTTCTTTGAAGGTAGGAATAGGAAGTGTACCATTTTATTCTCTGTACTTTGAACTTTGACAAATGAAAAATGCGTATCCAACTACTATCTTTTGTTTGAGACATTAGGAAAAAACCCCACTAAACCATGCTTGGGCTCCACATTTATAAAGATTAAATAAACACGAAGGCCCAGTCCAATTCTTATTCAATGTCTTAGTCTGCTCAGGCTTCCATAAGAAAATACCATAGACTAGTTGGTTTAAACAACAGAAATTAATTTTCTCACAGATCTGGAGACTAGAAGTTTCAGATCAAGGTGCCAGCATGGTCAGTTTCTGGTGGGAACTCTCTTCCTATACTGTAGACATCTGCCTTCTCACTAGATGTCCTTAAATGGGAAAGAGAGAGAGAGACAGAGAGGGAGGGACAGAGAGAGACAAAGAGACAGAGACAGACACAGAGAGAGAGATCCTTATGTTGTCTCTTGTTATAAGGGCACTAATCCCATCATGAGGGCCCTACCATCATAACCTTATCTAAGCTAATTTTCCAAAGGTTTCATCTCCAAATACCATCACATTGAGGTTAGGGCTTCAAAACATGAATTTGGAGGTAGCTACACAATTTAATCTATAGCATTCAGGAATACAAAACCATCAAGAGACTAAAGAACTGGTTTGTCATTTATTCTTTGTTTGTTTTAGTATTTCTCATATCTGCCCCATTATAGAGTATTCTCAGAAGGATCTACCTTGGCTAAGTGATGAGATCAATAAATACTTGTCTCCTTGAACAACGCCCATGATCCTTATGGGTCACTGGTTTATTGTTTTCCTCACAGGCATCCCTGAGAAAATGGGCCTGTATTTCCTGTGCGGTGTCTCCGGAGGTCTTATCTTTCTATTATGCATCTTTACTCCCAAAGTGACCTTTATCCAGGACTTGAAAGAAGTTTTCTGGTGTATAAATTCCAAGTTGGGCAAGAGAAAGCTACAGGACCAAGAGGAAGAAGAAGATAACCACAACGATGACAGTTCTTCTGGCTCCTCTTTCCATCATTTTACTCACACCTATCCAGCCTCAAATAGCCTGTTTTGCCCTGAACTGACTGCAGTTTTAGAGCGTGCAGCTAAGGAAAGAAACCAAGAAAGAGATGAAATCTGGATAGTCAAAGAATCTAGTCCCTATGCCATTTACAAAGTAAAATCCGCCACAAAATAAAATGACCCAGAATGTGCTATTTACCTGAGTACCAAGTGTAAAGACAGATGATCGTATGTTTTAAATACAGAAATGCCACAAAATACTGGGTAATAGGGATGGAAAAGTATTATTGTTAATACATCAATTTTCAAAGGTCTGATTGAGACCATGAGCTTTCAGGTTACAGCAAGGCCCCATAAGCTATATGACCATACTAAATTTTTTAGAAAGGTCTACAAAAAGGAAAATAGAAATGAGGTTGTTAGTGTGAAAGTTTGTTAATAAGCAGGGGAGTAAGCCCTGGAATTTTTGGTAGATAGGAAAAGAAATTACAACATATAAGCCTAGGATACTACCTATATCAATGAGTTCACCTGATGAAAAGATACTTTTAAGCATATATTTAGGATTTTATAAAGGCTCAGAGATGAGGTGGAACAAGCACTTGACAAGTAGTAACAGGACACGTGAACTTCAAGAGGTCACTCAGTTTCTCCATTTTATAATCTATAAAATATACTTACAATTATGATTGTTTAGAAAATCAAATGGATTATTGTACGTAAAGGTGTTATATAAAATGTAATTTAGGGTGGCAGGAGTTACTATGTTCCAATTGTTGGCACTTTAGAATCTATCTATATTCAAAGGCAAACCAGCAAAAATACTAACCTTATGTGGTACAGTGGATTATTCATTTGTGGATTGTCAGGTGTTAAATACTGCCCATTAAATTGTCCTTTTTAAACAATTCATTCATTTAACATCTCCAAATGCTGGGTATTGGTGATATAAAAATGAATAAGACAGCCCCTGCTCTCAAGGAGTTCACAAATTAGTCAGGGGAAACTGGTTCTTAAACAGAATACGGGGGAAGCATAAGGTGCTAATGTGCAAAGGGCTGAGGTCAGGGAGAAGGCAAAATAATAAAGAATATTAATAACTAAAACATACAGGGTAAAAAGAGGTGAGGCTACGATTGAATCTTGTAGGATGACTAAAAGTTTGCTAGGCACACTAGATGGTGGGAACATGGCATTCAAGGAAAAGGAAAAAGCATGTGAAAAGGCACAGAGGCAGGGGCAGGCATGGCACATTGGGGGAACTGCAAATAATTATATATAAGATAATGTGTAGAATAGTGTGCAGTTTTTAAGGGCCACTCTGGGTTCAGTATGGAGATTCAATTAGGAACAAGGACAAGAGTGAAGGCAGGAACATGTTAGAAAGAATATTTTTAAACCTTTTAGAAATGTTTAGCTAAAATATATATAAATATATTTTAATCTGTAAACTTGTATTGATATTGACAAATTACCCACAAAAGTTACTCCCATAAGATAGACACACACCAGTGTATGAATGCTCACTTCTCCACATCTTAACAATGCATACTAAAAAACTAAGGGAATCTACCCCAAATATGATTCTCACCTTCCCTCCTATAAGCCTGAATTCTTTCTATATCTTTATTTATTGTCTTTTTCACTCATGCCTGAAAGTGTGAAGCACAATTTCTTTTTAAGTCCAGCTCACAATAATTGCAAGAAGTGTGTGTTTATTTCTGCATGTTTTCTTTTTAAAAAATTTCAGAAATACAAGTGTAGATGATAATATAACAAATAACAATCTACTTACCACCAAGTTTTAGCTCTAAAGCTTCACAACAATAGTT
This sequence comes from Orcinus orca, assembly GCF_937001465.1. Classification (NCBI taxonomy): domain Eukaryota; kingdom Metazoa; phylum Chordata; class Mammalia; order Artiodactyla; family Delphinidae; genus Orcinus; species Orcinus orca. The sequence goes on from NC_064580.1 coordinate 132,049,483, forward strand.
GAAGCCCCTGTGTATTCTTCCTTGATCTCATTGCCCTTTATTCCTCCAGTCCTTATTCCCCAGAGGTCATCATCACCTGAATTTGTAATTTATCATCCACACACAGATTTTTATTCTTTTGTTACATATTCATGGATTGCATAATAATATCAGAGTGCTGTTCTGCCTTTAAAAAAACTTCATATAGGGCTTCCCTGGTGGCGCAGTCGTTGAGAGTCCGCCTGCTGATGCAGGGGACACGGGTTCGTGCCCCAGTCTGGGAAGATCCCACATGCCGCGGAGCGGCTGAGCCATGGCCGCTGAGCCTGCGCGTCCGGATCCTGTGCTCCGCAACGGGAGAGGCCACAACAGTGAGAGGCCCGCGTACCGCAAAAACAAACAAACGAACAAAAGAAACCTTCATATAATTGGTAATATGTTGTACATATCTTTGTGCAGGTTGCAGATTTCACTTAATCTTATGTTTGGGGAATATGTCCACTTGGGTGATAATGATGATGCAAATTGTTATCAGTTGTGGCAGGATTTACTACCTGTGCAGTGATTAGAAAGATGGTGAAGTCACTAGGCTCATTATGTGTCTAGAGATGTGCTGTCAAATAGGGTAGCTATTTGGCCACATGTGGCTTTTTACATTTAAATGCAAATTGAATGAAATTGAAAATCAGTTTTTCAGTTCCACTAGCCACATTTCAAGTGTTCAAAGCCACATGTGACTAAGGGCTACCATATAGGACAGCACAAATAAGAAACCTCTCCATCATCACAGAAAGTTTCTATTATATACCAAATGGTGGGATTTCTATTATATCCCAACGTAACTCATTTGTTTCACTCCTACAAAAGACAGATGGGTCATGGAAAATGACAGCAGATCATCACAGATTTAATTCGGTGGCAATATCAATTGCAGATGAGATTTCAGATGTGTTGTGAATTCTGGAGCAAATCGACAACCCACAAAGTTTCTTTTCTCCAGTTCCCCACGATAAGTAAAATCAGAATAAGTTTGCATTTATAAGGAGTATTAATTTTACTGTCCATCCGTCAGGGCAATGCCAGATCCCTTGTTTTTTGTTGTGAGTTGTGATATATATATATATATATATATATATATAAAATGTCTGCCATAAGGAGGGAGATTAAACTCTGTGGAAATTCTATGGAAAGTCAGGATATTACTTCTTAAGTGAGAGCAAGTTGTTGCACCTCACACTACTTATGATTAAGAAAGAGGCACAATAATTGGTGTGTCTCTTTGGATTTTGAAGACTGTGTACATTGATTTGTATCCTGCTACTTTACCAAATTCATTGATTAGCTGTAGTAGTTTTCTGGTGGCATCTTTAGGATTCTCTATGTATAGTATCATGTCATCTGCAAACAGTGACACTTTTAGTTCTTCTTTTCCAATTTGGATTAATTTCTTTTTCCAGAATCCTCTAATCTCTCCCTCTTTTCTGACTAGCTCCTTTCCTTTCAGTAAGAAACATGCTCAGGTCCACTGTCCCCTTCTGAAAATCAATATCCTCGACTGCACGGGTCTCCTCCTCCTCATCTGCCTCACAGTGTCAAACTGTGTGCTTCACTGTAGACTAATCCAGCTGGGCCCTTTCTGGGGACACTTCAGTATCAATATCCTTAGATATTTTTCTCTTTCGTTGGTCAGATGGCCCACAGAATACTCCTCCAGCTGCCGGAATTTTAGGGTCAGAGTTGGAGAGGACTGGGGGTTTATAGCTTTCAGCGTGCATACCTCCACTTGAGCCCTCTGTTTTCAATATGAGACTCCAGCTGTTGTTCCAGCTGTTGGGAACTCCCAGTCCAGATTGTCTCTGCTTTACCCTCTGTAGAGAATATAACACTTCAGACTTCTGTCAGGGCAGGGAAGGGCCAGACACTCAGTGCAGGCAGGCATCAACTACAGAAAGGGATTTTGAAAAGAATCTACTTCTTACTTTTCAAAAACCCTCATTAGTTTGGTACCCACTCCCCCTTCACCTCCCCTTTCAGAGTTACCTGTTGCAACCTTTGAAGATTCTTGTGAGGAGCAAAGGGGAGTTAGTAAATCAGGTTGTTTTCTGGCTTTTCCCACGAAGGGCTTACAATTCCTAGTTTGTGGACTTCTTAGTTGTCTCTTTTCCTGCTCTTCTAATCTTTTCAAATATCGTTTTATAGTAGTTTCAGTGGGGTTTTGGAAGGTGGTGAAGTTAGATGTGGAAGTATCATTGCAGGCATGGATGTCTCCCTGCCTGCCTCATTCACCCTACACATCTTTGTTATCAAGCCACTCTCCCTAAAACACTCCAGACTCAGCTTTTCTCATCAGGCTCTCTGATCTCTTCTATGACCTTTCTGCTCTTTCAGCTCTCAGCCCCCGGACCACCTACCCAAAACCAACTTCCTATCCATAAAGGCCATGCTTGAGGTTCAGGTGCCTTGCCAGTAGTTCTGCAATTCACGACCTGTCTACTCTCTCTGACCCTTAGCATTCCACATATTTTTCCAGCTCTGACTCCCATAACTTTGCTCTTTCTCTCTAAGTAGAATGCTGATTTCTATCAAACACAGAGGCTAACCCTGGTCTCTGCTATTTGTTCAAATACTGATATTGGTGACAATGATAAACTACTAAGTACTGAGTGTTTATTATGTGCTGCTCACTATGGAAGACACTTTATACATATGACCTCATTTCATTCTTTACCACAGGTTTATCAGATAGATGTCATTTTTTACCCCATTTTGCAGGTTAAGAAACAGAGGCTCAAGGAGAGAAAGTGGCTTCCCAAAATTTGCCAGGCTAGTAAGAGACAGAGGCTGAATTCAAGCCAAGGTTGGTTCAAGTCCATGCTCTTCCTACAACACTATGCTGCCTCAGTCGAGGTATGAGAGAGGGAGCTAGAAAGCAGAAGGTGAGAGGACACTGAGGACCTGAATTGGAGGGAGTTAACCACCATCAATGGGGCAAAGGGTAGACCATAGATAATGATGGGGCTAATACAGAAAAGCCTTCACTGACTTCAAAGATGTGCATAGCATTGACCCTTGTGATCTTCACTTGTGCACACGATAAATTACCATGCTTATCCACCCACATAGAAAAGTTAGAACACTATTAATCAATATAATACACACACACGGCTTAAGACAATGTATCACAATTGTAAGAGATGTTTGATTAGTTTTTTCGAGAAAGGAAGCTTGGATTCTGTTAATCAAGCTGACTTTATACTGTTTCATAGTCTGGCACAAAAACAGACACGACAGCGATGAGCCTGATCCACCAAGAAAGTGTGCAGTCATATTCTGCAAACTCAGTTTAGGGAATCAGGGAAGAATAATAGCAATACGGAAAAGATCTCCATTCAAGATACTGCAGTAGGTTCATGCTGTGGCTAGCCTTGTGCTCCAAACACACAGCAATGACGGCAAAATATCAAAAGGTAAAATAAAAAAGGAATGGTCAACATACACACAAAAAGGATAATTGCCTCTGTGCTGAAGCAGCAGGCTTTTGCTGCACTGGAAGCAAACAATGGTGTCTAAAAGAACTATAAGCAAGATGGAAGCTCACTGCTTAAAGCCAAGAAGCAGGATGAAATTACCCACCAACCCCTGAATGTAAATCAGGAAAAAAAGAGCTACTACCAAATCTCCCAGCATCTTTGGCTCTGGTGAGCTGCAACCTTGAAGAGGTGAGGACACAGACACAGGCTGACCTCACAACTAGGAGCTGAGCCGAGCCATCAGCTGGCTCTGTGAGTGGATCTTCAATATGCCCAAGAGCTTCCTGGGGCAGTGATGTGAATAGGTCCTGTAAGGTCCTTTTTTTTTTTTTTTGCGGTACGCGGGCCTCTCACTGCTGTGGCCTCTCCCGTTGTGGAGCACAGGCTCTGGACGCGCAGGCTCAGCGGCCATGGCTCACGGGCCCAGCCATTCCGCGGCATGTGGGATCTTCCCAGACCGGGGCGCGAACCCGTGTCCCCTGCATCGGCAGGCGGACTTTCAACCACTGCGCCACCAGGGAAGCCCTGTAAGGTGCTTTTGATCTTAACAACTGACTGGTATTTTGCAAGATTGTGGTAAGAAGGAAACATGCTGAATAGGTTGATTGATTTCCTTCTAACATCAAGGTTCCACCTTTGAAAGAGGTAAAATTAGAGAAAGTGAAGAAAAGTTTTTAGAAAGTTGTGGGGGGGTGTTTGTGGATGTTTGCAGAGTATTTGCAAAACAAATGTAGATATTCTCATGGTTCTTTTAAGATTTTTTGGGAAACACTGTAACAGTGGAGATGATTATTATCTATGATTGGTCAGCTAGACTGTGTAAGTATGGGAAAGGGGGGTAGGAATTAACATTTATTGAGCAATATGGCAAATTACTTTAAAGCATTGTCTCTGTGGCCAGACTGTGAAGGTTCTAATCCAAACTCTGACACTTATTTAGCTATGTGATCTTGGGTAAGCCACTTAATCTCTCATTGCCTGTATTTGTTTATTTCTAAAATGGGGATAGGGTTGCTGTGGGTATTAAAAGCACTTAGAACTGTGTCTGGCACATAGCAAGCACTATGTAAGAGTTAGCTATTATTATTGGTCATTATTATGTGCCACAAACATCTTAGTTAATAATCAGAAATTTGTCACAAAACCCTGGAGGGTAGGTATTTTCCTTACTGTACCCATATAAGAAAACTTAAGCGATGAGAGGCCAAACAAAATTACAGAATGGCACAGCCCTTAGATGCTACTTAGTCCAAGGCCTTCATTTTAAACTGAAGAAGAGAAAACTGAAGAGCAAAATGCAGCTAGCAGCAAGAAGGAAGGACCAACAGTCATGATCTGTGTGGGACTTTCCCAGTTTTAAAACTGTAAGTTCTGCAGCCCAGGAAACCCCTCTCAGTTTGCGCACACTTGAATGCTTGGTCTCTCTAGATGAAGGTGAACAAAATTCAGCACCAGTTAACTGCCAAACACAAAAAGACATACAGAGAATGTGATATTTTCTGGTGAGTTTGTTTGAAAAGAATTCATTAATTTATTTTCATTACAACAAATCCATATTATGAAATGATTATGTTAGGTGCTATAACACCATATTAGGTGCTGTGCTCTTGACTCTCTACTGATCCCATCCCACTATAGCAAAAGGTAAAAGTGACCCTACAGCGAGCGTGGTTGACACACACCCATGCTTACATTTTCAGGGACACCAGAAAGAGATGTGAAAAAGAAATCTCTCACATAGAAAGTTGTCAGTGACCATCACCAACACTCAAATAATTCCTTTTCCTCTTTCTTCCTCTGAGGAGAGTACACTGCAGAAAAGTATTGATTGAAAATTTAGGAACATGAGGATGAAATAATTAATGAATCAAGGTCCCAGAGAAGAGACAAGGTAAAGGGAGTCCTTCAGTAAGGGATAACATTGATCTGTGTCCTTATCTCTCCAGGGCCATGAATATGTTCTTTCTTTGTCATAAAGCAATGCTGACCTCAGTTATAGTGTAATTTTCAAGGCTAATTTAGGTAAAACTTCTAAAAAGGTAAATATCCTGATGAAGACTAATGAATGGTAACATATTTTAAGCGTACATAATAGTACAGAGAAAAGACGGTATGTTAAAATGTTGTTACTTTTTGTTGTTACTTTTCTATTCTAATTGCTAAAGGGTATACTCTTTAAGACGTGAACTTAATTATCAATCCTTTGACCTAAGAGGAAAACACACTTCATGGAAGACCCCTAAAGATTCCTATATAGTACAATTAAAATGCAGAAATATTTGAGAACATATTTTGGAGCACTGGATGGGTCAATAAAATAATATATAAACTATTAAATGTGAACTAGGAACTTCCTGAAAACATCAGATTACGCTCTATTCTCTGTCAGAATACTGACTTTTCTTTGATTTGTGACTCCTAGCCTCACTAATAATGCTTTTTTCCTCTTGTGCACATCCTAGCCTGGACTGTCTTTCATCATTTTATAGCAGTCAACGTGGTTATTGTACAGCTTCGCTTTCAACGAAAGCCAAGGGAAAATAAACCTCACACCTATCTCTCTGTCTCTCTCTATCTCTGTCTCCCTTTCCCTTTCTCTCTCTCCACATATAAAGGAAAGCCATTAAAAAAATAAAAGAAACAAGGTATTATACTTAACCCAGTCAAATCTTGGCAATTAACATGTATAATATTTTAAGATAGGGGAAAAAAAAGGAAAAAAACGATTAACAGAAATGGAGGAAAACAGATTGTATCCTAAATTCCATCAAAAGCCAAAATGCAAGTTTGGATAGTAATCTCCAGTTCTTTGGAGGCACATTATCGATTGTGATGAATTCCCTGAACAATCTTAGAGACTAACCCTCTGTACCCTCTGTTGTGTTTTGTGTGTATGCACACACGCATGTGCATGTGTGTGTGAATTACTATATGGAACCTCAGAAACGTCTAAAAACTTTCTGCAATTATCCCTCACGGAATTACAAAACTGATGGGTTTGTTTCACAGGAGCTATTGTGACTTCTTAGTTTTACTCCTCAAGAGATGACTTAGATAGAGATAACTCTTCTCACAAGATAAAACACTCTGTATTCAGTTCCCACCTTATCACTGAGCTTGTAATATGAAGCAATTCCTACAATATCTGTAGTTCTAGGAGACCACAGAGAAAAATTTAGGGTTCCAGTTAAACTCTTTAATCCATAGGCCTATGTAAAGGACTGTCCCAAGGTATCCTCTAGCACACTGGTTCTCAAAGTGTGGTCTAAAGACACCTTTAGAGCAGTCCATGAGATCCATTTAGTGGGTTTGTGTATTAAAAACAATTTTTAATAACAACATTAAGATGATATTGCCTTTTTCACTCGAATTATCTGATGAATGTACAGAAGACTTTTCCAGAAGCTACATGACATGCGATGATGTCATCTCTCTGACAGCTGATGGATGTGTGCCTTTTTGTCCTTAAATTTTAAACATTTCTAAGTTTTAGTATCTAATACAATTAGTAGCAATAGATACGACCCACATCCAAGCACTCTTTGGGGTCCTCAATAACTTTTAAGAGTGATTAGGTGTCTTAAGACCAAAAATGTTGCAAATCTCTGCCCTATTAAGACTTTGTTATTCCTAGAATGCATTTCTTTTTAACAGATCCTGTTGAAACAAATTTTTACCTAGTGACTATTACTGTTTCTCTATCAATGTGGTGATTGTATTTCTGAGGCAGATTGACCACAATTACATCAAAGGGTCCAAAAACCAAATGAGTCCATGTTATAACTTGGGGAAGAAAGCTACCATACTAGATGGCTGACATTGGCTATCTCAGAAGCCTCTCTCCAAGGTTTTCCCTGTTAGAGAAAGGGGAGGCTTTTGTTTTGTGTGATGAGGTAAGGAGACAATTTGAAGTCGGTATTGACACAATATTATTCTGCTGATATGAATTCTGGTAGCCAGGTTGTCAGGTGTGTTCATAATACCAATGCTGTCAATTTTAAGCCTGAAGACCCAAGAGACGAGCAGTGTTTAATACATCATCCCTTGTTAAATAGCAGCCACAGAGTTGGCGGTAGCCAGTGAAGGATTCCCTGCCATGTAGGACGCGCCAGTTGTCTATAAATAGGACCTGTGAGTGGGAAAAAAAGAGAGAAAAACACTCAGAACAAGGGCAGACCAAAGGAACCCTAAATCAGAAGAGATCATTTAAAATAAAAGCTTTAGGTTGTTCTCTGGTTACATTCAATGAGGTGTTTTTCTTTTGAGATTAAACAAACATTTGGAAACTAGGATGTACATAGCTCTGTAGTAGGCTAAATGGAAGTAACAAAGGTAACAGCAGGTTACAGGCCCTGAACTTTGAGGAGCTTTTATTTCTTGATTAATTATTCTCTTATCAAAGCAAACCAGATCATTGGTTTCTTTTTTTTTCTTTCTCTTTAATTGTTATTATATATGTTCTCAAAGAGTTAAACTATTTCATTATGTCTTATGCTAAGCTAGAGATATTCTTTATCCAGAGGAAATATCAAGAGCCAAAAAAAAAAAAAAGGAATCATAAAGCCAGAAGGACCCTTAGCCCATAGGGACATGAGGATGAAATAATTAATGAATCAAGGTCCCAGGGAAGAGAGAAGGTAAATGGAGTCCTTCAACCCCCTCATCATACAATTAGAGTCACTGAGTCAGTGGGGAGAGCCTGCTTCTGGGTCATTTAGTGAGTGAGTGGTAGGACCAGGGCCAATACCCAGGACTCTTTTCTCTTTTTCCTTTGCAACATTTTGACTCACATATTCAATAAGTACTCATTCTTCACTGCTTCAGTATAATGAGCTTACTTGACATCTTTCGAGTTTGGCACCCACCCTGCCAGGCTTTAGTTTGACCCAAAACTCATTCTCAGGTTTCCTCAACTCTATTGTTAGAGTCCGGTGTGCTGTATACCAACGATGGACAACATCATAAGGTACGGTATTGATGACAGCCCGGTCATAGTTGTTGTACCTAAGGTGAAATTGTGAGAAAGAAAGATCTCCTCAAACACATGTTAAAGAAATCTGTTGCTTATTAAGCAATTTTACATAAGCTTTCCCTATACTTATTACTTGTCCCATGATGAGGTAACAATAATAATGTTCTCTCATGACTACAGGATTTTAGAGAAGAGCTCCACTGCCTGTTGACCATATTTTGTTTTCTTTTGGAAAATCTGAGGATAGGGGATAGAAGAAAGTTTTAGCTAGTTTCTACCATCTTAGAATATTATGTTTTATCTAAAGAACACTCCCTTGGCCAAATTTCATAGAAACACTGGGGAAAGATCTGAGCTTTCTCCTCACCAAGCTGAGGTTGGCAAGAGTTTGTACTAACAAAGCTTTCTTTTTAATAGGATGACTTACAACTTTTCAGGTGTTTTCCTTCGTGGGAGAAATCCTAGCTACAGCCTAGTAGAGAGTTTACCCAGGAATCTTCACTGATTCATTCATTCAACCCTAACATTTACATGAGTACTTGCTATGTGCTAGGTGGTGTGTCAGGCATTAAAGATATAATGGTGAACACAGCAGACATGATCCCAGACTTTGGGGATTTTACATTCTATTGAGAAAGATAGATGATGAACAAGTAACAAATACATAACTAGTTACAGATGTTATGTAGAAAAAAATAGTGTTAAATGATAAAAAAAATATTGGGAAGTCTATTTCAGAAGGATTGTTGAGAGAAGGACTTTTTTCTAAAAAAGAAGTGACATTTGAGCTGGTACTTGTATGATAAGAAACCAGCAATGTGACAAGCTGAGAGAAGAGTGTTCCAGGCAGAGAACAGCAAGTACAAAGTCTTAGGGTGGAAAGTAGTTTTATGTTTGCAGACAAGTGAGAAGGCCACGTGGCTGGAGCTGAGTAACCAAGGGGAATAATGGTAAGAAGTGAAGTGGAGGAGGGTAGCCATGGGCCAGATCATGTATAGCTCTGTAGGCTATGGTAAGGACTTTGGATTTTATTCTAAGTACTGTGGGAAGCCACTGAAAAAGCTTTCCTAAGATATTGGATTTCTTTTTTACCTAAGGCAAATTAATTTTTTTTTACTGAAGTACACTATATATACAGAAAAGTACACAGATCATAAGCTTGATGAATTTTCATGATGTGAACACATCCATTTCACTAGCACCCAGGTCAATATACAGATAATTACCTGAACCCCAGAACATTCCCTGTCCCCCTTTCCCATATTGTCTCTCCCCTCACCCAAGGATAACTACCATCATGACTTCTGTCAGCAAAGATTAGTTTTGCTTATTTATAAAACTTTATATAAATGGAATACTGCAGTATGTACTCTTTTGTGCCTGGCTTCTTTCATTTAACATTATATTTAGGAGATTTATCATCATTGTGCTATATGGCAATAGTTCATTCATCCTTCATGTTGAATAGAATTCTATTGTGGGACTATACCACCACAATTTATTCATCCATTCTGTTGATGGACATTTGAGTCATTTCTGGTTTGTAACTATTACAAATAGTGCTGGAGGTTCTGGTCCATGAAGGAAATATAGGAGGCTCCTGAACTCACCTCCTCCCATGGACACAGCAAATCTACAGTTACACAGGGAACAATTCTCTATGAAGAAATCTAGAAACTAACTGAGCGACTCCTACACATTGGGTGAATGAGAATGTATAAGAAGGGCTGAGACAATCTTTCCATGGCCCTACCCCTGATTCAGTGACATATAAACATATAATCATGTAGAAACTCACAACTCCCAGCTTCTCCCTGAGGATTGAAGGGTTTGAACCCAACATCTAGTGTCCCAACTTTTAAGACTTCCACCTGAGGGATGGGTCCCCAAAACACATAGCTTTGAAAGAAAATGGGGTTTGCAATCATGAGACCCAACAGACTATACCAAACAAAGAAACACTTCTTAATAGGTCTGTGAGGACTTATTGTGGCTATCCCCCCCCAGGCCTACCACAGAGACAGCAGACATAAACACTCATATCCCAAACTTTCCCTAAAAGAGGTCTATTTGCATACCTTAAAAGCTGCTGCCTGAGGGTCAGGCTTCTAATTTAGCACACAGCTATGGACAGACTGTGATCCTCCCTGGAGATGGGAAAGGCCAATGGGCACCATCTTCACATTCTTCCTCTGGCCCACTCCAGGTCACCAGTGTCTCCCTGGAATGAGCTTGTATACATGTTTGGTAACCTGGTTTTTGTGACTGCTGCACAGGGGACACCCTCCTTGATCACATGGCTCTGGTAGCCAGTGGGGTTTGAGTTACAGAATCCACAGGACTGTAGCAAACAAAGAAACACTTCTTAACTGGCTATCTCTTCATGGCTTAGTGCAAAGAAGTCAAGCAGAAGCCCTCAGCTCCCAGTCTTTCCCTGAAAGAGGTCTACTTGTATACTTTAAAAACTGCTGTCTGAGGCTTCCAATCAGCCTGCATCTGTGCTGACTGAGATCCTTCCCTTTGGGACACTGACAGGTCTTGACATACCCTCGACTACTAGGAGCCACTAAAAACAAAGAAGGCACCTTAGACAATCACAAAGGTTTGAGAGACAATCAAGAGGTAGAGCTGGGCTGAACAATAAGGTTCATCTCCTACATGAGACCACTCTGTCAAAACTGAGAGAAGTGTGAAAAACCACAGAGAATCAAGGAAAATGAAGAAACAGAGGAATATGTTATAAACAAAAGAACAGCTAAAACTCCAGAAACAGACCTTAATGAAACTGAGATTAAATGATTTATCTGATAAAGAGTTCAAAATAATGGTCAAAAGATTCACACCAGGTTAAGAGAACAATGCATGACAAAGTGAGAATTTAAACAAAAAGACAGAAAATATTAAAAAAAACGTATCAAACAGAAAGCACAGAGTTTAACCCTGGGCCATTTGGGTTCACAGTTAATAGCTGAGTGTTAAGTGACCTTTAAGAGATTCTGATTTTAATAACAAAATTTGATATACGTATATATTTCATTTAGTGTAGGATGTCAATGTTTACAAAACAGACACACTGTATGTAGTATTACAAACACGCTGCCTACTAAACTGTGACTTTCTCAACAACAACAACAAAAAAGAAAGCACAGAGTTGAAAAATATAGTAACTGAACTGAAAAGGTCAACAGATGGATTCAATAGCAGAATAGATAAAGTGGAAGAAAGGAACAGTGAACTCCAAGACAGGAAATTGGAATTATCCAATCAGAGGAGAAAAAAAAAAGAATTAAAAAGAGTGAAGATAGCTTTAGGGAATTATGGGACTCAATCAAGCAGACCAATATTTGCATTATAGGGGTCCCAGAATGAGAAAAGAGAAAGGGTCAGAAAGCTTATTAAAAAAAAATAATAATGGCTGAAATCTTCCCTAATCTAGAGAAAGAAACAGACATCCAAATCTAGGAATCCCAGGGATTCCCAAGAAGGTAAATCCAGAGACCTGCACTGAGACACAATATAATTAAAATGTCAAAAGTTAAAGACAGAGAGAATCTTAAAAGAAGTAAGAGAAAAACAACTTGTTACATACAAGAGAACCCTCATAAAACTATCAGTAGATTTTTCAGCAGAAACTTTTCAGGCCAGAAGGGAGTGACATGACATATTCAAAGTGCTGAAAAAAAATCCTCCAATCAAGAATACTCTACCCAGCAAAACTGTCATCCAGAATTGAAGAAGAGATACAGAGTTTTCCAGACATGCAAAAGTTAAAGGAGTTCATCACTACTAGACTGGCCTTACAAAAAATGTTAAAGGGACTTCTACAATATAAGCTGAAAAGAAAAGGTGCTAATTAGGAACAACAAAATGTATGAAAGTATAAATCTCACTGGTAAAGGTAAATACATAATTAAATTCAGAATACTCTAATGTTGTAATGGTGGTGGGTAATCACTTATAAATTCAGTATGAAGGTTAAAAGACAAAAGTAGTAAAAATGACTATAACTACAATAATTTGTTAATGGTTACACAAGGTAAAAAGATGTAAACTGTGATGTCAAAAACATAAAACACAGGGGAGAAAGTAAAAATACAGAGCTTTAGTGTGTTTGAACTTAAGTGTTAGTTTAAAATAGACTGTTATAAATATAAGATGTTTTAGATAAACCTCATGGTAACCACAAAGGAAAACCTATAATGGATACATGAGACAAGGGAAAAGAAATCTAAGCATAACACCTACAGAAAATCATCAAACCACAAAGGAAGAGACAAAGAGAAGAAGAAAGGAACAAAGGAATTACAAAATAGCCAGAAAACAAATGGCAATAATAAGATCGTATCTATGACTAATTATTTTATTTTTTAATATTTATATTTATTTATTTATTTAATTTTTGGCTGTGTTGGATCTTAGTTGCAGCATGTGGGATCTTTGTTGTGGCACACGGGATCTTTTGCTGCAGTGTACAGGCTTCTCTCTAGTTGTGGCGTGCAGGTTTTCTCTCTCTAGTTGTGGTGCATGGGCTCCAGAGCACGTGGACTCTGTAGTTGTGGCATGTGGGCGTTTACTTGCCCCGTGGCATGTGGGATCTTAGTTCCCTGACCAGGGATTGAACCGGTGTCCCCTGCATTGGAAGGTGGATTCTTTACCAGTGGACCACCAGGGAAGTCCCTATCACTAATTATTTTACATGAAATGGACTAAACTTTTCAATCAAAAGACATAGAGTGGCTGGAATGGATTGAAAAATAAGACCCATCTATATGCTGCCTACAAGAGACTCACTTCAGCTTCAAGGACATACACAGACTGAAAGTAAAGGGATGGAAAAAGATGTTGCATGCAAATGGAAACCAAAAGAAAGCAAAGGTAGCTAAACTTATATCAGACAAAATAGACTTTAAGCCAAAGACTAATTAGAGACAAAAAGATTATAATTTAATGAGGTCAATCCAAAAAGAGGATATAAGATTTGTAAATATTTATGCACTGAATTTAATAGCACCTAATACATAAAGCAAACATTAACAGACATAAAGGGAGAAATTGACAGTAACACAATAACAGTAGGGAAGTTTATCATCACCATACTTACTTCAATGGACAGATCATCCAGACAGAAAATCAATAAGGAAACAGTGGCCTTAAATGATACATTAGACCAAATGGACTTATATATATATATAAAACATTCCATCCAAAAGCAGCATAATACACATTTTTTCCAAGTGCATATGGAACATTCTCCAAGACAAATCACATGCTAGGCCACAAAACAGGTCTCAACAAATTTAAGAGGATAGAAATTATATCAAACTACTTTTCCCAATTACAATGGTATGAATCTAGAAATCAATTACAAGGAGAAAACTAGAAAGTCCACAAATATGTGAAGATTAAACAACATGTTACTGAACAACCAATGGGTCAAAGAAGAAATCAAAAGAGAAATAAAAAATATCTTAAGACAAATGAAAATGGAAATATAACACACCAAAACTTATGGGATGCAGCAAAAGCAGCTCTAAGAGGGAAGTTCATGGCAATAAACACCTACACTAAGAAATAAGAAAGATCTCAAATAAACAATGTAATGTTACATCTCATGGAATAAAGCCCAAAGTTAGAAGGAAGAAAATAACAAAGATCAGAGCAGAAATAAATGAAACAGAGATGAATAAGACAACAGAAAAGATCAATGAAACTAAAAGCTGTTTTTTTAAAGAAGATAAACAAAATAGACAAGACCTATAACTAGATTTACCAAGAAAAGAGAGGACTCAAATAAAATTATAAATGAAAGGGGAGATATTATAACTGATAGCACAGAAATACAAATGACAATAAGAGACTACTATGAATAATTATACATCAACAACTTGGGCAACCTAGAAGGAATGGATAAAAATTCCTAGTAGCATACAACCAACCAAGACTGAATCATGAAGAAATAGAAAATCTGAACAGACCAATTACTAGTAAGGAGATTAAATCAGTAATCAAAAACCTCCCAACAAAGAAAAGTCTATGACCTGATGGCTTCACTGGTGAATTCCACCAAATATTTAAAGACAAATTAATACCATCCTTCTCAAAATCTTCCAAAAATTTGAAGAGGGAACACTTCCAAACTCATTTAATGAGGCCATCATTACGCTGATACCAAAACCGATAAGGACACTACAAGAAAAGAAAACTATAGGCCAAGATCATGGATGAATATAGAAGCAAATATCTTCAAAATATATTAGCAAAGCAAATTCAACAGTCCATTAAAAGGATCATACACCATGATCAAGTGGGATTCATTCCAGGGATGCAAGAATGGTTCAACATCTATAAATTAATATGATATACCATATTAACAAAATGAAGGCTAAAAATCATGATCATCTCAATAAATGCAGAAAAAGCATTTGACAAAATCCAACATCCATTCATGATAATAACTCTTAACAAAGTGAGTATAGAGGGAATATACCTAGACATAATAAAGGCCATATATGGCAAACCTACAGCCAACATCATACTCAACTCTGAAAAGCTGAAAGCATTTCCTCTAAGATCGGGAACAAGACAAGGATGCCCACTCTCACCACTTTCATTTAACATAGTACTAGAAGTCCTAGGCACAGAAATCAGACAATAAAAAGAAATAAAAGGAATGCAAATTGAAAAGGAAGAAGTAAAGCTGTCTGTATTTGCAGACTATGTGATATTATATATAGAAACCCTAAAGACTACACCAAAAAACTGTTAGAATTAATAAACAAATTAAACTGCAAAATATAAAATCAACATGCAGAAATCAGTTTCATTTCTATGCCCTAACAACAAACTATCAGAAAGGGAAATTAAGATAACAATCCCATTTACAATTGTATCAAAAAGAATAAAATACCTAGGAATAAATCTAACCAAGGAGGTGAAAGATCTGTACACTGAAACCTATAAGACATTGATGAAAGAAATTGAAGATGACACAAATAAATGGAAAGATATTCCATGCTTATGGAATAATATTGTTAACATGTTCATAATACCCAAAGCAATCTACAGATCTAATGTAATCCCTATCAGGATTCCAATGGCATTTTCCAGAAAAATAGAAAAAGCAATTTTAAAATTTGTGTGGAACTACAAAAGATCCAGAATAGCGAAAACATCTTGAGAAAGAGGAACAAAGCTGGAGGCAGCAAACTTTCTGATTTCAAACTATATTACAAAGCAATCATATCAAAACAGTATGGTTTTGATACTCACATAAAACCACACACATAGACCAATGGAACAGAATTCAGAGTCCAGAAATAAGCCCATGCATATATATGGTCAACTAATATTTGACAAGGGAAGCAAGAATCCTCAATGGGGAAAGAAGTTTCTTCAATAAATGGTGTTGAGAAAACTGGACAGCCACATGCAAAACAACTGAACTGGTCTCCTATCTTACACCATACATAAATATCAATTCAGAATGGATTAAAGACTTGAATGTAAGACCTGACACCATAAAACTCCTATAAGAAAATATAGGGTGTATGCTCCTTCACATTGGTTTTGGTGATGATTTTTTGTTTTGACAAATAAAGCAAAGGTGACAAAATAAAAAATAAAGAAATGAGACTACCTCAAACTAAAAAGCTTCCTCACAGCAAAGGAAATCATCAACAAAATGAAAATGCCACTTACAGAATAGGAGAAAATATTTGCAAATCATATATCTGATACGGGGTTAATATGCAAAATATATATAGAACTCATACAACTCAATGGCAAAAAACCCCCAAAAAACAAACCCTTAAAAAGTGGGAAGAGGACTTGAATAGACATTTTTTCCAAAGACATATAAACGGACAACAGGTACATGAAAATGTGCTCAACATCAGTAATCATCAGAGAAATGCAAGTCATAACCACAATGAGATATATCCTCACACCTATCAGAATGGCTATTATCAAAAAGACAAGAGATAACAATTGTTGGTGAGGATGTGGAAAAAAGGAAACCTTTGTACACTGTTGGTGGGAATGTAAATTGGTGTAGCTACTATCGAAAACAGTATGGAGGTCCCTCAAAAACTGAAGAATAGAACTACCATGTAATCCAGAAATTCCACTTTCGGTCATATATCTGAAGGAAGTGAAATCACTATCTCAAAGAGATACCTGCACCCCCATGTTAAATGTAGCATTATTTCTGATAGCCAAGACATGGAAATAACCTATGTAACCATGACAGATGAATGGATAAAGAAGATGTGGTAATACACACACACACACACACACACACACACACACACACACTGGAATATTACTCAGCCATAAAAAGAATGAAATCTTGCCATTTGTGACAACAGGGATGGACCAGAGGGCATTACGCTAAGTGAAATAAGTCAGACAGAGCAGGACAAACACTGTGTGATTCCACTTATATGTGGAATAAAAAAACTGAACTCATAGAAACAACAGATTGGTGGTTGCCAGAGATGGGGTTGTGGGGTGGGTGAAATGGGTGAAGGTGCTCAAAAGGTACAAACTCCCTGTTAAAAGATAAGGCCTAATGTACACTATGGTGACTAATTAGTTAATAAGACTGCATTGTATATTTGAAAGTTGCTAATAGAGTAGATCTTAAAAGTTCTTATCACAAGAAATAAAAAATCTGTAACTAAGTGGTAATAGATGTTAACTATTGTGGTAATCATTTCACAACATGTATATATATCAATCAACACATTATGTGTATACTTTAATCTAATACCAATGCTATATGTCAATTATAGTTCAATAAAACTGGAAAAAGAAAACAAATAGTGCTGATATGAACATTCTATTACTTGTCTTTTGGTGAATATATATATATATTCATCTATGTTTGATATAAATTTAAGAATGGAATTGCTGGGTTATAGGGTATGTATATGCTCAGCTTTAATAGATACTGCCAAAGCTATTCTTTTTTTTTTTTTTTTTTTTTGCGGTACGCGGGCCTCTCACTGTTGTGGCCTCTCCCGTTTCGGAGCACAGGCTCCGGACGCGCAGGCTCAGCGGCCATGGCTCACGGGCCCAGCCGCTCTGCGGCATGTGGGATCTTCCCGGGTCGGGGCACGAACCCGTGTCCCCTGCATCAGCAGGCGGACTCTCAACCACTGCGCCACCAGGGAAGCCCCAAAGCTATTCTTTTAAAAGAGAAAAAACATTTAATGGTACCTTTTTTGGACATCATACAGTATTCATTAGTGTTAAATAGTACATGGCACAATCAGAGCCAATACCCTTAGTTTTCTCACATATAAAAATGAGCATAACAACATCTGCTTAGCTGACCTCATAGAGCTATTGTGAAAATCAAATGAAAGAATGCATATAATAGTCCTTCATCCCAGGCTTCAAGGAGCCATGCGCACAGGGAAAAATGGGTGAGGAAGCATAGTTTTCACCAGGGTCTTGACACTCACTGTCACTTCCAGAAGCCCTCAGTGCTGTGTTAGGCACTTGGCCAAATATTATTTCATTTAATCCTTTCATCACCCCAGAAGGGAAGGCGGTATTAGCCTCCTTTCACATGTGCAGCAACTGAAACTTAGGTTAAACCTGCCACAGAGTTTATAAATAGCAGAGTGGTTTTGAAATCAGGTCTCCATAATACTTTAACTCATTGTTAGTACCAGAGAGCAGAACAATGATCTAATTCTTGTGTATGCTGGTTCATAAGGTCAACTTTTTACACATCATGATTGTGAGCTCTTGACTTCAAATAGAGATTTGAAGTTTGTAAGTGTTTTCATATACACAATCTCATTGACCCTCTATCTGATAACCCTGTGAGGTAAGTAGCACAGCTATTAATTATTATCTTACTTTATAGATAAGGAACATAAAGATAAGATTTGTCCAAGGTCACATGAGATCTAGTATTCACTATTTATATTATATTAGATGATGTTTTTTTCTAAGGCTGATAGCAAGAAGCAGCAGGAAAAGTTTATTACAGATTAGTAAAATGGATTTGCAATTTTTTTAATATTTAGAATAAGATGACTTCTGGACTTTTGCTCAAAGTGATGTCATTATATTATTGCAAAATTTTTCTGTTTGTTTTTTTTCTGCTTTGATATGATGCAAGAAGGCCCTGGAAGCAGAGGAAAGAAAATAAAGCAGACAGTTATCTGACAAGAATATCTAGGGAGTCCTAATGAAACTATTCCTCTTATTAGTTGACAGAAAATTAAAGATTTTCCAAGTACAGAGAGCTCAGTGATTGAATGGAAGATGCATTTGATGGGCATTGTACTCTGACAGATCACTGTTACAATCCCAGTTCAGATGTGTGACCTTAGAGAAACTATTTGATCACTTTGAGCCTCAATTTCCCCATCAGAAAACTGAGAATAATAATAACTTCCTTATATGGTTATTAGGATTATATGAAGTATTATATATTATGAACTAACACCGTGCTTGACACATAGGTGGTCAATAATGTTAGCTAAAATAAACACTAGTTAGCTATCTCAAGCCACAAAAATGAGCCCTAGAAACCATGAAAGTCTTCACAGTAAGTTATACTCAGACTTGGAGGACAGGGTTAGACTAAGCTTTGAATAATAACGGCTGAAGAATAGGTAAGTAGTTGTACCAAAATATTTGCATTTTAATACCTCTTGCTCTAAAATGTTTTAATAAGGTTTAAAATGTGAATAGGTATTGCACCTATTATAATGTCTCATTTATAGAAAAAACTTACTTATATACAGAGCATGCCATATATATATAGCTGTGCCATGCAGCTTGCAGAATCTTAGTTCCCCAACAAGGGACTGAACCCAGGCTGTGGCAGTGAAAGCGTGGAGTCCTAACCACTGAACTGCCAGGGAATGCCTAAGCATGCTATGTTTTTATTTATTAAAAAATATTGAGCACTGTGTTCTGCTTCTGATAATGGCTAAGTAAACTCCTATTACATCAACCTGTTCCTCTCATAGGTGGCAATTTAAAACTCTGGACAAAATACAAAAACCAACTATCCAAAGGTACTGTAGAGGCAGATATTGGAGGGGAGGAAAGAAACTGTACTGGGTGAGTTTCCCATTTTCATGGCATCTAGCCTGAGGGTATGCTACAGCCTTTACCATACAGGGCAGTTAAAACCCCAAAAGAAATCTCTCAGTCTTTCTGTCCTGAAGAACCAAACGACAGAGTTTGGGGAATCAACTGCCACCAGAAGGTGAAGAGGAAATCCTGGAAAGGAGAGAATCAGAGAAGAGGAGCACAAAACTTTATAAGCTCTACCCAAATATGTGGATTACCCCTGAATTTCACATGTGCAAGAGAAACTCCCAGCATTACATCTAGAGCTAAAATAATTGAAGTTAGAACTATCAAAGAACGGAGTTTGAAATCTGAGCACAATTAAATTGATTGCCTACTAAAAAAAACCCAAATCAACATTCTTTAGAGAAATATAATCTAGAGTCCTAATAACATAATATTCACATTCTTCAGAATTCAATTCAATATTATTCAATGTAACAAGGACCAGGAATGTGACCTATTATCAAAGGAAAAAGACAATCAAATAAGGTCAGCCCTTATATATCTCAGATGTTGGAATTATCAGACATTTTTTTTTTGCGGTACGCGGGCCTCTCACTGTTGTGGCCTCTCCCGTTGCGGAGCACAGGCTCCAGACGTGCAGGCTCAGTGGCCATGGCTCACGGGCCCAGCCGCTCTGCGGCATGCGGGACCTTCCCGGACTGGGGCACGAACCCGTGTCCCTTGCATCGGCAGGCAGACTCCCAACCACTGCACCACCAGGGAAGCCCCAGACAACATTTTGAAAGCACCTATTTTCACTACATGCATTGAGGTAAAGAAAAATATGCTTGTAATGAAGGGATAGAAACTCTCAGCCAAAAATAAAAGAAACTATAAAAAAGTACCACATGTAAATTTTAGAACTGAATAATACAACATCTGAATTAAAACATTTACTACACGGACTTAACAGAATGATGCTGACAGATAAGAGTCTGTGAATTTGAAAACTGGCTAATTTCATTTGATCTATCTGAAGAAAAGATTTAAAAACTTTTTGAAAAGAAAATGAATAAAACGTCAGGGACCTGTGGGACAATATCAAAAGGTCTGACATGTGTGTAACTGGAGTTCCAGAAAAAAAGAGAAAAGGGGGCAGAAAAATTTTTTGAAGAAATAATGACCAAAATTTGGTGAAATACATAAATTTACAGATTCAAGATGCTCAGAGAATTCCCATTTGGAAGAAAATAAAGAGAACCACACCTAGGAATATCACAAATTGCTGCAAACCAAACATAAAATCTTGAAAGCTCCCAGAAAAAATGTTTACATGGTGCATAAATTAAGGTATAATTCAAAACATGTATTAAAATAATCCATAAGAAGGTAGGTAAGGAGGAACAGAAAAAAAATGATCAGGCAAAAAGAAAACAAAAGACTAAAAATAATATATATATAATATATTTGGTTGATTATCAATAAGGGTGCAAAGACCATTCAATAGGGGAAAGGATATAATCTCTTCAACAACAGTGTTGGGACAACTGAACACCCACAAGGAAAAGAACAATGTTGGACCCTTAATTCACACCATAAACAAAAATTAACTAAAAAATGGATCAGAGAGCTAAATGTAAGAGCTAAAACTATAAAACTCTTTGAATAGATCACAGGAGTAAATCTTCATGACATTAGTTTAGGCAAAGCCTTCTTAGATACAAGACAGAAAAACACAAGCAATGAAAAAATAGGTAATTTGGATATCATCAAAATTTAAAACTCTAGAACAACCAAAGAACACAGGGGAGTAAAAAGACAAGCCACATGCTGGGAGAAAAATAATTGTAAATGACATATCCAATAAGGAATTTGTAGCCAGAATATTTAAAGAACTCATAAAACTTACCAACAAGAATTCAAATGATTTACATTTCCCTGATGATTAGTGATGTTGAACATTTCCTGTGCCTGCTGGCCATCTGTATGTCTTCTTTGGAAAAATGTCTACTCAGGTACTCTGCTCATTTTTAAATTGAGTTGTTTTTTGATGTTAAGTCGTATGAGCTATTTATATATTTTGGATATTAACTCTTAACAGATGTATCATTTGCAAATGCCTTCTCCCATTCAGTAGGCTGCCTTTTCATTTTATTGACAGCTTCCTTTGCTATGCAAAAGCTTTTTAGTTTGATGTAGTCCAATTTGTTTATTTTTGCTTTTGTGTCCCTTCCCTGAGGAGATATATCCAAAAAAATTGCTAAGACCAATGTCAAAGAGCATATTCCCTATGTTTTCTCCTAGAAGTTTTGTGGTTTCAGGTCTTATATTTAAGTCTTTACTACATTTTGAATTTAATCAAACTGAAACAGTAGTCCAGTTTGATTGATTCTTTTGCATGTAGCTGTCCAGTTTTCCCAACACCATTTATTGACAAGGCTGTCTTTTCCCCATTGTATATTCTGCATCCTTTGTCATAGATTAATTGATCATAAGTGCATGGGTTTATTTCTGGGCTCTCTATTATGTTCCATGGGTCTATTTGTCTGTTCTCATGACTGACAGTACCATACTGTTTTGATTATTGTAGCTTTGTAGTACAGTTTGAAATCAAGGAGCGTGACACCTCCAGCTTTGTTGTTCTTTCTCAAAATTGTTTTGGCTGTTCAGGGTCTTTTGTGTTTCCATACAAATTGTATAATTATAGTTCTAGTTCTGTGAAAAATGTCATTGGTATTTTGATAGGGATTGCATTGAATCTTTAGATTGCCTTGGGTAGTATGGACATCTTAACAATATTAATTCTTCTAAGCCAGGAGCATGGTATATCTTTCCATCAGTTTGTATTATCTTCAATTTCTTTCATCAGTGTCTTGTAGTTTTCTGGGTACATGTCTTTTACCTCCTTGATTAGATTTATTGTTAGGTATTTTATTCTTTTTGATGCAATTATAAATGGGATTGCTTTCTTAATTTCTCTTTTTGATTGTTCATTGTTAGTGTATAGAAACACAGAGATCACTTCACACTTATCAGAATGGCTATTATCAAAAAGATAACAAATAACAAGTGTTGGAGAGAATGTGGAAAAAAGGGAACCCTCGTGCACTGTTGGTGGGAATGTAAATTGGTACAGTCACTATGGAAAACAGTAGAAAATTTCCTCAAAAACTTAAAAATAGAACTACCATATGATCCAGCAATTCTACTCCTGGGTATGTATATGAAGAAAACAAAAACACTGAAGTGAAAAGATATGTGCACCCCTATGTTCACTGCAGCATTGTTTATAGTAGCCATGATATGAAAGCAACTTAGGCCCCATCAATAGGTGAGTGGATAAAGATGATGTCACACACACACACACACACACACACACACACACACACTGGAATATTCCTCAGCCATAAAAAAGAATGAAGATCTTGCCATTTGTGACAACATGGATGGACCTAGAGGGCATTGTCCTAAGTGAAATAAATCAGACAGAGAAAGACAAGTACCATATGATAGCACTTATATGTGGAATTTTAAAATAAAACAAATGAACAAGCAAAACAAAAGAGAAACAGAGTCAAAGATACAGAGAACAAACAGGTGGTTGCCAGATGGGAGAGGGGAAGGGGGATGAGAGAAATAGCTGAGGGGCATTAAGAAGTACAAACTTCCAGTTACAAAACAAATGAGTCATGGGTACGAAATGTAAAGTGTGGGGAGTATAATGAATAATTATGTAATAACTTTGTATGGTGAGAGATGGTAAGTAGACATCATGGTGATGGGTATGAAATGTATAGAAATATTGAATCACTATGTTGTGCACCAGGAACTAACATAGTGTTGTAGGTCAATTATACTTCAAAAACAAACAAACAAACAAACTCTCAGAAAAAGAGATCAGATTTGTGGTTACCAGAGGCAGAGGGTAGAGGGGGGAGGGGGAATTGGATGAAGATGATCAAAAGGTACAAACTTCCAACTGTAAGATAAAAAATTACTAGGGATGTAATGTACAACATGATAAATATAATTAACACTGTTGTATGTTATACATTAAAATTGTTAAGAGAGTAAATCCTGAGTTCTCATCACAAGGAAAAAATATTTATTTATTTATTTAATGTTGTATCTATATGAGATGATGGATGTTCACTAAACTTATTGTTGATAATCATTTCATGATGTATGTAAGTCAAATCATTATGCTGTACACCTTAAACTTATACAGCACTGTATGTCAATTACATTTCAATGAAACTGGAAGAAAAAAAAAGACAAATGATACAATTTAAGAATCGACAGCAGATTTGACTAAAGAAGATGTACAAATGGCCAAGAAGCAAAATGAAAGAACAAATGAAAAGATGTTCAACATCATTAATCATCAGGGAAATGCAAATCAAAACCAGAGTGAGATACTACTTCACACCCACTAGGATGGCTATAATCAAAGACAGATAATAACAAATGCTGGTGAGGATGTAGAGAAACTGAAGGCCTCATACATTACTGGCAGGGATGTTAACTGGTGCATCCAGTGTGGACAACAGTTTAGCAGTTCCTCAAAGGGATAAATGCAGAGTTACCATATGAACCAGCAATTACATTCTTAGAAATCTACCCAAGAGAAATGAAAAAAACATGTCTACATAAAGACTTGTATGCAAATGTTCATAGCAACATTATCTGGAATAGCCCCAAACTAGAAATAATCCAAATGTTCATTACTGTTGAATGTATAAACAAAATATGATATATATAAAGGAATACTATTCAGTAATTAAACAGATACATACTACAGCATGGATGAACTTTGAAATCATTATGCTAAGTGAGTGAAAGAGAGCTGACACAAAAGACTATGTATTAGCATATCTACTAAGATCAGGAACAAGACAAGGTTGCCCACTCTCACCACTTTTTTTTTTTTTTTTTGTGGTACACGGGCCTCTCACTGTTGTGGCCTCTCTCGTTGTGGAGCACAGGCTCTGGACGTGCAGGCTCAGTGGCCATGGCTCATGGGCCCAGCTGCTCCGCGGCATGTGGGATCTTCCCAGACCGGGGCACGAACCCGTGTCCCCTGCGTCGGCAGGCGGACTCTCAACCACTGCGCCACCAGGGAAGCCCTCACCACTCTTATTCAACATAGTTTTGGAAGTTTTAGCCACAGCAATCAGAGAACAAAAGGAAATAAAAGGAATCCAAATTGGAAAAGAAGAAGTAAAGCTGTCACTGTTTGCAGATGACATGATACTATACATAGAGAATCCTAAAGATGCTACCAGAAAACTACTAGAGCTAATCAATGAATCTGGTAAAGTAGCAGGATACAAAATTAATGCGCAGAGATCTCTGGCATTCCTATACGCTAATGATGGAAAATCTGAAAGTGAAATCAGGAAAACACTCCAATTTACCATTGCAACAAAAAGAATAAAATATCTAGGAATAAATCTACTTAAGGAGACAAAAGACCTGTATGCAGAAAATTATAAGACACTGATGAAAGAAATTAAAGATGATACAAATAGGTGGAGAGATATACCATGTTCTTGGATTGGAAGAATCAACATTGTGAAAATGACTCTACTACCCAAAGCAATCTACAGATTCAATGCAATCCCTATCAAACTACCAATGGCATTTTTCACAGAACTAGAACTAGAACAAAAAATTTCACAATTTGTATGGAAACACAAAAGACCCCGAATAGCCAAAGCAATCTTGAGAATGAAAAACGAAGCTGGAGGAATCAGGCTCCCTGACTTCAGACTATACTACAAAGCTACAGTATCAAGACTGTATGGTACTGGCACAAAAACAGAAAGATAGATCAATGCAACAGGATAGAAAGCCCAGAGATAAACCCACGCACATATGGTCACCTTATCTTTGATAAAGGAGTTGGGAATGTACAGTGGAGAAAGGACAGCCTCTTCAATATGTGTTGCTGGGAAAACTGGACAGGTACATGTTAAAGTACGAGATTAGATCACTCCCTAACACCATACACAAAAATAAACTCAAAATGGATTAAAGACCTAAATGTAAGGCCAGAAACTATCAAACTCTCAGAGGAAAACATATGCAGAACACTCTATGATATAAATCACAGCAAGATCCTTTTTGACCCACCTCCTCGAGAAATGGAAATAAAAACAAAAAGAAACAAAAAGAAACAAATGAGACCTAATGAAACTACAAAGCTTTTGCACAGCAAAGGAAACCATAAACAAGACCAAAAGACAACCCTCAGAATGGGAGAAAATATTTGCAAATGAAGCAACTGACAAAGGATTAACCTCTAAAATTTATAAGCAGCTCATGCAGCTCAATAACAAAAAACAAAACAACCCAATCCAAAAATGAGCAGAAGACCTAAATAGACATTTTTCCAAAGAAGATATACAAACTGCCAACAAACACATGAAAGAATGCTCAACATCATTAATCATTAGAGAAATGCAAATCAAAACTACAATGAGATATCATCTCACACCAGTCAGAATGGCCATCATCAAAAAATCTAGAAACAATAAATGCTGGAGAGGGTGTGGAGAAAAGGGAACACTCTTGCACTGCTGGTGGAAATGTGAATTGGTACGGCCACTATGGAGAACAGTATGGAGGTTCCTTAAAAAACTACAAATAGAACTACTATATGACCCAGCAATACCACTACTGGGCATATACTGTGAGAAAACCATAATTCATAAAGAGTCATGTACCAAAACGTTCACTGCAGCTCTATTTACAATAGCCAGGAGATGGAAACAACCTAAGTGCCCATCATCGGATGAATGGATAAAGAAGATGTGGCACATATATACAATGGAATATTACTCAGCCATAAAAAGAAACGAAATTGAGCTATTTGTAATGAGGTGAATGGACCTAGAGTCTGTCATACAGAGTGAAGTAAGTCAGAAAGAGAAAGACAAATACCGTATGCTAACACATATATCTGGAATCTAAGAAAAAAATGCCATGAAGAACCTAGGGGTAAGACGGGAATAAAGACACAGACCTACTAGAGAATGGACTTGAAGATATGGGGAGGGGGAAGGGTAAGCTGTGACAAAGTGAGAGAGTGGCATGGACATATATACACTACCAAACGGAAAATAGATAGCTAGTGGGAAGCAGCCACATAGCACAGGGAGATCAGCTCGGTGCTTTGTGACCACCTAGAGGGGTAGGATAGGGAGGGTGGGAGGGAGAGAGACGCAAGGGGGAAGGGATATGGGAACATATGTATATGTATAACTGATTCACTTTGTTGCAAAGCAGAAACTAACACACCATTGTAAAGCAATTATACTCCAATAAAGATGTAATAAACAAAAAAAAGACTATGTATTATATGATTCCATTTACAGAAAATGTCTAGAATAGGCAAATCCATACAGACAGAAAGTTGATAAGTGATTGCTAGGGGCTGTGATGGACTGGGGTTGGGGTGAGGGAATGGGGGAGTCACTGCTTAATGGGCAGGAGGGAACTTTTGGGGTTGACAGAAATGTCAAAAACTGGATTGTGATGATGGTTACATGACTTTGTAAATACAATAACAATCACTGAATTAGATACTTAAAACATATTAATTTTATGGTATACAAATAACTTTTAAAATGTTTTAAAGGTTTAAAAAATGTTAATGCACTTAACATCCCAATTAAAAGAGACTGTCAGACTGGATAAAAAAGTAAGACTGAAGTACGTATATGCCATTTATTTAAACACAAAAACACAGATAAGTCAGAAAAAGAAGACAGAAAATTAAATAGCATGCAAAGTGTAAGTATAAGATTGTTGGAGTGGTTATATTAATTTCAGATAAAATAGACTTCAAAACAAAGTGAAAGAGGGACATTTTATGACAAAAGGTTGTTTCATCAGAAAGACATAAAAATCATACATTAGTATGTGCTTAGTAACAGATACTCAAAAAACATGAAGCAAGAACTGATGGAATTAAAGGGAGAAATAGACAAAATCACCATATTATTTGGATATTTTAGTGGTGTTTTCTCAGTGGCTGACGGAATAATTAGTCAAAAAAATCAGAGAGGACACAGAATACAAAATAACATGGTTAAAGAAAGAACACATAAGCGAAATCAGAAAATATTTCGTACTTAATTATCATGAAAATAAACATCAATATTTGTAGGATGCAGGTAAAAAGGCTTAGAGGTACAAACATAGTTTTTAATGATTGTATTAAAAAAGACTAAATGTATAATATCAATGATATAAGGTTCTACCTTGGGGGACTAGAAAAATGAGAATAAATTAAACCAAAAGTATGTAAAAATAAAGGAATAATGAAGATAACATAAATCAATAAAATAGAAACAAACGATAGGGAGAATTAACAAAGCAATACGGTGGCTCTTGGAAAGGACGAACAACATTGGTAAACGTTTAGCTAGACTAAACAAGAAAAAAAGAGAGCTAAAATTACTAATACTAAGAATCATCATTACAGAGATGATAGACATTATATGAAAAGAATAAGAGAATATTATGAATGACTTTATGACTGAACAATTGACAACTTAGATAAAATGTACAGATTTATTGAAAGAACCAGTAAACAAAAATCTTACTAGCTCTATATATACATAAAAAATTGAACTTAATATCCAAAACTTTCTCATAAAATAAACTCCAGTCCCAGACAGTTTGCCTAGTAAATTCTAGCAAACATTTAAGGTGGAAATAGCACTAATACCACACAAACTCTTTGGTAAACCAGAGTTTTACAAAGTCATTACAAAACAAGAAAACTGTCGACCAATATCCCTCTTGAACCTAGATGCAAAACTTCTCAACATGATATTATTAAGCTGAAACCAGATATGTATGTATCAGTTACTAATTTATTGCTTCTCAGTTCTGAATGCATCCTTACATACAATACATGTTCTTGATTTAAGAATTTCTTTTAGCATTTTTCCTTTATAGCGAGTACAACATTAAACTTTCTCAGTAGCTGGTGTTGGAGGGACACTGCAGGAGAAAGAGGTTCTCTTGCTATTTCTGGCCCTAGCCAGGTCTCTGCTGTGTGGGTGTGAGGGCATCAGGTGGCACCAACCCTCAGGGCCCAGGACACGGTCCCTATGCCACCTTGCAGCCTCATCTTGGTGACAACCTTTCCATAGCCCTCTCAGCATAGTAAACCAGAGCCCCTGAATGACCTGCAGGAGGCCTCCTGTGTTCTGTGGGATCACATACTGAAAGTAAGTCTGAGTGCCAGTGAAAGCAGGAAGACTTAAGAGCACCTAGATTGCATGCTTTCACTGGCACCTAGGCTTCCGTTGCACACTCACACCACCAGTTGCTGATTGCCGGCTCCCTTGCCTGCCTGTACTCTGGAAGGGTGGCCTATTGTTTGCTCAGCAACTCTAGACCAGCTCCTGCCTGGCTAAATCAGCAAACTTCTCTGATATCAGGTGGCTGAACCACTCTTTCTTCCAGATCTGAACCTCTTCCATGTTTATTCTTCCTTGGATACTCTGCCTCAGCCCTAGGGTACTATAATGAATTTCCTCATATCTTTTTTTAAAATTTTGTGATGCATGAAAATTATATGAATTTCAACTTTCAGTGTCTAGAAACAGAGTTTTATTGGAACATGGCCACATATATTCACTTATATGTCTATGGTGGCTTCCATACTACAATGGCAGAGTTGAGTAGTAGCAACAGAGACGTATGTGGTGCTCTCATCATTTTGCACCACTGCTCAGCACATTACAAATTGTGGTGATACAGTTATTACTACCAGCATTTTGAATGTTACATACTGTCATTCCATAATATTTAAAACTTTTTTATTACCAGTGCATACCCATAATGTTGGAACAACAAAAGAGAAAAGTGGACTTAAGTGTCATGTGTTTAAGGCACAGAGGAGTATGGATTATTTTGTTATCAAATTAGATGGCAAAGCATTGTGTTTAAAATGCAATGACACTGTAGCTGCTCTGAAAGAATATTACATACATTAATTTCCTCATATCTCATAGTCACTCTTTTATCCTAGTTCCTAATTCTTTATATTAACTTTTCCCTGTTTAACCTACCATGTAGTATCTATCTCTTGACTGGGTCCATACACATGCACACACACACATATACATATATATGTGTGTGTGTGTGTGTGTATAGTAATAAATTATGATCAAGTACAGTTTATCCTAGGAGTGCAAGGTTGGTTTAACATTTGAAAATAACTTAATGTAATTTGCCACATCCATAGAATAAAGAAGAAAAATAATATGATTATTTCAATTGATAAATGAAGATAAAACATTTATCAAAATGTAATACCCATTTATGGTTAAAAAAACCTCTCAGCAAACTTGGAAGGGAAATTCCTTAATCTGATAGAAAACATCACTAAACCCTTACAGCTAATGTCATACATGGCAAAATAGTGAACACTTTCATCCTAAAGATGTCTGTTCTTGCCACTCTTATTTAACATAATAGTGGAGTGCTAAACAATGCAACAAGATAAGAAAAACAAATAAATAAGCATATAGATTGGAAAGGAAAGAATAAACCTGTCCCTACAACATGATTGTCTATATAGAAAATTCCAAGAAACCTAAAAAATAAAAACTTCTCAGGACTAACGAATGACTTTAGCAGGGCTATAGAATAAAATGCTAATTTAAAGAGAAATAAATTGTTTTTATACAATGGCAGCAAACAATTGGAAAATAATATTAAAATTTTATTTTATAATACCATCAAAACATAAAAATACTTAGAAATAAAATAAACAAAAGATACACAAGATCTCTATCTTCAATAATATAAAACACTGATGAGAGAAATTAGATAAGACCAAATATATAGAAAGATCAGGTTCATGGATTGGAGGACTCAAAGCTGTTAGTTTGTCAGTTCTCACCAAAATGATCTATAGATTCAAAGCAATCTCAATCATAATCCTAACAGGCTTTTCCCTAAACATTGAAAAGCTGATTTTAAAATTTATATGAAAATATAAGGAACCTAGAACTAAGGCTGGCAAACTATGGTGTGTGGGCCAAACCCAGACTCCTGCCTGTTTTTGTAAATAATGTTTTATTGGAACTCAGCTACACCCATTCATTTACGTATTGTCTATGGCTGCTGTTGTGTTTCCACACAGTACTGAGTAGTTGCAATAGAGACCATACGGCCTACAAGGCCTAAAATACTATTTGGCCCTTTACAGAAAAGTGTGTAAACCCCTGACCTAGAATATCCAAAATAATCTTGAAAAATAACAAAGTTGACAAACATATTACCTGACTTCAAGAATTACTATAAATCTGCAGTAGCCAAGACTGTGTGGAACTGTCATAAAGATCCACAAATAGATAATGGAACCAAACAGAGGGTCCAGAAACAAACTCACCTTTATATGGTCATTTGATTTTTGACAGAGTTTCAAAGGTAATCCAATGGGGGAAAGGAAGGTCTTTTCAACAAGTGGTGCTATAACACCTGAGTATCCATGTGTATAAAACAGGAACTTCTACCTTTACCTCACAACATGTAAAAAATTAGTTTGAGATAGATCACTGACTTAGATGCAAAAGATAAAACCATAACACCTTTAGAAAACGTAGGAGAATATCATTATGTCATGGGGGTAGTCAAAGATTTCTTATGCAGGTCACAGATTCAATGATCATTAGGGAAAAAACTGATCAACTACATTTCATTAAAATTAAAATTTTCTGCTTATCAAACATCACAGTTAAAAAATAAATAGGTAAGCCACAGACTAGAAGAAAATATTCCTAAAACATATCAGGTAAGAACTGGTAACCAGGGTATATAAAGAACCCCTACAACTCAATAATGAAAAGACAATCCAGTGAAAAAATGGGCAAAAGATCTAACTAGATACTTAGCAAAAGAAAATATATGGATGATCAACATGCACATGGAAAGAGGCTCAACATCATCAATCTCCAAAAAATGCAAATTAGAACCCCAAGGAGATACCCACCATAATGGCTAAAATTAATAAGACTGACACCACCAAGTATTAACAAGGATGTGGAGTGGGTACAACTTTCATACACTGTTGATGTCCATGTAAAATGGAACAAGTACTTTAGTAAAAGTTCTGGCAGTTGCTAATGAAACTAAAAAGTCATCTACTCTACGATCCAGCAGTTCCATTCTTCGGTATTTATCTGAGTGAAATGAAAACACGTATCTACAAAGATACTTTTACATGAACATTCATGGAAGCTTTATTCATAATAACACCAAACAGGAAACAGCTCAGGTGTTTATTCATAAAAGAATAGATCTGTTCCATGATCTGAATTTCTAGAACAGGCAAAACTAATCTATGGTGGTAAAAAGTCAAAACAGGGTTTTCCTCTCAGTGTATGTGCAGGGTTGGACTGAGAAGGGGAATAAAGTTACTTTCTGTAGTGATGGTAATATTCGATATCTTGATAGGGGTTTGGGTTACATAGGTGTATGCATTTTTCAAAACTCAGCAAGTGTATATTCAATATTTATAACATCACTGTATGTGTATTTTATATCAAAATTAAAGATCTGTAAACAAATATTGAACTTTAGACTTAAGGTTATAAATGTTGAAGTATATTAGGGGGACATATACTCATATCTGCAATGTACTTTCCAATGTATCAAAAATAAGATTAATTGATAGATAAACAGAGGGATAGAAAGATGGATAGATAGGTAATAAAGTAAGTATAGTAATATCTCAATGGTAGAATCTAGGTGGTAGGTATATGAGTTTTCTTGTAAATGCTTTTCAACTTTTCCGTATTATGAAAAATGTTCGTAATAAAATGTTTGGGAAAATATTGAGCACCTACTCATTGTTTTAGGCAATTGAGATATAAGAATGACTGAGGGAGAGTTTTTCAGTGGAGCTTATCCCAGGGAAGTGATTTAGTATTTATGTAGTTCCGACTACAGTCCAGGGGCAAAGACAGGGGCAACAATTTATTTTTATCTTCACAATTCAGTGTGAAGGAGAAGGCTTGAAATGAGTGGAGATGATGAGTTCAGTTTTGAATAAACTGTGCTTTATGATCCTACAAGATACTAGGTGGCAATACCTAGTAGACTATTGGATATACACAGGTCAGGAGCTTTGCATAAATCTGGGCAACAGTCTAATGTTGTTGTTATCATGCCTTTGGGTACCCTAGCTATTTGGTGACTGAGCACAATTTAATAACTGTGTTTTGTTTTTAAAATGTTTTCATTTTAAATGCTATGTGAAATATCTGTCCCCTCCAATCTAGCATTCCTTCTCTGTTGGCCTATTTATTATTCCATGGGAATTAAAATAAGAATGGAAATTGTACTAATAGAAAGCTATACAATAGCAATATTAAAATGTGACAGACACAGGATATTAGGAATTTTCATTACATTAGAAGACTAATATCTGACAAATACATTACACTGAGAGATAGTTCTTTGGTACTCACCTGATCATATAGAGCTCTTTATTCCATGGGTAGATATTTAAGACTGGCCCTACCCCAATCATGTGGTTGTGACATTCTCCAACATTTTCAATATATTCATGCTTCAATGGCACTTTGCTGAGGAGTTCAAATTCCTCAGGTGCCTTCTGAAGTACCTGTTCTGCTGCATAGAATCCATCTACTAGCAGTGTCCTGCCACCTGTTCCTTCATGCTTAAGACAGTGAAACACTTGAATGCTAAAGAGGGGGAAAAATTAAATTATTCTGTTCAGTGGAGAAAAGAGAATATATCAAAATTTTAGAAAAAAATATGAAATGATTATTGACTCCACTGTGTCATTTTCTTTTCACTAAGAAATAAATCTCATTTCCCAATTGTCTTCCCTTCATAGCCAGCTGTACTTTTTTGTGCTTTGAAATATTAATGCCACTACAGGTTCCTCCTAAGCATATTTAACATGTATTGATGGCTATATGTGACAGACCCAGGGAATACCATCATGAATAAGGTATAGTCTCTGTTTTAAAGAAGGCCAGTCTACTAAGAAGAGATGAAGCAAGTAAGTACCAACAGGCACTATAATAAAGTTGTATACAAGATACAGTGGAGCCATAAACAGAGGAAATTATTGTAGTGGTGTGTTGTATAGAGAAATGTTTTTGGAGGTGGATGAGAATGGTTTTGCTTAGTCTTAAAGAATGAGCAAGAGTTGGGCTGAAATGAGATTGAGGTGAGGAGAGGGCATTCCAGGCCCCCCCCCAAAAAAAAAGGTATGACCAAAGATATCAACGTAAAACAACGAGTTTAAACTGAGATGGGAGATGAACTGGTGGGAAGCAAGATGACAAAAAACATGGAAAACAACTTGGATAACTGAAATAGCAGAGAAAAATACTGAGGGGTTGAGCTTAGAGATGGGTTTTATAGAAAAGAGGACACAGCTAAGCAACATGACAGAGGACGAAGAACAGGCAAATATCTAGAATGCCTGCAGGTTTTTCACCTGGACAACCTGACAAATAATGCCATCTGCCAAGAGAACACAGGCAGATGCATAATTGGATGATAAAAAGGGGGTGAGAGGGGTTGAGGAAGAGGTTCAGTTTAAGGACATGTTGAAATAGTTGAGTTATATATGGCTGAAAATTTAACAGGAAAAGGAAATGCAACTATTAATGGACTGGAAAACTAAAGTAAAAATTTCAAATTAACAAGGGGAAAATAAAATTAATAGTAATTTAGGAAAAAAGAAGAAATAAGGAAAAGTAAACAACAAAGTAAAATAAGTAATAAACATAAATAAAGATAGAAGGAATAAAATCAAGGAGAACCTAGGGTAAATACAATTAAAATGAGAAGGTCAGTTCTGGCTATGTTGACCTTTCTGTGAAATTTCTAGGTTAGGATTACTTAGTAGCCAGTTGAAGATGTTTACCTTAGAAGAGAGGTAGATTTTGTAGTCGTCTGTAGGTGATAGCTAAAGCCAAGAGCATGGAAGAAGTCATTTGGAGAGATCATTTCAAGTAAGAAAAGAGGGAGAAGGAGAAAACCTTGAGAAACAACAATATTTATGACATGGACAAAGGAAAATAAGCTGCCACAGGAGACTGAGGAAAAATGGCTATAGATATAGAAGGAAAACTAGAAAAGAAAGGATATTTAAGAAGAGGTAGTGGTAAATGGCCCCAGGGGTCAAATAAGATGAAGACTGAAAGGTACACACTGGGTATGGCAATAAGTTAGTTGCTGGTGACTTTGGAGAGATTAATTTTAATTGGGAGGGGGGTGGATAAACTAGCTGACTACAGGTTTGAAGAATGAATGAGAAGTGAGAATGAAAAGACACTGAATGTAGACAATTATTTCAATAAGTTTAGCTGTGAAGGTGAGGAGTAAGGCGGGGCTGTAACTAGAAGGAGATAGAGTCAAAGGAAGTGTACAAAAGTAGAGATTTAAGAAATGAGAAGCTGATAGGAAGGAGTCAATATGTATGGAAGGCTGAAGATACAGGAGAGAGAAATCCCCAAGGAGGTTGGAAAGGATGAGATCCTGAGCAAAGGTAGCTTTAGAAAGCATAAGGCATATAACAATGATGATGATGATGACGACAATGGCTAAAATGATAATAATAATAGCTAGTATTTATTGAACATTTATTATGTTCTAGGAAGTATGCCAAGTGCTTTAAATACATCATGTAACTTAATCCCTAAGCAATACAAATGGACAGGTTTTATTACTAGTCCCATTCTACAGATGAAGAAACTGAGGCACAGAGAGGTTAAGTTATTTTCCAAGATCACAAAGCTAACCTATGTTCCAGTTGGGATACAAATCCAGGTCTGGTTGATTCCATAGCCTGAACTCTTAACCACTCTCATTATACTGCTCATGTACTTGGTCCTTGCCATTGATTAGAAAGGGTTAAATTAAAGGCACAGACAACTGTGTATCTCTGGTAGTGGTCAGAGAGAAAAGAGCTAGTCAATATTTGAACCTCAACCCCTGTCCAACTGTTTCTCATCCCATTTCCTCATATTCTTCCTTCTGCATCCTGTAGAATGAGGATGCAGGGTTTTTTGTATATCCATAACATTGAGCAGGATGTCAAAAAGATGCTTTATTCTTCCTCCTCTGAACCAAATATTCTTAGGTTCCAAACCCTTAAAGGAAATCAATGTATCATGTCAAATAATTACTATTTCTTTTCTGTGGTGAGAAGATTTAAGATCTACTCTCTGTTAGCTACTGGTGGTAATAATATTACAGTATACGACCATATCAAATCAACACATTGTACACCTTATATTTACACAATGTCATATGTCAATTATATCTCAATAAAGCTGCAAAAAAGTACGGTATACATTATCTTTGACTCAATAGCTTCGGAGTCCATGTAATAAGGTTATTTTTCATTCATTCCTCCTCTCCAACTTCTTGTAAATTGGATTTAAATTCCTCTTACTACCATACCCAAAGTAGCTGTGTTTGGAAGATTGACCCTTTGCAATATAATAACTAAATATGAAAAACTGTACAAATTCCCAAACTAATGGTTAATCAATACATTTTTGGTAAGTTATTTGTAATTACTTTGAGAAAAATGTAAATTAAACAAAATTTACATCCATTTATGTAGTAAGGTAGATTTTCAATCATTTCAAAAATTTTATTCCTATAAGTCTAAAGAAGACTGAGCTAGGGTGTTTAAAAATGATCATGTTTCTATGGAGAAAAGAAACAGTCATACAAATCAGCAGCAGCAGATATGATCTCGGTTCAAATAAAACAGAGAATGATTAAGAAACTATTCAAGACCATCACACGTAATGATCCCACTTTGGAAAATTCTAATCCACCTACCCACAGGGCTCTTGAAAATAGGTAGTGTCAGTGTGCCGATCCAGAGCTAGCTTGGTGTATGCAGTGTCACCCCTGGAGAAGTCTGAAGTGAAATACCACATCCTCCCATAGATGGTTTCTCTGTCAAATGAAGTATAGGAAACCTTTCATTCTTATCATTCAAAACTCTTTCCAATACTTTCTTTAATTATTCACAAGTAACAATAGATTGTTTGGCTCCAGATTTCCATCTATAAGGTAAATATGACAGTTGAACACATCACCAGTCTAAACAATTCCTCCACTGAGTAATATTCTAGGAAGCTGGGGGGAAAAGGGTGAAAGGATAATATAGTTTGAAAGCTTAGGGAATCATCCCACTCTGTTTATGTTTCTACTTTTAATAGCTTTCACACTCGAACTTCTGTCCTGCACTCACCTTCCTCACATAGAAAAAGATGTTTTTGGGTAGCTGCTTTTAGAAGTGATTAATGTAGATCTTCACCCATCTTTTAGACATGTAGGAATAAGAAAAAGAGAAAGGATAGTTTATATTAGCAAGTATTTAGTGAGAGTTGCTGTATCACTGTTATTGTATCTCTCCTTGAGGAGAGATACAATAACATCATGGGTTTTGATTTCATAGTTATTTTCCTAGTAGGCTCAGATCTGACTAAAGGTCACTTTAATTCTTTAGCTTTCAGAGTTCATCTTATTCTCTGAACCCTCAAAATCCAAACAGGAAATGGTCTTCCTTTTGAACTATAACCTCTAAAGTCCTGTCAATTTATTGCTTACTAGCACAGCTTTTTTACTTGAAAGTTCTCAAACTGTGTTTGAAACTGAATGGTTCACAAATGTTAATTATGCTCTACTAGGATAGGGCAAATGACCCAGCATACTGTCTGCTACACAG
Organism: Orcinus orca; assembly: GCF_937001465.1. Taxonomy (NCBI): domain Eukaryota; kingdom Metazoa; phylum Chordata; class Mammalia; order Artiodactyla; family Delphinidae; genus Orcinus; species Orcinus orca. Next base: position 132,086,771 of record NC_064580.1, read on the forward strand.
TGAGCTATATCTGGCTCTTATGAAATAAAAGGAAAGTACTAATTATAACAAAGTTGGTTTACATCACATTTAATACTACAGAAGATAAATCTATATACTACCTAGAAATGCAATGGAAAGAACATTGTATTTAGGATCAGGAAACCTGAGCTATCTGAATCCCAGTTCTACTGCTTACTAGCAGAGCAGTCCTGGGCAAGCCACTTAATACATTTGAGCCGTAAGAGCCTCATCAGTAGAACAGGAGATAAAATACACACTTATCAGGATTACTATAATGACCAATGAAAATAACGGATTTGAATATGCTGGTTAAATGCTATACAGTATAAGGCAGTAGTATTAACAACCAGGCTCTGAATTAAGCCTTAGGAATAACAGAAGGTCAAAAGTAGATGATCTTTAGACACCATCTTATTCAATCCTGTTACTGATCAGATAGGAAAATAGAGGCTACTGGGCCGGCGGGGGTGAGGATTGAGGGTACGGGTGTGTGTGTTATGCAGTTGTCTATGTTTACCCAACTGCTTGATGGTAGAACTCAGACTACTATCTGGTTCTCTTTACTCAGTGCTCTTTCTAGTGTACAATGACTAACTCCTACTTTGAGCATCACTGGGCTTGAAAAAAATACCAATGACTTTGAAGTCTTCACCATATTAAACATGTAAGTGTCTTTAGAGATTAGAAATCTGGGCTTCAGATAAAGCACTATAAATGGGAATCCCGTTATTCAGGCCACAAAATATTCTGGAAAAACGAGGGTGACCATACTTGTCACTGGAAATTAATTTCTGCAGATTTCAGGAAACTAATGACTTACCTGATCAAGCTGATCCTTTCTGCCAACTTCTCTGTGTGTTCCTGAGTAGGAGGGACATTTTCTACAAAAGCAATTCCATACAGCAGAAAGTTTTGTAGAAAGTTCTTCAGTCCCTCCTTGGTTTCTAAGAAGCTCTGGAAATCTACAGATGGAACTTGGGCTTGCTGGTAGATTTCAGCATTCCATAAGATTCTAGGCTGGATGACCTTTTGTTTCTGCCCTTCATAGCTGTTTTTCACCAGCCAATCCAAATCATATCTAGTCACATGACCATCTGGCCCTTTTAAGGGAAAAATAAAAGGCATTAAAAATAATATTTATAAAGGGCTTCCCTGGTGACGCAGTGGTTGACAGTCTGCCTGCCGATGCAGGGGACGTGGGTTCGTGCCCCGGTCTGGGAAGATCCCACATGCTGCGGAGCGGCTGGGCCCGTGAGCCATGGCCGCTGAGCCTGCGCGTCCGGAGCCTGTGCTCCGCAGCGGGAGAGGCCACAACGGTGAGAGGCCTGCGTACCGCAAAAAAAAAAAAATAAATAAATAATAATTATTATAAATACTGCCAACAATTTACTGGTTAAGAATGATGTCATCTATAGATTAGAGCAATTTTATTTAAGAAGAAAAATAAAAGGTTCAAAAATAAATGCTTCCAAAGAAAGGAAAAACAAAGAGTAACTAAAAGAATACCGTTTTGGAAAGGGGCAAACCATTTTTTGTAAAACAATTGTCCTTTAAAAGAGTACCCCAAAGAAGACCAAGTCTCCTGTCCACTCACAAGTGAAAAAGAGTGTGGTCTCATCCAGACGAATGGTCTTTGGCTGGATACATAAATCCACACTGGCAGTGTCTAGGCTGCGCTGGTGAGTCTTAGAGTTGTAGCAAGATGCTGAGAGGCAGTGGTCTCGAAGCCAGACATAATCGAAGCGCATCACGGTGTTAGCATATTGCAATTCTAAGGAAAAGATCACACTCTTTTATATTATTATATTATTTTACATTATTTATTTAGGAAAACTAAAAAATCAGGATCCAGAAAACTTCCTTCAAAAAGTCTTCTACCAAGAAGTAAGCTGCGAGCAATGAGGGGGACACTAGCCCCTACTAGATATTAAAACATAGTACAGAACTTCTATGATTAAAACAGTGTGATGTTGGTATAGGAAAAGGCAGATAAAACAACAGAAGAGTATAAAAAGTCCAAAAATATACATGAATGCATATAGAAATTTGGTATGTAAAAAGTGGCAGGTGTAATCACTGTGGAAAATATGAATTTTTAAATAAACGGTGTTGGGACAACTGATAATCATTTGCAAAGAGATAAAATTGAGTCCATACCTCATATTGTCACTGGGTGTCCATGATAAACTCAAAACAGATCAGAGTTCTAAATTTGGAGAATGAAGCCATTCAAGTATATAAAAAGAAGACATGGATAGAGGATATAAAGGAGGTCCTTGTACCATTCTTGCAACTTTTCTGTTAGTTTGAAGATGCATCAAAATAAAAAGTTAGCAAAAAATCAAACTTTCTTATACATCAGGTTATTCATTTAGACAAGGTAAATAAAAAGGAGTTCAAATTTATAAGAGGAACAAAAACTATAAAGTGTCTGGGAAAAAATGAAAATGTGGAAGACTACTATGGAGAAATCTATAAAACTATCCTGAAAGACTTGAAGGAAACTTGAATGGAGAAATATGCTCACAGATGGGCAGATTCAATAATGAAAAGATAGGAATTCTCCCACAAATTAATACACAAACCTCCATGTACTTCCAATCCAAATCCCAGTGAAAATTTTCATGTACTGGACAGGCTAATTCCAAGAATCATACTCAGAATTAATAAAGTAACAATTTTGAGAAAGAAAAAGAAAGGCATGGAGGGGAAGTCTTACTATATATAAAAATGTATTATAAAGCTATAGTCATTTAAAAGTATGATATTCATGCAGAATGGACTAAGAGATCAAGGGGACAGAATAGAGTCTCAAAACAGACTCAACTGTACATGAAAATATGGTATATGTTAAAGGTGGCATTTTGTAATAGTGGTGAAAAGATAGATTACTCAATAACTAGTTTTGGAAAAATGAATTTTGAAAAATCGATTCTAGAGTCACGTCAGCCTCAGCAATAAACTACTGATAGAGTAAAATATAAAAAATAAAACTATTATATGTTGACAACTTTGAGGTAGGAAAAGCCTTTCTAATATGACACAAAAAGCATAAAATATATTTTGTGTGTATGAAAATAAAAACCTTCTGTTTTGCAAACAATGCAAAAAACAAAGTTAAAAGACAAGTAACAGGCAAAATCTTTTTAACGTAAAAGGGTTAATACCCAGGATATAGAATAAATCCTTGTGATCATTAAGATAAAAACTCAATAGAAAAATGACCAAAGGATATCAATAGGAAAGTCACCAGAATTGACCAGTAAACACATGAACTCTTCTAACCTTAGTAGTAATCAGAGGAATGGGTATTAAGATATCATTTTTTATCCATCAGAGTGACAAAAATTTTAAAGTTTGATTAAAACATGTGTTTTCAAAAGATGTGGAGAAATGCATACTCTCAAACATTGGTAATGTGAGTATAAATTGGTGAAGACACACTGAATGGCAATCTGGAAGTTTCTATGAAAATAATAAAAAATATGTATATTTATTGCTTGACCCAGAAATTCACCTCTCAGTACTTACCTTATAGAAACCGTCACATATGAAGAGGTATGCACAAGGATATTCATAATAGTTTTGTTTATAATAGCAAAATAATTAGAAAATAAGACTAAATGTCCGTCAGTGGGGGAAGTTGAGGAATAGCTGAATAAACTGTGGTGTATCTATAATGAGATCCTAATAAACAGTTTAAAAATGCAGTGTATCTGTACTCCTCAAATTGACTTTGTACAATGTTATCATTCTCACTTTAAGGACACAAAACTAAAGCTCAGAGATGTTAAATAACTTTGTAAGATCATATAATCATTAGGTGGTGAACCTAGGATGTGAACTCAAGTTGTCCAACCCCAAAGTCCTATGCTAGTGTTTCTCAAAGTGTAGTCTTGGGAATCTCTGAAGGTGAGGCTTCAGGAAAGGCAGAGTAAGGAGCTTGGAAAATCCTCTGCCCCAATAACCATGATAAAACTGGACAAAATTACCAATAACAACCATTTTAGGACCTGGAAATTGACCAAAGGCTTACAACAAATTAAGAAGCATTTAGTCAAGAAAAACTATTGAACCTTGGGTAAGAACAGTGGGAATCTGTGTGTTTTAGCTTGGGGTGCTTCCACTCCCTACCCCACCCCCACCAGCCCCATCAGCAATAGTTCTACCAGGGCAGGCAAGCCAAGAAAGCCAGCAGCTTTGCTGCTGAAGGGGACTAAATTTATTTGGAGCAGAGCACATAAAAACTCCATGCCCCTGGGTGTTGAATACAATCAAGGAAGGCACACCGGTTGGGACAAGCAATAGATCCGCAGAACAGCCAGAAATCTATCAAGGGGATCAAGGGAATGAGACAGCTATAGTGGGCCTTGGAAAGCCCCCTCACATCCCCGGTGTTCGGTAAGGCTGTGCACACATGCAGGGCTGTGTGCACAATAAGGAGAGATTGGAAAGGGCCCTAGTTATCTACATGTCCCTGGAGGAATGTGAGGCACAGTGGAGACATGTGAAGAATGGCAGAAACTGAAAGCCTGGGCAGACTTATAGACAGCCTCAACTTTGTGTGCCCCAATCCACACACATATCCATTGGCAAAAGGTAGAAGCCTTACTGGCTTAAGGTTTTTAGCTTAACCTCTAACCGATTGTTAGCTGGCCACTAAACTATACCAGGGTTTCTCAAACCTTGGTACTATGGACATCTAGGGCTAGATAATTTCTTGTGCATTGTAGGATGCTTAACAGCATCCCTAGTCTCCACCCACTAGATGCTAGAAGCATCCTCCTCGCCAGTTGTGACAACTAAAAATGTTCCCAGACATTGCCAAGTGTCTCCTGTGGTGGCAAAATCCCCCCAGTTGAGGACCACTGAGTTATGCCGACCCCACTGTGATACACAGAAGCCACTGTTAAAAACGAATCACTCCAGAGAAGTCAATAAACAAATAAACACAATACACGTACAGCAACAATCCCCCTGCGAGCTCAGAAATCAGTTTCTATAAGATATAACCTAAAATGTCCAGATTTTCAGCAAAAAACCCTGAGATACATATAGAAACAGAAACGAGTGACCCATGCAGTCCATACAAACTGTCTGAGAAGAGTATTACAAGAAATCCTATTGTCTAAGACAGGCATGCTGCCAGTAGGTAGCTTATTACCTGGGAGGAAATGCCTTTGCCTTCTAACAGCCTTGGGAGAGAAGCAGAGTGGACCACTGGGACATCACTTCCATGTACCTATAACATCTTCTAGTTATGAGTCAAAAGTTGGTGTTGAATGCTTGAAAATCCAGACACTGAAGTTAACTGAAAGAGTCTCTGATATAGCAACTGCTGATACTGTGGAATGGGGCTATTATTTGGTGGTGATCTGAAGTTGGAGTTCTTGACCTAGGATCCATGGAATGATATGTAAAACTCTGTGTGTGTGTGTGTGTGTGTGTGTGTGTGTGTGTGTAGTTCTGTATTTTTCTATAGAGAGGATCCATAGCTTGCAACAGAACTTCTATGAGATTCATAAACTAAAACTATTGAGAACCACTCCCTTAGAGTGATAAAAGTGATTAAGTACCACCAACCCTCATTCAGATTGGTCATTACACTGAGGTAATCCAGGGTTTTGACAAACTATAACCTTCAAGCTCTTGCACATGCAGTTCCCTCTGACCAGAACATTCATCCTTACCTTCTCACTCTTTTTCCCTTGCCTAATTCATATTTAAATATTCATGACTCTGCTCAAATCCTGTAGGCAGTCATTTATAACTCTTTAGTTTGGGTTAGGTAACTCTCCTCTTTGTTCTTATAGCACTCCATATACCGTCTAAAAGCATTTAACACACTGTCTTATAACTGTGTGTTTGTTTTTGCCATAAGACGGTGCCTTGAGGATAGGGAATGTGTCTTCTCCATCACTGCATGCTTTGCATTTATCATAACGCCTGGCTCCTGGTACTTCCTCATTCAGAAATGAGAATGATCCTGTCATCAAAACTATGAATGATCTTCTCCTGCCCTATTAGATGGGTGAGAAGTTGCCAGGCACATACTGTACAGCAGTGGAATAATTTGTACTATGGGGATGGACTCATATCTTAAAAAGCTCCAAAAACTCCCCTTTATTTTAGTCAAGTTGGTATGCTTACTGTCCTTTCCATGGCTGGAATTCATTATTACCTCTGCTCTTGCCATTTTTCTCCTTAAAATTATAGGCTCCTCTAATTAAATGACCATCTTTTCTTTCAAAATCTAGCTAAAAATTAATTTAATTCAAGGAAGCTTCCTTGACTAACCCTACCTTTCCTTTGAAATTAAGTAGTTGGTATGTATCAATTTAATTTGCATTTGCATATGGCATAAGCTATTTATGCTTCTTATATTTATTTACTCATTTTATGTTTTATGTTTACATTAAGGTAGGGACTATGTCTTCCATCTTTGGTTCTGTATAAAGTTGACACTGAACAAATGTTTATTAATTAGGTCTTGCCAAAATGTCAATACAGAAGAGAAACTTAGGACTCAACTCATTTCTCTTGTAACCTACATTTAATCAATCACCAAGGTTTGTTACTTCCGCCTCCTATATCACTCTGAAATCCATCTGACCTCTCCATTTCCACTTTTTTCTCCTGCCACCTTCAGCCAATCATCATCTCTAACAGCGGGCCTCTATAAAGCAATTTTTAAAATCAGAGTACTAAAATCAGATTGAACTTTGGAAAAACTGCTCTAGTTTCTAGATCATCAAGGTATCAAGGCAAGGCTATAGTAATCCTGGTAGGGTAGTTGCCTCATTGCTGCTTTGAAGCTCATGCTATCCTATGTAACTCTGAACTTCTTAATTACTCTAATCATGTATCTCCTGAGTCACTTTATTTTTAAATAAATGAAGATCAGTTTACTGTCTTTTACTGTCACCCCATCATCCCTTCCCCATCATCATTCTTGGCAGCTTAATCATTATTAATTGTAATACCTTCATAATTTTCATTTCAAACACTCTATACTCTGACTACCTGTTGTTCCTTTTCCAGCTCAATTATTCAGGCACTCTTCACTGTAATAATCCTTCAACTACACAAAAAGCTCCAATCCATTGACCATAAGCTCCTTTTTGTTATCCATCATCTTGCCTCCTTTAATGTCTTTGATTCCCTCCTTACAGGGCCCACCTTCCACGATCCATCATTTTAATTAATTCCTTGCAAACACCCTTAACTCCCTTGCCCCCCTATCTCCCTCTGCCATGCTTCCCTGACAAAGCTCTGACCCGGATACACTCAGGTCCACACCTCCTCTGTGCCTGCAGCCAAGCAGCTAAACATTGTTAGAGAAAAAAATTTAAACTGTATTGGTTACTTTCATTTTAAAATCATCACCGAAATAACAAATGAGTACTCAACGCTGCCAAACAGTCCTTGCATAATGTCTTAGTAAAATCACTTACTCAGTCTCCAAGAACACTATTATACATAGTCTCTTCTCTCCTCAAACTGCCAACACCACCTCTCCCTTCCCACTTTCAACTGATTACCTTGCTTACTCCTTCAAAGGGAATATGGAAGCCATTAGAAGACAATCTCCACAAACCCATGCTCCACATCCACCCACTTACATGCATCTGTGCCCATATATTCTGCCTTCCTTCTTGTTACTATGGTTGAAGTATCTGTGCACTTAATCAAGGCCAACACTCTCATTTATGAATCAGATCCTATCTCTTTCCTACTCAGGTACTACACTTCTGAAATTTTTCTATCCCCCTCTTTTGCATCATCAAATTTTCCCCTCCTACTGGATCATTCTCATCAGCAAACATGTTGCAATGTCTTCCATCTTAAAACAATATTCCCCCTCCACTACCACTCCACCTCATTTTCCCTTTCATAGTGAAACTTATGGCTTGAGGTTTCCACTACCTCTCTGTTAATAAATTTGTTTTAAATTTTAGAATGATTTTAAGTTTACAGAAAAGTTGCAAATACAAGAGTTCCCATATAGCCATTGCCCAGTTTCCCTTATTACTAATACCATATATTAGTATGGTAAATTTGTCCCAACTGATGAATGAATATTGATACATTATTTATTAATTAAATCCCATAATTTATTTGAATCTTATTAGTTTTCCCCTAATGTCTTTTTTCTGTCCCAGGATCCCATCCAAGACCCACATTACATTTAGTCATGTCTCCTTAGGCTCCTCTGGGCTGTGACTTTCCTTGTTTTTGATGACCTTGACAGTTTTGAGAGGTACTGGTCAGGCATTTTGTTAGAATGTCCCACAATTTGGGTTTATCTGATGCTTTTATCATGGTTAAAGTGGGGTTATAAGTTTTGGCGAAGATAACCACAGGAGTGAGGTGCCCTTCTCACCATATCCTATCACTGGTACATGCTATCAAAGGTAGTGTTTGCTACATTTCTCTACTTAAGTTACCCCACCCTCCTTCCATATTCTATTCTTTGGCAGCAAATCACTAAGTGCAGCCTGCATTCTAGGACTGGGGACTTAAGATCCACCTCCGTAGTTGGGGGAGGAGGAATATCTACATAAATTATTTGGAATTCTTTTGTATGGGACATTTATATGTACGCTCCCTATTTATTCATATATCAGCATGCATTCATTTATTTTATACTTTTGGTTATAATCTAATATTATATTATTTATTTTCTTGCTCAAATTGTTTCAGCTTTGGCCATTAGAAGCTCTTTTAGTTAGCTCCTGTGTCCCTTTAACATTGCCTCATCATTTTTTTGAGCACTTCCCTACCTTCTGGGACTGCAAGATTCTCCAGGCTCATCTTGTATTTTCTCTGACCCAGCTCTAGAATAGTCCATTTTTCTAAGGAGCCCTTGGTTCCTTTTCTTGGAGCATGGTATTAGAAACCAAGATCTGGGTGTTCTCATTTCCACTGTGGTGTCATTGTTTCCAGGACCTCTCAGTGGCTAGAGCTAGGAAATATACTAATCTATGTGTAAAAACATATCTATACAGTCGACCCTTTAACAACATGGGTTTGAACTGCACAGGTCCACTTACACACAGAATTTTTTTCAATAGTACATGCTATGGTACTACACAGTCTGTGGTTGGTTGAATCCGAGAATGTGGAAATGTGGATACAGAGCAACTGTAGCAGGGAAGAGCAAAATCAGACTCCATGCTGGATCTGTTTCTTTTATTTTAACCTTTGCTCTCTGTTGTTTTTTGTTACTATAATCACTAAAAGGATGTTGTCTATAGCTACTGGCATACATAATGGTCTACCTTGGGGAACCCTGCCCCTCTGCCTGAATGTTAAACTAAAGTGCCTTTGTTCAGCTCACAGGGAAACATCCTGACCCTGCCCACCAGTGAATGGCTGCAAGAAAGAAGAAATTAACACATCCCCTCCCCGAGGCTGGTCAAACCAGGAGATGTTTTGCAAGACTTGTGGCCTTTTTAGTTTACTTCCTCATCTCCTCCCCCTCTCTGTTCTATAAAATAAACTGGCATCCAGACCCCAATAAGATGATACTCTAGGACATTAGTCCACCATCTTCTCAGATGCCTGGCTTTCCAAATAAGTCACTGTTCCTTGCCTCAACACCTCATCTCCTGATTTACTGGCCTGTTGTGCAGCGAGCAGAGTGAGCTTGGACTCAGAGCTGTGTATACAGAGGGCAATCTACAAGTTATATGCGGATTTTTGACTGCACAGAGGATTGGCACCCATAACTCCTGCATCGTTCAAGGGTCAACTGTAATTATTTCTGCATCTATACATCTGTATCTATATTAGGCTAAACATGAGTTTATACTGATGTCTTCAACTATAATCCAGTACCACATGACTCATTCTAGCATTTCCCCTATACTTATGGGTAACCACACTCTCCAGACCCCTAGCAACCACTGATTTGTTTACTGTCCCTATAGTTTTGCCTTCAACAGAATGTCATGTCATTCCTTCTGATTGCTGAATAGTATTCCATTGTATGGATGTACTATAGTTTGTTAACTAACCTATTGAAGGATATTTTGATAGCTTCCCACTTTTGACAATTATGAATAAGGTGGTTTTTCATGTGTGGGTTTTTGCTGTGGACATAAGTTTACAAATCAGTTGGGTAAACACCTAGGAGTGCAACTGTTGACAAGTCCATGTTTAACTTTATAAGAAACTACCAAATTTTCTTCCAGAGTGGCTATACTATTCTTGTATTATTACCAGCAATGAATACAAGTTCCTATTGCTCTGCATTCTTGTCAGCATTAAGTACTGCCAGGTTTTTTTGGATTTTAGTCATTCTAATAGGTGTATAGTAGCATCTCATTGTGGCTTTAATTTGCATTTACCTAATGAAATCATGTTGAGCATGTTTTCATATGCTTATTTGCCATACTTTTGTCCTCTGGTGAAGTGCCTGTTCAGATCTTTCTACCCTTTTAAAAATTGGGTTATTTGTTTTCTTACTGTTAAGTTTTAAGAGGTTTTTCTAAAATCTGCATACAAACCTTTTCTCAAGCATGTGGTTTGCAAATATTTTCTCCACGTCTGTGTGGCTTTTCTTTTCTTTCTTTTAACAGTGTCTTTCACAGAGAAAATGTTTTGAATTTTGATAGAGTCCAATTTACCATTTTTTCCTTTATGGATTAAGCTTTTGAAGTTGCATCTAAGAACTCTTTGCTTAATCCAAGGTAACAAACATTTTCTCATACAGTTTTATAGTTTTGCATTTTACAGTTAGGCTTATGATCAACTTTGAGCTATTTTTTACACAAAGTATGAGGCAGGTGTGAACATTTTGTTTTGTTTTGCTCTTTTGCATAGGGATGTCCAACTGTTCTAACACCACCTGTTGAAAAAAACAGTCCTTTCTTTATTGAATTGACTTTGCACTTTTGTCAAAAATCTGTTTACCATATCTGTGTGGGTCTATTTCTGGGCTCTCAATTTTGTTCCACTGTTCTATGTATCTACCCTTTTGACAACACCACACTGCCTTGATTGTAGTTGATCCTTGAACAACACAGGTTTGAACTGTTTGGGTCTACTTATAAGCAGACTTTTTTCAATAGTAAATACTATAGTACTACCTGATTTGCAGTTAAATTGATCTGTGGATGTAAAACCACATATATGAAGGAACTACGTATATACAGAAGGCTGACTGTAAATTACACTCAGATTTTTGACTGCTCAAAAAGTTGGCACCCTAACCCCGTGTTGTTTGTGTTAACTGTACTAAGGTTAATTTAAGCCCCTTGACTTAATTTTTTTCCAGAAGTGTATTGGCTATTCTGATACCTTTGTCTTTCCACATACGTTATTTATTTATTTATTTATTTTAAATTTTTATTTATTTTTGGCTGCGTTGGGTCTTCGTTACTGCATGCTGGCTTTTCTCTAGTTGCGGCGAGGGGGGCTACTCTTCATTGCAGTGCATGGGCTTCTCATTGCGGTGGCTTCTTTTGTTGCGGAGCACAGGTTCTAGGTGCACGGGCTCAGTAGTTGTGAGCACGGGCTTAGTTGCTCCACAGTGTGTGGGATCTTCCCGGACAAGGGCTCGAACCTGTGTCCCCTGCATTGGCAGGCAGATTCTTAACCACTGCGCTACCAGGGAAGCCCCCTCCACATACATTTTTGAATCAGTTTGTCAATATCTATAAAAAAGTCTGCTGGGATTCTTTGAGTGGGACCGCACTGAATCTATAGATCATACTGAGAATTCACATCTTAAAAATATTGGGTCTTCTAACCTATGAGCATGGAATGTCTTTCCAATTATTTATGTTCTTTCATTTTTTTAATCAGTGTTTTGTAGTTGTCTGCACACAGATTGTGCGTGTGTGTGTGTGTATTTATTGCCATACATCCCCCTCCAACCACTGCTTTCGTTGTTTACCACAAATTTTGATAAGTTGTATATTCATTTTCATTTAGTTCAATATATTTTTAACTTTCCTTGAGACTTATTTTACTTATACATTTTTTGGTAGTGTATAGCTTAATTTCCAAATATTTGGGACTTTTCTGTCATAGACTTCTAGTTTTTTCTGTTATGGTCAATGTAAATACTCTATATGTTTTTAGAGTCTTTAAAATTTTTGAGCTTTGTTTTATGGCCCAGAATGTGGTCTACCTTGATGAATGTTTCATTTAAACTTCAGAACAATGTGTACTTTACTGTTGTTGGATGGATTGTTCTATAAATATCAATTGGGTCAAGCTGGTTGACGGTGCCTGCTTAATCTATCGATTACTGAGAGAGGTATTAAAACCAACTGAAATTGTGGATTTGTTTACTTCTACTTTTATCTCTGCCAGTTTTTGCTTCATGTGTTTTGATGGTTTATTGTTAGGTGCTACATTTTTAGGATAGTTACAGGTTCTCTTGGAGAACTGAACCCTTTATTACTATGTTATGTGCCTCTTTATCCATGATAATCTTCCATGTTCTGAAGACTGCTTTGTCTGAAATTAACATAGTTACTGTTGTTTTGATTAGCATTTCATGGTGTTTCTATTTCCATCCCTTAACTTTAAATTAAAAAAATTAAATAGACTATTTTTTAGAGCAGTTTTAGGTTCACAGCAAAACTGAGACAAAGGTACAGACAGCTCCATATATCCCTTGTCCCCACATCACCCCTTAAGTTTTATCCTGAGTCTTTATATTTAAAGTTCATTTCTTGTAGACAACATATAGTAGAATTTTTTTTTGATCCATTTTGACAATCTTTGCATTTTGACTGGTGTGGTTAGGCAATTTATATTTGAAGAGATTATTGATGTAGTTGACTCTAAATCTACCTTCTTGCTGTTTTCTATTTGTTGTAATTACTCCTTGTTTCTTTTTTCCTCTTTTTCTACCTTCTCTGAATTTCCTTGGGTTTTTTTTTTTTTTTTTTTTTTTTTTTTGCGGTATGCGGGCCTCTCACTGTTGTGGCCTCTCCCGGTGCGGAGCACAGGCTCCGGACGCGCAGGCCCAGCAGCCATGGCTCACGGGCCCAGCCGCTCCGTGGCACGTGGGATCTTCTCAGACCGGGGCACGAACCCGTGTCCCCTGCATCGGCAGACAGACTCTCAACCACTGTGCCACCAGGGAAGCCCTTCCTTGGGTATTTTTTATGATTCCATTTTATCTCATTTCTTGACTTATTATTTATACTATTTTTTAAAACTTTTTTAGTAGTTTTCCTAATGTTTACAATGTACATTTTAAATAGTCTAAGTCCACCTTTAGATAACTCTAAAAGTGTCATCCAAAGTGGCTGTACTATTTTGCATGCCAATAGCAATGAAAAAGAGCTCTGATTCCTATTCATCCTTGGTAGAACTTGGTATTGTCAGTTCTTTTGATTTACCTTATAATAGAATATTCCTAATTTCTCCCTCCTATCCTCTGTCACATTGTTGTCATTTGTTTCACTTTTATATGTGCTATGAACACCAAATACACTGCTATTACTATTTAAATAATTAAAATTTAGTGCAATTAAGGAGAAAAGTTTATATTTTATCTTCATTCATTTAAAACACTCTTCATTTTTTAATGTAGACCCAAGTTTGTGACCTATATCATTTTTGTTCTGCCAGAAGAAATTCCTTTACAATATTTTGAGAAGTTATATGAGAAAGTCTATTTCTCTCTCACTTTTGAAGCATTGCTGGATATAGAATCCCAGGTTGGCAGTTTTTTCTCCTTTTAATACTTTAAAATTATCATGGCATTGTGTTCTTGCTTGTATAGTTTCTCATGAGAACTCTGCTGTAATTCCTCTGTTTCTGTGTAAGTGAAGTGTTTTTCTCCCCTCTGACTGCCTTCAAGATTTGCTCTTTGTTTTTGCTCTTTTGCCTAAGTGTGGGGTTTTGTGGGGGGGGGGGGTTAAAAATGGATACTAAGCTTCTCTAAGCTTCTTGGATATGTGGTTTGGTGTCTGTCACTTATTGTGGAAAGCTTTCAAAAATTATTTCTTCAAATATTTCTTCTGCTTAGTTCTTTCTTTCTTTTCTTTCTGGTATTCCATTCATGTATATGTTACAACTTTTGATATTGTTCAACACTTCCTGAATACTCTTTTTTTGTTTGTTTGTTTCCACTCTCATTTTCTCTGTGCATTTCAGTCTGGGTAATTTTTATTGATCTATCTTTATATTCACTGATTCTATCCCTTGTTGTATCTTATGAGCCCATCAAAGTCATTCCTCATTTCTGTTACTGTGCTTTGGATTTCCTTTTGATTCTTTCTTATATTTTCCATCACCCTGCTGACATTATCTATCTGGTCTTTCATTTTGTCTACCTTTTCCATTAGAATCCTTAAGATATTAACCATAGTTATTTTAAATTTCCTGACTGGAAATTTCAACACCTGTGTCATATGTGAGTCTAGTTCTGATGGTGTTTTGTCTCTTCAACTTGTGTTATTTCTTGCCTTTTAGCATGTTTTGTAATTTTGTTCCTGTAGTTGACAGCCAGACATGTATAGAGCAGTAGATACTGAGGTAAATAGGAATTTATGGGTGACTATATCAATCTGGCCAAGAGTTGGGCTATGTTTGACATTTACTTCTCTATGGGTACCAGAGGCTTTAAATTTCTCTAGTAATCTTGTTTTTATCCCCCCTCTTGGTCTTGGCCCTTCTTTTTGTGCTTCACCTCAGAGACAGTCTGTCTTTTGCAGCTGTAATCCACTGCTATTTTAACTGGAGGCTTATTAGTTGGTTGTAGTGGGGGGGAGGGGAATTCTCTAATCTTTGAATTAAGTCTAAGTCTTTGGAGTGCATAGTGGGCCTATGTTTTGGGAGTGTGGCCTTCATGGTTGTTTTTGTCCCTTTCCAGGGTGTTGTGAATTGAACTGCATTCCTCAAAAAGATATGCTGAAGTCTTAACTTCTAGTACATGTGAATGAGACGTTATTTGGAAATAGGGTCTTGGAAGATAATCTAGATAAGATGAAGTCATACTGGATTAGCATGGGCCCTAAATCCAACAAATGGTCCCCTTATAAGGAGAGAGAAATTTGAAGTCACAGAAGAGACACAGGGAAGATGATGGAGGCAGAGAGTGTAGTGATGTTGCCAAATAACACCAAGGATTGTTGGCAACCACCAGAACCCAGAAGAGGGAAGGAAGAGTTCTCTCCTAGAGTCTTCAGAGAGGACATGGCCCTGCCAACATCTTGATTTCAGACTTCCTGCTTCTAGAACTGTGAAAGAATAAATTTCTGTTGTTTGTGCCAATTAGTTTATGGTAATTTGTCACAGCAGTGCTAGGGTAAAGCTTTTTTCCTCTATGCCACCCAATACTTTCCCTGGCTATAGAATTTCCAGTCTATGTCTCTGAAACTCTCTCCCTTGTACACTGAGGCTTTTTTTCTTCTTTCTTTATTTTTTCTTAGATGAGACAGGGAGATAGAGTGGGGCTGGGGCATAGCAGACCTCCCTTTCCCTAGCTGGGATGAGATTTTCCTATTACCCTATATTAGTTTTGTCTTGCTTGCAACCTGTAAAATAATCCTGGAAATAAATGGTTAGAAGTCTTCGCAACTCCACAGAAAGTACTTTCAGTCCACATGAAAAGTATCTGTCATTGCACAACAATGTAAATATACTTTGCACTACTGAAGTGTACACTTAAAATGGTTACGATATTAAATTTTGGTTTTTCTGTCACAATTAAAAATAAAGTATCTGCCTCTACACATCTTACCAAAATGATCTTCGTGTTGCTGCCAAACACAATTCAGAGACTTGGAGGCTGTATGGTGCCAATGGATGGCTAATGGAAATAAGCTTTTGAAGTTGGGCTGTTGAAGGGCCCAACATGTGACTCGTCCCCTCAGCAGGTCCTGGAGCCTGCTTTGTAGATGGGACAACCTGCGGCACCACATCCTAGAAAATTTGACAATGAGAGTGTTAGTAACAATATAAAACAATGTTTATAAGGCTGTAGGATACTACATATCTAGCTATGTGAAAGAACAGATTTTATTATCTCAACCATAGCATTAAAGGAGAAATTCTGAACAGCTAAGGATAAGTGGTTGATAACCATTACTTCTACCTTCTCACCAGCCACTCATATTATGCATTGCAATCTTGCTTCCACCCCACTATCTAACTGAAGTGGTTCTTTAGAAAATCACTAATTTTAACCTTTCAACCACATATGGAAGGATTGCTTTTTAGGGCTTATCATTCTGGGACTCTCCACTGTGACACTATTAATCACCCTCATCCTGACTCCTTGAAACTTTCTTTTCCACTGATTATGTGTGATTGTGGGCAAGTTTCATAAACTCTCAGTGTCTCTGTTTCCTGTTTTGTAAAACGAGGATGACAATAATACTTATCCCATGGGTTTAGTGTGAGGACTAAAGTACTTAGAACTTTGTTGTCACATAGTAAGTCCTATATATGTCCTATATATGATATGCTATCATTCGAATCATCGTTATTATTGTGGTTATTATTAGGGATAAACTATATCTATTGGCAAAAGTACCTTGATAAACTTGCTTGGAGTTGGTGATACCCTAACTGTCATGTTTTCAGAAATATTAATAAAATAACTTCATTTGCATAAGATCTTAAAAGGAATTAATTCATCCTGTGGGAAAAGATGGAGAAACCCATGCCACTGCAGAAAAGCTGTATGCTGCTTGACATGAACCTTCTCAATAACCCCTTAAGGTCACTAAACCTGCTAAAAATGCTTATTTTGAGTGGATGTATACATGTTAAGTGTGTGGTGTAAGCTAATAAATGGACTGATTGGTTTCATACACAAAGGCCATAGCTAGAGACATAATAGAATTTGCTGATGAATTAGGGAGGGTTCTGAAATAGGTTAGGAACTTGAGAGTTAAAGTCTAAGACAGAGGCTGGCAAACTATGGCCCATGCCTATTTTCATATGGCCACATACAGGTTTTACATTTTAAAGGACTGTAAATAAAAACAATAACATTGGACCAAGACCATATGTGGCCTGCAAAGTCTACAATATTTGCTATCTGGCCCTTCAGAGAAAAAAATTTCCAACCCTTAGTCTAATGCTTAATTGTTAATCAAATACTCTTCTCCATTTACAATGCCTTACTCCCCACAAAAAAAAACATTCTTAAGCAAGTGTATTCATTCATTTCTTCATTATTTCACTTGACAAATATTACCAAGCATGTGTAAATAGGGTACTTTCTTAAGTACTAGGAATACAAATATAAATAATCAATCCCAGCCACCATTCAAGAATCTCATAATCATCTAGTATGGAAGAAAGACAACTACTACTATCTATAGTAGTTTTAAACACAGAGTACAGTGAAAAAGTGCAAAAGAGAAAGTGGTTAACTATACCTAGGAAAACTGGGAGGACTCCATATGATCAGTGTTCTTTGTAGAAGTGCTTCATTGTTTTCTATTTACTTACAAAATAAAATTTGCTCATTGTAGAAGATGCTGGAGTAGAAGGACCCTGAACTCATCTCCTCCCAGGGGCACACCAAAATTACGACTATTTACAGAGCAGCTATCTCTGTAATATGAGAATGACCTAAACACTAGCTGAAAAGACATTCCACAACTAAAGATATAAAGGAGAAACCACAATGAGATGGGTAGGAAAAGTTGAGATGCAGTATAGTCAAGACCCATACCCCTGAGTGGGTGACCCACAAGTGGGAGGATAATTACAATTGCACAGGTTCTACCCAAGGAGTGAGGGGTCTGAGCCCCCACATCAGGCTCCCTATCCTGGTGGTCCTGCACCAGGAAGACAAGTCCCCAGAATGCTTGGCTTTGAAGGCAAGTGGGGCTTACTTTTGGGAGAGTCAGAAGGCTGTAGGAAATAGAGACTCCATCATTAAAGGGCACACACAAAATCTCACACACTCCAGGACCCAGGGCAGAGGCAGTAATTTCAAAGGAGCCTGGGTCAGACCCACCTGCTGATCTTGGAGAGAGTTTCCTGAAGAGGCAGAAGGCCACTGCAGCTCACCCTGGGGACACAGACACTGGTGGCAGCCATTTGGGGAGCTCATTCTACCATGAGGACACTGGTGCTGGCAAGGAACATTGTGGAATCCTCCCTCTAGATTATTAGCACCAGGACCTGGACCCACCCCCAGCCTGTTAGCACTAGTACTAGAGTCCGGGTCCTGATTCTGCCCACCAGTGAGGCAACACTAAGCCCAAGATCACCAGGGCCACAACCCCACTAACCAACAGGCTAACACCAGCTCCAGGACCTCCCTGGGCCACAATCCTGCCTATCAGGAGGCTGACACCAGCTTTAAGACACCATGGGCCCCTCAGCTAGCTGCCCCAGGATCCAGACCCACTCAACAGTGGGCTGACACCAGCTTTGTAATATCAGATGCCACAGTCAGCCATGTCAGGAACTGGCCCCATGCACTGGCAGGCTGATGCTTGATCTGGGACAACTGGCCCTGCAACAAGCCACACTGACTGGGCTCTGCCCACCTGTGGGCCAGCACTAGCCCTGGGATTTCCTGGGGCTCTGCAGCCAGGCCTCTTGAGACCCAGCCCCAATCTCCAGTGGCCAGCAGCCTCTGTACAAGGCAGAGCCTGATAATCAGCCAGACAGGGCCTGCCATACCTACCAGACCACTCATAGTAGCCAGCCCCCCACAACAGAAGGGCCCACACAGCCCACACAGGGGGCACCCCCAGGGCATATAACTCTGGTGACCAGAGGGGAGTGCACTGCTCGGACACATAGGATGCCTCATAAAAAAAGCCACTTCTCCAAAGTTGGGAAATGTAACAACCTACCAGATACACAGAAATAAAAATAGCAAATTAGGCAAAATGAGGCAACAGAGGAATATGTTCCAAATGAAGGAACAAGATAAAATCCCAGAAGAAGAACTAAGTGGAAATAAGCAATCTACCCAATAAAGCGTTCAGGTCACGATCATAAAGATGCTCAAAGAACTTGGGAGAAGACTGGACAAGCACAGTGAGAACTTTAACAAAGAGTTAGACAATATAAAGAGGAACCAAGCAAAGCTGAAGAATGCAATAACTGATATTAAAAAGCATACTAGAAGGAATCGACAATAGATTACATGATACAGAGGATCAGATCAGCTAACTGGAAGACAGAGTAGTGGAAATTACTTAAGCTGAAAAAAGAAAAAAGAATTTAAAAAAATGAAGACAGTTTAAGAGACCTCTGGAATAACATCAAGTGTACTAACGGGTCCCAAAAGGAGAAGAGAGAAAGGGGCAGAAAACATATTGGAAGACATAATAGCTTAAAAATTCCCTAACCTGGGAAAGGAAACAGACATCCATGTCCAGGAAGCACAGAGAGTCACAAACAGGATCAACCCAAAGAGGAACACACCAAGACACACTGTAATTAAAATGGCAAAAATTAAAGATAAAGTGGGAATATTAAGAGCAGCAAGGGTAAAGCAAAAAGTTACATACAAGGGAATTCCCATAAAGTTATCAACTGACTTTTCAGCAGAAACTCTGCAGGCTAGAAGGAAGTGGCACAATACATTTACAGTGATGAGAGGGAAAAAACTTCAACCAGGAATACTCTACGCATCAAGGCTCTCATTCAGTTTTGATGGAGAGATCAAGTTTTACACACAAGCAAAAGCTAAGAGGGTTCAGCACCATCAAAACAGCTTTACAAGAAATGTTAAAGGTACTTCTCTAAGTGGAAAAGAAAAGGCCACCACCAGAAATATGAAAATTATGAAAGGAAAAATCTCATTGGTAAAGGCAAATATATACAGTCATGGTAGAAAAATTAACCACTTATTAAGCTAGTAGGAAGGTTAAAAGACTAGAGTAGTAAAATCATCTATAACCACAATGGATAGTTAAGGGATACATAAAACAGAAAGATGCAAAATAAGATGTCAAATAGTAAACATTGGGGGAGGAGGGTAAAAATGCAGGGTTGTTAAAATGCATTCAAACTAAAGAGATCAGTAACTTAAAATAATTACATATATATATATATATAATTTGCTATATATAAATCCCATGGTAAATACACATCAAAAAACTATAATATATACACACACACACAGAGAAGAGAAAGGAATCCAAATATAATGCTAAAGATAGTCATCAAATCACAAGGGGAGAGAGCAAAAGAAGAAAGGAACAACAATTAAAAAAAGACAGGGGCTTCCCTGGTGGTGCAGTGGTTGAGAGTTCGCCTGCCGAAGCAGGGGACACGGGTTCGCGCCCCGGTCCGGGAGGATCCCACATGCCGCGGAGCGGCTGGGCCCGTGAGCCATGGCCACTGAGCCTGCGCTTCTGGAGCCTGTGCTCTGCAACGGGAGTGGCCACAACGATGAGAGGCCCGCGTACCGCAAAAAAAAAAAAAAAAAAAAGACAATCCCAAAACAATTAACAAAATAGCAATAAGTACATACCTAACAATAATTAAGTATTTATTTATGTATTTATTTATTTTTATTTTTTGGCCACACAGCATGCGGGATCTTAGTTCCCTGACCAGGGATTGAACCCACACCCCCTGCATTGGAAGCACAGAGTCTTAATCACTGGAGCACCAGGGAAGTCCCAACAATAATTACTTTAAAGGTAAATGAACTAAATGTTCCAATCAAAAGACAGAGTGGCTGGATAGATACAAAAACAAGACCCCTATTTATGCTGCTTACAAGATACTAACTTCAGATCTAAAGACACAGACAGACTGAAAGTAAAGGGATGGAAAAAAGGTATTTCGTGTAAACAGAAATGAAAAGAAAGCTGGGGTAGCGATTTTTATATTAGATAAAATAGACTTTAAAATAAAGACTGTAACAAGAGATAAAGATGGACATTATATAATGATAAAGGGATCAATCCAACAAAAAGATATAACAATTTTAAATATAAATGCACCCAACATAGGAGCACCTAAATACATAAAGCAATATTAACAAACATAAAGGGAGAAACTGACAGTAACACTATAATAGTAGGGGACTTTAACACCCTACTTACAGCAATAGACAGATCATCCAGACAGATAATCAGTAAGAAACACTGGCCTTAAATGACACATTAGACTAGATGGCCTTAATAGTGTATATAGAACATTCCATCCAAAAGTCCCAGAATACACATTCTTTTCAAGTAACATGGAATATTCTCCAGGATAGATCACATGCTAAGCCACAGAATAAATCTCAGTAAATTTAAGAAGATTGAAATCACATTGAGCATCTTTTGCAAACACAATGCTATGAGACTAGCAATCAACTACAAGAAACAAAACTGTAAAAAACACAAAACACATGGAGAACAAACAACACTGTAGTAAACAACCAAGGGTCACTGAAGAAATCAAAGAGGACATCAAAAAATATGAATATGAAAATGAAAATACAGTGGTCCAAAATCTATGGGATACAGAAAAAAAATTTCTAAGAGGGACGTTTATAGTGATTCAAACCTACCTCAGGAAACAGGAAAAATTTCAAACAACCTAATCTTACATGTAATGGAACAAGAAAAAGGAGAGCAAACAAAACCCAAAGTTGGTAGAAAAGAAATCATAAAGATCAGAAAAGAAATGAATGAAATAGAGACTAAACTACAATAGAAAAGATCAACGAAACTAGGAACTGTTTCTTAAAAAGATAAACAAAATTGATAAACCTTTAGCCAGACTCATCAAGAAGAAAAGAAGGCCCAAATAAGTAAAATCAGTAATAAAACACAAGTTAGAACCAACACCAGAGAAACAGAATGGATAAGAGATTACCACAAAAAGTTATACACCAATAAAATGGACAACAGAGAAGAAATGGAAAAATTCCTAGAAATGTACAATATCTGAAGACTGAATCAGGAAGAAACAGAAAATATGAACAGACCAATGACCAGTAATGACATTAAATCAGGAATGAAAACAGCTCCCAACAAACAAAGGTCTAGGATCAGATACCTTCACAGGTAAATTCAACCAAACATTTAGAGAAGAGTTAACACCTATCCTTCTCAAATTATTCCCCAAAACTGCAGAGGAAGGAATAGCTTCCAAACTCATTCTACCAGGCCAGCATCACCCTGATACCAAACCAAAGTTATCAAAAAAAAAGAGAAAATTACAGGCCAATATCACTGATGAACATATATGCAAATTCCTCAACAAAATATTAGCAAACCAAATTCAAAAATACATTAAAAGGATCATACACCATGACCAAATGGGATTCATTCCAGGGATACAAAGATGGTTCAATAGCCACAAATTAATCAGTGTGATACACCACATTAACAAATTGAAGAGAAAAAAAATCATATGATCATTTCAGTAGATGAAGAAAAAGCTTTTGACAAAATTCAACATCCATTTATGATAAAAACTCTCAACAAAGTGGGTACAGAGGGAACAAACCTCAACATAATAAAGGCCATATATGACAAGCCCACAGCTAACATCACACTCAATGATGAAAAGCTGACATCATTTCCTCTAAAATCAGGAATAAGACAAGGATGCCCACTCTCATCACTTCTACTCAATATAGTATTGGAAGTTCTAGCCAGACCACTCAGACAAGAAAATAAAATAATGGAATACAAATTGGAAAGAATGAAGTAAAACTGTCACTGTTTTCAGATGTGGTGATATTACACATGAAGATCCTAAAGATGCCACCAAACAACTACTAGAACTCATCAATTAATTTGGTAAAGTTGCAGGATATGAAATTAATATAGAGAAATCTATTGCACCTCTATACACTAACAATGAACTATCAGAAAGAGAAATTAAGAAAGTAATCCCATTCACAATCACATCAAAAGGAATAAGATACCTAGGAATAAATGTAACCAAAATGTAAAAGACATGTACTCAGAAAACTATGAGAAACCAATGAAAGAAATTGAAGATGACACAAATAGATGGAAAGATATACTGTATTCTTGGTTTGGAAGCATTAATATTGTTTAAATGACCATACTATCTAAGGCAATCTAGCGACTCAATGCAATCCCTATCGAAACATCAGTGGTATTTTTCATAGAACTAGAAAAAGTAATTATAAAATTTTATGGAAACACAAAAAAACCCAAATAGCCAAAACAATCTTGAGAAAGAAGAATAAAGCTGGAGGTATTATGCCCCCGATTTCAAACTATACTATAATACTATGGTAATCAAAACAGTATGGTACTGACACAAAAACAGACACATAGATCAATGCAACAGAATAGAGAACTCAGAAATAAACCCACACTTATATGGGCAAGTAATCTACAACAAAGTAGGCAAGAATATACAATGGGTAAAAGACAGCCTCTTCAATAAATGATGTTGGAAAACCTGGACAGCTACATGCAAAAGAATCAAAAGTGGACTACTTTCTCACACCATTCACAAAAATAAATTCAAAATGGATTAAAGACTTAAATGTAAGACCTGAAACCAGAAAACTTCTAGAAGAAAACATAGGCAGTATGCGCTTTTACATTTGTCTTAGTAATAGTTTTTTGGATATGTCTCCCTAGGCAAGGGAAACAAAAGCAAAAATAAACAAATGGGATTACATCAAACTAAAAAGCTATTGTACAGCAAAGGAAGCTATCAGCAAAATGAAAAATTTGCCTTTTGAATGGGAAAAGATCTTTGTAAATGATATATCTGGTTAATATCCAAAATATAGAAATAATTCATAAATTCAACATTAAAAAAAGCAAATAACCCAATTAAAAATGGGCAGAGGACTTCCCTGGTGGCGCAGTGGTTGAGACTCCGCCTGCCAATGCAGGGGACACGGGTTTGTGCCCCGGTCTGGGAAGATCACACATGCTGCGGAGCGGCTGGGCCTGTGAGCCATGGCCGCTGAGCCTGCACGTCCGGAGCCTGTGCTCTGCAACGGGAGAGGCCACAACAGTGAGAGGCCCGCATACCACAAAACAAAAACAAAAACAAAAACAAAACAAAAAAAATGGGCAGAGGACCTGAATAGACATTTTCCCAAAGAAGACATACAGATGACCAACAGGCACATGAAAAGATGCTCAATATCACTAATCATCAAGAAAATGCAAGTCAAAAACCACAATGAAATACTACTTCACACCTGTCAGTATGGCTATTATCAAAAAGCTAACAAATAACAAGTGTTGGTGAGGATGTGGAGAAAAAGGAACCCTCGTGCACTGTTGGTGGGAACGTAAATTGGTGCAGCCACTATAGAAAACAGTATAAAGTTTCCTCAAAAAATAAAAAACTGAACTACCATGTGATCCAGCAATTCCACTCCTGGGTATTTATATGAAGAAAATGAAAACACTAAACTGAAAAGATATATGCACCCCTATGTTCATTGCAGCATTATTTACAGTAGTCATGATATGGAAGCACCCTAGATCCCATCAATATATGAGTGGAAAAAGAAGATGTTACACCCCCCCACACACAGACAGACTGGAATATTAGTCAGCCATAAAAAAGAATGAAATCTTGCCATTTGTGAAAACATAGATAGACCTAGAGGGTATTATGCTAAGTAAAATACATAAGACAGAGAAAGACAAATTGTATATGATCTCACTTATATGTGGAATCTAAAAACCAAAACAAATAACAAACATAATAAAACAGAAACAGAGTCATAGATACAGAAAACAAACAGGTGTTTGCCAGAAGGGAGAGCAGTGGAGGGAGGAAAGAAATAGATTAGGGAGATTAAGAGGTACAAATATCCAGTTGCAAAATAAATGAGTCACCGGTATGAAATGTACAGTGTGGGGAATATAGTTATAGCTATGTAATATCTTTGTATGGTGACAAATGGTAAGTAGAGTTATCCGGGTGATCATTTTAAAATGTATAGAAATATCAAATCACTATGCTGTGTAACAGGAACTAACACAGTGTTGTAGGTCAATTATACTTCAAAAGCAAACACAAACAAACAAATAAATTCATAGAAAAAGAGATCAGACCAGAGGCAGGGAGTGGAGGGAGAGGGAATTGGATGAACATGATCAAAAGGTACAAAATTCCAGTTATACGATAAATAAATACTAGGGATGTAATGTACAACATGATAAATATAATTAACACTATTGAATGTTATACACTAAAGGTGTTAAGAGAGTAAATCCTAAGAGTTCTCATCATAAGGAAAAAATTCTTTTTCCTTTTTTTTAATTTTGTATCTATTGAGATGGTGGATGTTCACTAAACTTATTGTGGTAATCATTTCATGATGTAAGACAAATCATCATGTTGTACACCTTAAACTTATATAGTGCTGTATGTCAATTATATCTCAATAAAACTAGAAGAAAAAACCACTTCCTCACTGTAAAAAGAAAAAAATAATCTAAACAACTGAGAAATATATAAAATAAAAAGTCAAAGCCTCCTTCCCTCATTATTTGCCATTCCCATTCCTTCAAGGAAACTCATCAACAATCAACAGTTCGGAGAACCAACCTCAAGATCACATACAGCTGAAATCTCCACAACTGTCACACATACATACAGAAATACATTTTTTTTTTTTTTTGGTGAACATAGTTTTCGGATCACTTGGTAAATGCCAAAGAGTGCTATTGATGTTTTACTTAACATTACTAGAATCTGAAACTGTCATCCAAAGTAGCTGTACTATTTTGCATTCCACCAGCAATGAATGAGAGCTCCCATTCTTCTGCATCCTTGCTAGAACTTGGTATTGTCAGTTTTTTGGATTTAGCCATTAATAGATTTAGCAACTAATAGGTGTGCAGTAATATCTCATTGTTGTTTTAATTTGCATCTCCCTAATTATGAATGATGTGCATATTTTCATATTCTTAATTGCCACCTATATATCTTCCTTGGTCAAGTGTCTGTTCAAAGATCTTTTACCCACTGTACAGTTTTTTAAGCAAGTTTTTTTTAGAGCAGGTTTAGGTTCACAGCAAAATTGAGGGAAAGATATAGAGATTTCTCATACACCTCCTGCCCCTACACATGCATAATCCCCACCATTATCAATATCCTCCACCACAGAGTGATACATTTGTTACAAGTGATGAACCTACATCAACACATCATTATCACCCAAAGTCCATAATTTATATTAGCTTTCACGCTGGGTGTTCTACATTCTATGGGTTTGGGCAAATGTATAATGACATGTGTCCTTTATAATAACACACAGAGTATTTTCATTGTCTTAAAAATCCTCTGTGCTCTGACTATTCACCTCTCCCCCACCATGAGTTTTGCTATGCAATATTTTCATTTTTCAGCCAGTTAACATATTTTCTAATTTCCATTGTGATTTTTAAAATTTGACCTACAGGTTATTTAAAAGTAAACATATTTTAGAGGGATTTTCTATTTTTATTATTGTTTTCTAACTTTATTTCATTGTGGCAAAATAACCCCTCAGTGCAACTGTAATTTGTTGCTGTATGGCCTAGCATATCATCTATTTTTCTGTGTGCAGAAAAGAATATATATTCTGTAGTTGTTACATAAGGTCATCTGTATATGTCTGTCAATTAGGTTGTTTGTTAATATTATTGTTCAACTGTTCTATATACTTATTGGTTTTATTTGTCTTATGATCTGTTAGTTATTGAGGGATATGTATTAATATCTCTGATTATGACTGAATTTATTTACTGGACATCTGTCAATTTTTGCTTTGTATATTTGGGCTGCACACAAATTAGAACAATAATTTTATCTTCTTGGTGGATGGCCTCTCTTATCATCACAAAATATGTCTTATGTCTAGTAAAGAAACCTGCCATAAAGTCTTGTTTTATATTATCATATCTAAATCAGGTTTCTTTGGGGGGGGTAGTGTTTGTGGTGTATATTTATTCCACCCTTTTGTCTCTTATAAACAGCATATATGTAGTTAGATTTTGTTTTTTAACCTCATGATTTGTCATTTAATTAATGTGTGAAGTCAAATATTTGCTTTCTATTTGTCTTACCTGTTTTGTTTCCTTTCTCTCTTGCTTTGTTTTACACTGATTAGGTAATTTGTATCATTCCATTTCCTCCTTTGTTTACTTGTTAGTTATACATTCTTTTACTGTTTTTTTAAAAACAGTTATTCTAGGGATTATAACACATATCTTTGATTTTTAAAATTATAATGCAAATTAAAGAATTTATATTAACTCTATCTTCCTTCTTCAACTGCTGTTGTGTATTTTAATTATACACACACACAAACACACACACATACATCCCACAGGGACATTCAGATCTACCCACATATTTAACCTCTCCATTGCATCCATTTTATATCTCCAAGCTTTCATTTGGGATCATTTTACTTCAGCTTAAAGATCCTAAATATTTCCTTTGGTGTTTGGTGGAAGGTTTCGTAAGTTGGGACCATCTGAAAGCATCTGTCTTACTTTCATTTTGAAGGCTATTTTCATTGGATATAGAATTTTTGATTGGCAGTTAGTTTCTCCAGCATTTTGAAGACATTGTTCCATTATGTTCACATTGTTTCTGTTGAGAAGTTAAAGCCAATCTAATTGCTACTCCTTGTAAGGTAATACATCTTTTTTCTCTAACTGCTTTTAAGATTGTTTCTTTTTCTTTATTTTTTATCAGTCTTTATTAAAATACATCTAGATGAGGTTTTCTTTATTCTGCTCTGAGTTATAGCACTTTTTAAATCTGTGACTTCATGCATGATTAGGTTATGTATATGGCACAACTGACATTAAGAAAGGGACATGATCTTTGGTTGGTCTGACCTAATCCAGCAATCCCTTAAAAGGGACAGGGATCTTTCTGGTGAAAGAGACTTGAAGCAGCAGAGGAATCTGCTGTCAAAGAGATTCTCTATTGGCTTTGAAGATGGAGAGGACTATGTGGCTGATATGCAGCAAGGAAACAGCAACCTCAGTCCTACAGCCACATGGAACTGAATTCAGCCAACAATCTGAATGAGGGTGGATGTGAATTCTTAGCCAAAGCCTCCAGAAAAGAATACAGCCTACCCAACACACCAATTTCAGCCTTTAATACACTGACCAGAGAACCCAGTAATGCCATGCCTGGTCTTCTGACATACAGAACTATGAGATAATAAATGGATGTTTGTTTAAGTACTAAGTTTGTGGTAACTTGGTATGCAGCAATAGCAAAATAACACAATACTTTGTTACTTTTGGAAAACTCTTAGTTATCATCTCTTCAAATATTGTTTCTGTACCATTCTCTCTCTCCTCTCCTAGGACTCCTATTACAAATATATCAGATATTTACATGTACTAGGTGCCAGGCATTGTTATAAGTGCCAACCCACTGCATTATATCTCTATTTGCTACCATCCCAGTCCAGGCCCACCATTATTTCTCACTCAAAGACTGCAAAAGCCTCCCAACTGATCTATCCATACATACATTTGCCCTCCCTTCAAATCAT
The DNA here is from genome assembly GCF_937001465.1 of Orcinus orca. Classification (NCBI taxonomy): domain Eukaryota; kingdom Metazoa; phylum Chordata; class Mammalia; order Artiodactyla; family Delphinidae; genus Orcinus; species Orcinus orca. The sequence continues at coordinate 132,115,197 of NC_064580.1, forward strand.
TTTGCACACTGTAGGAATAGTGAATTAAAAAAATATATTAGTATGTCATTCTTTTTGAATGGATCCCTAGGGCCTTCAGGGTAAAGTCCAATTTACTTATCATGTTATGTAATGCCTCCCATTACCTGATCGTGAGCTACCTCTCAGCCTCACTTCCTGTTATTTACCTCCTTGTACTTCATTGTTTATAGCTTCCCAGACCCACTATACTTTCCTAATTCGGAGAAACTCATGTTCATGCTTTTTGTTCCCTCAAACTGGAAGCCGTTCCTACTCTGTCTTTTATACATCTTTCAAGAATCAGTGGAGATATCATCTAAGAATTCTTCCTTAAAGTCACAGAATGAACTAGTAGCTTTCTTTTGTTCTCTCATTATAGTCTGTTTATGCCTCTGTTTTCCTTCTCAATATATTTTGTTGAAATTATATGTTTTTATGTCTTTCCCACCAGTAATACTTGGACACATCTCAATGTGAAGACCTCTGGGTCATTCATTTTTGTACCCTAACATCTAGCACGGTTCCTAGTACTTAGGAGAATTTCATAAATGTTTGTGGACATTGGATTGAATTACTTTTCTTCTAGGTTCATAACCTCTTTAAATCTGGTAAGATGTCTGCTCTAAATCTTCAGTCAAGTAAGTTATAAAAATATTGATGATGTCAAGCCAAAGGTAGGGTTTGCAACAGGCCATCTAAAACTCTTCCTTTGCTTATGGTCTGCTATCAGCACTCTTTTAGTATGGTAATTTAACTAATTAATACATAATTGTATTAATTATATAACCCATTAACATGGATTCATAATTCTTGTTCACAAGGGTATCATAAAAGACTTGTTAAAATCTTGCTGAAGTTTCATTCATTCATTCATTCAATGTACATGTTATATCTGTCTTATTTCCATAAATATCTCTAATAATCAGAAATAAAAATTAGATTTGTGTGGAACGTCTTTGTTTGTTGATAACACTGTGTAATTTTCTAAGTACTCACTTACTTGAAAATCTGTTCTAGAAGCTAACCCAGGACATATTTAGCTTATTGATTAGTAGACTGAAAACTCTTCCTCCCTTTCCTTTGTTAGAAGTGGTAATATACTTATATAAATCCAGTGTTAAAGTACCTGTCCTTATTCTCCTTAATTCTTTTGATCATTGAGAACAGTTTAACGATATCAAGTTATAACTTATCCATCCCAGGACACATGTACTTTTTCTTTCTGAGAACGTAGTTAAAATTGTTCTTGTTGTCTTTGCAAATATGTATTTATACAAGCCTGAGGTAATTTGGGGGCTTATCCTTCCAAATACTAATCCTTTAGGCAAGTGCCACCTGTTATATTCATCCTTCTTTTCCATCTTTTATATATTATTCTTAAAAAAATAGCAACTATTAGGTCATTGTAAAACTTCCCTTGCAACCCCATAGCTTCCCTCATTTCTCCTTTAATAGAATAATTTGCTGTTTCATAGTCAAAATGATGTTTTTGAGAGCTTCCCAACCTTTAAAGTCTAAAGCCATCTTAATGTAAATTAAAGTCCAACAAGTATCAATCATAATAACAGAAACTTTTGGAGAACAGCCATAGCTAGAAATTCTAGTCAGAATAAGCAATTACATAATAGGTCAATCTGAATCTTTTCATGGTTATTACTAAGGAAGAAGCATTACCCCCTAAAAGGCTTAAAGCCAAGAGTCCATTTAGGTCCTGTCAATTTTTCCTTCCAAATGTCTCTCAGATTTGTCCTTCTCTTTCCATTCCTATAGGTGCCTTCATCACCTCATACCTGGACTACTGCCATAGACTAGATGGTTTCCTTGCCTCCATTCCATCCATATTCCAATCCATTTTCCATACTATTGCCAGATTAATCTTCTTAAAACACTTTCATCATGTCACTCTCCTGCCTGAGACCTAGCTCAAATGTCACCTTTGTAAAATCTTCCTAACTCCCCTAGGAAGAGTTAGTAGCTGCCTACCCAGTGTTTTCACAGCTCTTTGTGCATACCCTTATTAGTGCACTTACAACATATATAATAATTGCCTGTTTAATTATTTTTCTCTTCCCATTTGCTGAAAGCTCCTTGAGGGCAGACAGAAAGATTGAGTCATTTCTTTACAATGGCTTCACATAATTGGCCCCATCTATCTTGCCCACTGCCTCAGGGCCTTCACATATGTTGTTTCCTTTGCCTACCATATTCTCCCTCTCATTCTTCCTGCACAATTCATTTAACAAATATTTATTCGGTGTCAACTATGTGCCAGGAACTATTTTAGGCACTTGGAATTTATCAGTGAACAAAACAGACAAAAATGTCTGCTTTCATGGAGCTTATCCTCTAGTGGAAGGAGGTAGACAAAGATAAACATAATAAATGAGTAAATTATATAGTATATTAGAAGGCAATAAAAGCTATATGGCAGGATAAAGGGATGTGCTGGAGGTAGTAGGACATTTAAACAGGGTGATCACGGTAGACTTTATTGAGCAAAATGACATTTGAACAAAAAGGGAATTATTCATGAAGATATCTGATGTAAAGTAGGCCAATACGAAAGCTCTAAGCTGAGATTATCTGTCATATCTGTGTCTGTGTTTAACTAGTGCAATAATATATTGGATTACATGAGTTAAAAGAATGCTCCTTTACATCAGGGCCTCAAAATTAAATGTCCACAGGGGCTAGGCAAGTAACATAAACAGGTAAAGTATAAGAGACAATAGGGGACTGTGGTGAGAGCAGTGAACTGAAGAATGCCTGATCTGTCCAAAAATCCTAGCCACCACTCAGCTCTAGCTAATTATTGCCAGACAGTCCGAATGCTGCCAGATTTGAGAGGAGCCAGAAATGCATATTATATAAGAAATCCCCCAATTTGTAACGTTGACAACTGAATTAGTTCGGGTCCTCTGAGAAGGAGATGCCATGACAGGAAGAGATGTACAAGTGGTTTATCAGGGGAAACATATGTGAAAGAAAATGGAGACAGAGTCTGAAAAGACTGGGACAGCTGTTGGGCCATGACGTAGGTCTAATCCCTGTGGAGGAGGGTAAATGCAAATCAAAACCACAAAGAGATACCACCTCACATCTGTCATAATGGCTACTACTAAAAACACAACAAATAACAAGTGTTGGTTAGGATGTGGAGAAAAGGGAACACTTGTGCACTGCTGGTGGGAATGTAAATTGGTGCAGTCACTCTGGAAAACAGTATGGAGGTTCCTTTAAAAATTAAAAATAGAACTACCATATGATCTAGCAATTTCACTTCTGGGTATATACCCTAAAAAGCGAAAGTACTAATTTGAAAAGATATGTGCGCCCCTGTGTTCAATGCAGCATTGCTTACAATAGCCAAGATATGTAAGCAACCTAAGTGTTCATTGATAGATGAATGCATAAAGAGATGTGGTATACACACATACATACACACACATACACACACACACACACACACACACACACACAGGAATAATGTTCAGGCATAAAAAAAGAATGAAATCTTGCCTTTTTCAACAACATGGATGGACCTAGAGGTTATTATGCTGAGTGAAATAAGTCAAACAGAGAAAGAGAAATACCATGTGATTTCAGTTCTATGTGGAATCTAAAAAACAAAACAAATGAATAAACCTAACAAAACAGAAACAGGCTCATAGACACAGAGAACAAACTGGTGGTTGCCAGAGAGGAGAGAGGTAAGGGCGGATGAGAGAAACAGGTAAGAGAGATTAAGAGGTACAAACTTCTAGTTACAAAATAAATGAATTGTGTGGATTTAATGTACACATAGGGAATATAGTAAGTAACATTAAAATATCTTTGTATGGTGATAGGTGGTAACTAGATTTATCATGGTGATCATTTTGTAATGTATAGAAATATCAAATCACCATACTGTACACCTGGAAGTAACATAGTGTTGTAGGTCAATTATACTTCAATTAAAAAAAAAAGTCAAAATGGATTAGACATAAATGTAAGATAAAACTATAAAACTTGCAGAAGAAAATATAGGAGAAAATCTTCATGACCTTGGATTAAGCAAAGTGTTCTTAACCAAAAAGTAGAATTTACAAAAGAAAAATGATAAATTGAACTTAATAAAAATTCAAAACCTTTGTCTTTCAAAAGACACAATTAAAAAATGAAAAGATAAGTCACAGACTGGAAAAAATATTTTCAAATCATATACCTGATAAAGGATTTGTATCTTAAACATATAAAGAATTCTTACATCTCAATAATAGGAAGGGAAAAAACCTTATTGAAAAATGGGCAAAATATGTAATAGACTTTTCTCCAAAGAACATATACAAATGGACAAGAAACAGATGAAAAGATGTTCAATATCATTACGATTAGGGAAATGCAAATCAAATTCCAAATGAGATATTACTTCACACCCACAAGGGCAGCTATAAATTTTTTAAAAGGAAAAATAACAAACATTGGTGAGGATGTGGAGAAATTAGAACTTTTATACACTGCTGGTGGTGCATGTAAATGTAATCAATATAAAATGGTGCAGCCCCTTTGGAAAATACTTTGGCAAAAGATGAGACATACAGTTACTACATAAGCCAGCACTTCCACTCCTAGGTACCTACCCAAGAGAATCGAAAACATATGTGCATCCAAAATCTTGTGCGTAAATGTCCACACCAGCCTTATTCACAATAGCCAAATACCAGCCTTATTCACAATAGCCAAAAGGTGGAAATAACCCACATGTCCCTAAACAAAAGGTGGTATATACATATAGTATATACCATTATTCGGCCATCAAAAGTAATGAAGTACTGATTCACACTACAACATGGATGAAACTTGAAAACGTCACACTAAGTAAAAGAAGCAAGTCACAAAAGACTGCATACTGCGTGATTCCACTTATACGAAATGTCCAGAATAGGCAAATCCATAGAGACAAGCAGCAGATTAGTGGTTCCCAGGGGCTGGGGTGGTAATGGGGACTAAGTGCGCATGGGCAAGAGAGAGGTGCCATTGAGGTGATGGAAATATATAATATTGGATTATAGTGATGGTTGCACCACTCGATAAATTTACTAAAAATCCCTGAATGTACACGTAAAATGAGTCAAATTTATGGTGTGTAAATTATATCTCGATACAAAATTTTAAAAACACTTTGGGAAGTAGAGAAAATAAAGTTTGTGTCAGTTGACACAACTTATTAGGGGTCATACAGAGCTCATTGGGCTGTTGTATGTTGTTGATGTTGTCGTTGTTGCCGTGGTTATGGTGGTTTTCCCATGAGGGCTGAGGGTCAAGCAGGGATTTGGGTCTTCTACAATAAAAATTTTAAAAATTAACAGAAAAAGAATGTTGCTGGGTTGAAATTCTGAGTAGCAGTGGGGGCAAAGAGAAGTGGATGGGTTTAAAAAAATATTCAGGATGCAGAAGTGACAAGGTTTTGTACTGATTAGATATTGGGAATGGGGAAGAGTGAGGATGCCTCACACTTAACATGCTTCAAGTTGAATCCCTGTTGTCCTCTCAAACTTACTGTCCTCCTGTGCTGCTAATCTCAGTGAGTGGATCAGCATCCTGGCACAGAGTAAGCATTCATTGATTGTCTTTGGAGTGAAAGAATGAATGAACAGAGTAAAAATATGGCCAACGCATCCACCAGGTCCTGCCAAACAGCCAGTCCTATACTCACCCACAGGGTCAGCTCAGCAGATGTCTATCAGAATTCCCCTCTCACTCTATTGACCACTTGGGAAATCAACAGGTCCCACACCTTGAAGAACACTCACATTCATACCGGTGGCCACTACTTGCCTAAACCCTGCAGCTGCGGCAGAGACCAGGTTTTGCCCAAAGCCTCTCACCCTGTAAATTCTTTACACGTGGGCAATGGCAGGTACATGTACAGCCCATATAAGCATGAGGGACGTTTGGTGTTGTCGAAAGAGGGTCACAATGGTGCCCAACTGGTGAGTCTATGTTCACTTTGGCTCCAAGCAGAAAGAGACGTTTCCCATCCGAGGGGGTTTATTAATCCAGGGCCCACCGCTCCACTCACCCCCCATCCTGGCAGGCAGAAAACACAGCTGCCAGAAACACTGCAGACAGTGAGTGATCAATTTGGATATTTTACTGCTGTTCCCAGGGTTGACAAGCAGAGATACAGAACCGCTTGTGATTCCTGATATAGATACCAAAACCAGGAAGTGATCCCTCCCAGTCCACCCTTCCCAGAAACAGAGGATGAGGTGGGACACGCAAAAGACGCCCCCAGACTCAACCGACAAATTGAAAATTCCCTTCATCATACTGGTTATGAGATAAAGTATAACCTCTTTAAGTATCGTTATACATAAGCACATTTACCTCTCACGGTTGTGAAGATTACAGCGTTTTGCATAATATATGGTTGCCGTTATCATTATCACCAGTTCCTTAATGAGGAAGAATCAGAATGACAGCACAATGTCCTTCCATAGTGTTTCTAATTCTTTGCCTTTATAGTTAAGTTAATGTAAAATAAAGTGTAATTTTTACTACAGTGTTTCCTGAAAGTGCAATACCAAGCTAAGAGGCAACCCTAAAAGACTGCTGTATGGGAAGGGAATATGGAAGTACTCCCACACATGGGAGCTCAAGTTTGTCTTTCAGTGCTTGAGTATATAGTTAAGTCACCAAGTCATTTATGATTAGACTTTCGTCAGGCAGTGTACTATGCTCATTCAACCCATAAGGTTTTGGACAATCATCTCTCCCCTGGTTAAAATCTTTAACGGTAAGGCATTCAGAAGAGCATTCTTGAGTTAACATTCAACCAAGGCATTGAATGAATGTTGTTTCCAGTTTTCAGGGCAGTCAGTAAAGTAAGTAAGCCTAAATAGGCTTTTCAGAGTTGTTTTCAGAACAGAGAAAGAGCTGCCTTGCCTAGCTTCCCCAATGCCCTGCCCCGCTACTCCTGACTCTTGCTAGGTTTCCTGCTCAGGAGGGGCAGAGAAAGGGTAAGATCTGGGCAGAAAACATTACCAAGAAAGAAAGTCAGTGCTGCAAGCTCTTGCAGACAGCCGAGTTCCACCTTCCACTGCACTGCCCAGCAAAGCGAAGCAGGGAGAGGGTAGGGACTCGCCGAAAGCTAAACACAGTCAATGACAGGCCCAGGACGGGGAAGTCCGATCGAGTTTGAGACAATGTACTCTGGGCGTCAGTCCCAGCGCAAGGTTGCTCCAGCTCTTCCAGCTCTTCCCAAGCACTAGGCCCAGCTGACCCCGCGCTGATCTCCGGGCGGGCTGTGTTTCGCGCAGCTGGCACAAACCGTGACGAGAGCCCTGCGGCAAGGCACAAGTGGCCTTCTCCTCTGCCAGGGTAAATAAAGGTGAGTACCAACGCCCCGAGGCCGAGCAGCCGCCTCTCACTGCGCCAGGCCTGAAAGCCAGCGGCTGGGCAAACCTACTCATCGCACCCACCCAGAACACCCCTTCGCCGATCCACAGGGCGGAACCCACCTGTGCCGGAGGTCGCGACTCCCAAATCAGCAAAGCGGGAGGAACTGCAAGCAAAGAGAACCTCGGAAGGCAGCCCTGCGCCCGCCTTTTGCCCTGAAACTGTCGGCTCCGCGCTCCCCTCCCCCAGCGCGCTCGGACCCAGCGCCTAGCCTGGAGGCCCCGCCCCGCTCCTTCCGGCCATGCAGGGTGGGGGCCTCGCGCGCCTGGGACCAAGCGGGCTGCGGAGCGTGCTAGAGCCGCTGATGCAACAGGGCTGAGCTGGGCCGCGCTGGTTGATTGCCTTCATTTAGCAGATTTGGAACCACAGGCGCAGACAGGAGGATAGATAGACCTATAAAAGTATGCGTGTAAAACCTAGGTCGCCTTGCTTGCCGTTTCAGGACTCCTCCCAGTACGCTCCTGTTTATGGTGGTTTATCGAGGGTCGCTGGAGCTTAAATTCTTCCAATATCCCTCCACCACTTTCTTGAACTTAAATCGCATACCACTCCACTGCTGGACTCCCACCAATTTACTTGAGCGCCTTGAATCCAAGGTCCAGGTACAGTGTTAAGTACATTGAGCGCTAGAATGGAACGAGCCGTTAAGAATTCATATCTTATGCACGTAAAAATTGAAGAACAGTACATATTACAAAGAAGGACAAAAAATTCACTGAAATAGTATGTGCAATGGAAATTCAGGGCAAAGGGAAAAAATTGAGAGCAACAACACATAACAAATGTAATGTATAGACATTGAAAATGGGAAAGTGAGCAGTATTGTAGTTATTGGAGATTCAAATTGTTACTCAAACGGGTAATAATAAAGGAAAGATTTGTAGAAGTCAGCATCAACAAAAGAAAAAAAAACCCTTCGTACTTTTACCCTGGAATTCTTGCTGCCAGACGCTTTACCCCTATTTGTCTATTTGGAAAATTGATCCTTTTTCGTGGGTCCAATATGACAAATGTATCCAGCACAGGCCTCAAGTATACCACTTATCGTTTTGGATTATAATTTCTCTCTTTGCATGCCTGTGTCCCCCAATGAGCACGTACCTTCTTGAGAGCAGAAAATTCATATTTTTCAAATTTATATTCCAAGTCCCTAGCCCAGACCTAACAAATATTGTGTTTAGTGAATATTTGTTTAGAATTGTGTAAACCAGTGAGTAGAAAGAAAAAAGGCTATAGCTAGGATGTGAATTAATATACAGAGGAATAACTGAATAAAGTGAGATGATAGACTCAGACTGGTACTCATTCAGGCAGCAAACATTAATGAGTGTCTACCGAACCCCAGGTGCAGTATTAAGCACTGGGTGTAAAATGGTAAAAAAAAAACAAAGCAAAACAAAACGGAACAGATAGAGTTCATGCCCTTATTGAGTTTAAGAACAAAGAGGAATTGGCCAAGCAACAGGAAAAGGAACATCCCAGATGGAGGGTATGGTATGACCATACCCTACCGGTATGGTCAAAGGTTCTGTAGTAGGAAAGAACATGACAGTAGCAATTAGAGTGATAAGGTCAATAAAGGTAAGGTGAAATCAACAGACAGAAAGTACTCAGAAAGAGGCAAGAGGTTGATAGATAAAGCCTGTTTAAGAGTCAGAAAAAGAAGCCAGTTGCCTTAATAATAGTAACCAACATTTATTAAATTTGTGCTATATGCCAAATGCTGAGCTAAGTGTTTTATAACAAACACTTAAGATAAATATTACTGTTATCCCTGATTTAAGGATAAGGAAACTGGGGCACAGAGAAGTTAAGCAATTTCACCAGGATCACACAGTAGTTAAGTGTCAGGGCTGAGATTCAAACCTAGGTAATCTGGCTCCAGATTGGAGGGCAAGAACTGTAATAAAAAATACAAGTAAAAACTACAAAGAATTCTTTCACAGAATATGTTCATTGTTCTCAGATATTTGGCATCTATCAGAAACAATACTAAGAGCTTCAAGAAACAATATCCTGGACCCAAATATTAATGCTCTAGACTTAAGACTTTGGCACAGACGTTGGTTGGTATTGGCAGTGGTGGTGGTGCCTTTGGTAGGTGATACCATTAAGCAGCAATGATCTTAACATCAGGCATCAGCAGCAAGCCAGAGCACAGGAAGTAGAAAATAGTTGACATGAGTGCTCTTTTCTGGAGCACATATGAACTCTTGGGCAAAGGACTTCAATTCTTTAACCCTCAATTTCCTAATTCACAAATGAGCATAATAATAGTATCTATATTACAGGTTTGTGGTGATGAAATGAGACAATATGTGTAAAGTACCTGGCCATATCTGACACACAGTAAATGCTCTATGAGTATTAGGTGCTATGATGGTGATGCATTTTAGTGACTGGAGGGGAGGCATGACCAACCAGGGAAGGTGTGGTTCAGGTACAGTTTGGGGAAGGTGATATGGCATATCAGAAAAATATTGAATAGGTAGTGAAACAAAAGTTTATTTCCTCCTCTTTGCATCAATTAAATCATTCCCTGTCTGTTATAATTGCTTACTTGTTGGTTTCCCTTATTATGATTTGTGTGTGTTTGTGTGAAGAAGCTAACATAGTGTCTAGGACAGAGTGGGAACTTAAAGAACATTTGTTGAATGAATGAGTTAATGTCTGAGTAAAAAGCAATAGGTACAAATGTGCTACAAAATAAGACAAGAAAAAAACCAATGATATTATCTGGGTCCTTTTATGTTTTAGCCACTCTGGCCTACCTTCCTTTATGTTACTGAAGTCACCAGGCTTGTTCCTGCTCTGATTCCAAAAATATAATCTGCTCATTTATTTGTCTCCACTTGTACTGCTAATACTTAAGGCCAAGTGTTGGCAATTGTTTTTAGAAAAAGGTCAGGCAGTAAATATTTTAGGCTTCGTGGGGCACATGCAGTCTGTCTGCCACTATTCAAATCCATGTTCATTGAGCAAAAGTAGTCACAGACAATATTTAGATGATGAGTGTGGATATGTTCTAATTAAACTTTATTTACGGAAACAGACAGGAGGCAGAATTAGGCCTGTGGGCTCTAATTTGACAATCCCTGCTCTAGACTAAATTACCACCATCTCTTGCATGGGCCATTGTATAAGAAAGATATGTGGGAGCCACCGTCTCTGGCCAACATCTACATCTTGGTTTTATCAGCATCTTAGTGAAACTTTCATGCTTTCTAATCCTGTTCGTAACCTTAAGAGTTGTTGAAAAGTGATTCAAAGTGTGTATTGTAATTTTGAATTTTTATTCGTCAAAATGGTCTTTAAAAGAACCAACTACTAGTGATCTTTGAAAGGTTAAAAAATAAAGAAAAGAAAGAAAATGAACATTCATAATAAAAGTAACTTTTATTATGTAACTAAAAGTGACTTTAGCCAGAAAATAAATATTCTGTACACAGTGCAATGTTGAATTTGGCTGACGCTTTGGTCTATGACAACAATTCTACTATGCACTCTATACAGAAACAAATAAGTGCTAAAACTTTTCAGAAGAAATCGTCTAGCCCATGCAAAATTTCCCTCATCTACTGATGGATAAAAATTTGGTAAAACCTGAAAAGTGTACTAATTTTGTATATGAGGATATAAACAGGATATGGACATTTCTGACTCTCAACAGAAATATGATTCAGCACAAATTTAGTAGCCTGTACAATGTTTACACTGAAGAGGCATTTCATTAGTTTAAATTGACAAAAACCTTCCTGAAACTAACTTAAGTGAAAGAGAAATTTATGGAAAGGTAATGGGGTGTCTCACAAAATCCTAGGAGTGGAGCAATCAGAACTTGGAAAGAACAAGGTACAGTTAAGCCTCAAGAATGGTCAAAAACAAGGATTCAAATGCCATCAAGACTCTATCATTCTTTAATCTCTATTCTTCCTCATACATTTATTTGTGAGCTCTCTCCCTCTCTCTTCCTCTCTCTTTCTCTCCCTTTCTCTCCCTCTCTCCCCCTCCCTCCAAATCTTTTGTTTCTTAGGTCCATGCAACAGGAAATATGGTTACTGACACCTTCCTAAATTTTCATCTTACGGCTTCAACCACTGGAGAACACTATGCCAGGTTGGATCATCTGCAAAGCAAGTTGGCATCTAGAGATTTATTGTGGGTAATGATTAGGAGGATAAAGAGGAAGAGCAGGAGTGGGCAGGGGGAGACTTGAGGCCACAACACAGGTCTGGCGCTTGTTAAAGGACAGGAAATGAAGGAGGAATGGGTAGGAAGTGCCTGAGATTGCAGTGCAACTCTACGGAAGTAACAGCCAGTCCAGCTGGGGAATCCAGAGCAAAGGTTGCTAATTAGATGAATCCCGCATTGGACAGAAATGGCCCTAGTATCACTCCTGTGCTCAGAAAATGGCTGGAGATGCTGGGGTGGGAATGGCCTTGGATCAAATGATGCAAAAATATCCTAATAGTGTTACAGTTGGAGGCTGTTGGGTGACTACATTCCTCACAGTAGGTTTCTTCTTGAAAGAAAATCTGCAAGGCACCTCCAGGGCTGCCACAGACACTGTGGTCCCACATCCATAAATCTGAGGGAGGGATATTCATCAGCCAAGTTTAAGTCTGGTGCCTATGCAGAACCAATCATCAACTGTAGCTGAGTGAGTGATGTCACATTATATTAAAGGACAGTTTTCAAGAGTGAGCAATCATCCCAGTTTGGCTAGGACTGAGAGATTCCCTGGGATGTGAGACTTCGCTAAAACGAGGATGGCTGGTTATCCCAGAGGTGCCCATCTTAATAGGGATGGGAGGGGCACTGAAGACCATCCTATAGGTTGTATACTGTATAAACCATTGCATTTTACTGCATTTTATGGAGGAAATTCTACATTATAATGCTTTTATTGGATTAGGAGAATTTATGAAAGTCTAAGAATTAATCCTTTGAAAATGCCAAAGGTGTCATACTTTATTTCATATCATGCTCAGTCTCCTGTGCATTTATACATGCTTCCTCCATCTAGAAAGCTTCTCTCACTGAAACCTCTCTCCCTTTACCCCTCATACCACCGTTAGAAATGCCTCTTGCCCATTGCTTTGCTTTCTATAAGGAAGGATTCCTCTAAATGAAGATTAAATCACGTAATGAATGCTAAGCACCTATGTAGAGCGTAGCATAAAGTGGTGGCTTGCATCAGTCACAGCTCTTAGTTGCATGCAAAAAAAGCTGAGTCTGGATGATTTAAGCAGGAAAAACGTTTAATAAACCTATACTGTGAATGGCACTAGCCTAGCACTCCTGCTGTTACAAAAAATTGTTAAACTGCATAAGATATGTAAGGAAGCTGTTTACAGTTATTGTACAATACTCAGCACAGTGACTGTGATCCACAGAAAAGAAACTCACAATGTAAGCCCTCAGAATCACGTGAGCTCTTTGCCTGTTGACAATTTCCTGACCCCAACACGGAGAGCTGGGATTCCCAGCTGAGTTTGGCAGTCTCACTGAGCTCAGGAGGCAAAGCTGTGCAGATGTTGGAATGAGCGAACATATGTCTCGGGGCTCTCAGCAAATCTTTTTTTTTTTTTTTTTGCTGTACGTGGGCCTCTCACTGCTGTGGCCTCTCCCGTTGCGGAGCACAGGCTCCGGACGCGCAGGCTCAGCGGCCATGGCTCACGGGCCCAGCCGCTCCGCGGCACGTGGGATCCTCCCGGATTGGGGCACGAACCCGTGTCCCCTGCATTGACAGGCGGACTCTCAACCACTGCGCCACCAGGGAAGCCCAGCAAATCTTTAAAAAGAGTGAAAAGGTCATAGAACTTATTGTTCTTGGTTCCAAGACTTACTGTAAAGCTACACTTATCAAAACAGTGTGATACTGGAGTAAGAAATGACAAATAAATCAGTGGAAAAAATTAGAATCCAGTAATAGACCTACACATATATCATTACTTATTTATTTTATTTTTGGTTTGTTCAGTCATTCACCCATCAAAGAACATTTGGGCTGTTTCCAGTATTTTTGTGAATAAAGCTGCTATGAACATCCATGTACAGGTGTCTGTGTGCACACAAGTTTTAACTTTTCTGGACTAAATGCCTATGAATACAATTACTGGATTATATGCTAGTTACATGTTTAATATTTTAAGAAACTACCAAACAGTTTTCCAGAGTGGCTATGCCATTTTACATTCCCACCAGCAATGTATGAGAGATCCAGTTTCTGTGCACCCTTTCCAACATTTTGTGTTGTCAATATTTTTTATTTCAGCTGTTCTGATAGGTCTATAGTAATATTTCATTGTGGTTTTAATTTGCATTCCCTGCTGATTAATGATGTTGAACAAATTTTCATATGCTTATCAGCTACCTGTATATCATCTTCAGTGAAATGTGTCTTCATGTATTATTTTGCCCAGTTTTTGCTTGGATTATTTCTTATGGTTGAGTTTTGAGAGCTCTTTATGTATTTAAGATACTAATCCTTTGTTGGATATGTGGTTTTTTCTCTTTCTCTGTTGCTTCTCTTTTCTTTCATCCTCCTAAGTATTCCATACAGTAAAAGTTCTGAATTTTGATCAGGTCCAATTTATCAATGTTTCTTTTATTGCCTATGCTTTAGGTGTTGAGTCTAAGGACTCTTTGCCCAAACCTATATCCCAAATAACTTTCTCAGTTTTTTCTAAAAGTTTTATAGTTTTGTGTTCTGTATTTAAGTCCACAATCCATTTTGAGTGATCCTTTGTAAAGTGTGAGACTTAGGTTGAGGTTTATACTTTTGCCTCTGGGTGTCCAGTTGCTCCAGGACAATTGTTTGAAAGGTTATCCTTACTCCATTGAATTGATTTTGCACCTTTGTCAAAAATTATTTGGATATATTTATTTGCGTGGGTCTATTTTTGACTTTTTTAAAAATAAATAAATTTATTTATTTATTTTTGGCTGCATTGGGTCTTTGTTGCTGTGCACAGGCTTTGTCTAGTTGCAGCGAGCAGGGGCTACTCTTTTGTTGTGGTACATGAGCTTCTCATTGTGGTGGCTTCTCTTGTTGTGGTGTGTGGGCTCTAGGCATGTGGGCTCAGTAGTTGTGGCTCATGGGCTCTAGAGTGCAGGCTCAGTAGTTGTGGTGCATGGGCTTAGTTGCTCCGTGGCATATGGGATCTTCCAAGACCAGGGCTTGAACCCATGTCCCCTGCATTGGCAGGCAGATTCTCAACCATTGCACCACCAGGGAAGCCCTATTTTTGACTTTTTAATTCAGTTCCATTTATCTAGGTGTCTGTCCTTCTGCCAATACCACACTGCCTTGATTACTTCAGTTACTTTTATCTAAAGTCACCAATGCCATTAAATAGGAAAGGAAGTCTCATAAACCATTGAATATTGAAGAAAATGAAGCTCAAACTTTACCTCATACCACACACAAAATTTAATTTAGGATGAATCATAGACATAAACATAAATGCTAAAACTATGAAGCTGAAAGAAGAAAACATGGGACAATATCTTCATGATCTTGGTTTAGGATGATAGAAAACAGAAAAAATCATTAACTATAAAAGAAAATTGATAAGTTGAACTTCATCAACATTAAAAACTTCTGTAATCAATGACATTGTTATAAAAATGAAAATGTAAACCATGGACTGGAAGAGAAAATAGAAAAATCATTAACCATAAAAGAAAATTGATAACTTGAACTTCATCAACATTAAAAACTTCTGCAGTCAAAGACATTGTTATAAACATGAAAATGTAAACCATGGACTGGAAGAGAAAATAGAAAAATCATTAACCATAAAAGAAAATTGATAACTTGAACTTCATCAACATTAAAAACTTCTGCAATCAAAGACATTGTTATAAAAATGAAAATGTAAACCATGGACTGGAAGAGAAAATAGTCACAATACATATACCTTACAAAGGTTAGGTATCTAGAATACATAAAGAACTCTTTGAAAGATAAAGCACAAACAAGCCCAATTAGAAATAAACAAAAGACTTCAATGTGTACTTAACAAAAGAAGATACATGAATGACCAATAAACACAAGAAAATATGCTCAATATCATTTACTCTTTAGATGAAGAGGAAAAATCACAAAGACAAAACACTTCACACCAATACAAATATATAAAATTTAAAAGAATGATACCATCAAATGTTGGTGAGAATGTGGAGAAATTTGAATTCTCTTACCTTGTTGATGGCAAAATAAACTGGCACAATTGCTTTGGAAAATTATTTAGTAGATTCTTCTAAAGTTAAAAATACACTTTCCCTATGACTCAGTAATCCCACTTCTAGTTATTTACCTGAGAGAAATGAGAATACAAATTCATAGAGCATTTTGTACACAAATGTTTATAGCAGCTTTATTTGTAATAACTCCAAACTGTAAATAATCCAAATGTCCATCAATAGGCAAATGTATAAACAAACTGTACATCCATAAAATGGAATACTACTCACCATAAAAAAGAAATAAATTACAAGTGACAAACATGGATCAATCTCCAAGACATTATGCCTTGCTTCTATTTTTAAATAAACTACTTATTTTGGAACAATTTTACATTTACAGAAAAATTGCAGAGTGCAGAAATTTCCCATATAACCACCACCCAACTTCCCCTCATGTTAACATCTTACAAAGCCATGGTACATTTGTCAAAACTGAGAAAAAACTATCAATTAAATGCCAACTATTTGTATTTCAAAAAGAAACATTATGCTGAGCTAATGAAGCTAGACACAAAAGAATACATACTATGACTCAATTTATAGGGAATTCTAGAAAATACAGAACTAAGGTATGGTGATTGAAAGCAGAATAATGATTGCCTGGGGCAGAGAGAATGTGGGTTTACTGAAAAGAGGAATGAGGGAATCCTTTGGAGTGATGGTAATGTTCTATATCTTGATTGGGTTGTTGGTTAACACAGTGTATACATTTGTCAAAACTCACTGACCTGTACAGTTAAGATTTGTATATTTAACTGTGTATAAATTATAATTGATAAAAATTAAGTTGGAAGAAAGGATATTTAGTAGCTGACAGAATCGTTGTAAGGCATGGAGAATCAGGTAGAGAGCTAAGTTTCCAAGTTCAACAACCAAGAATTCACTGCACAACTGGTGTGGTGAGGAAACCACTATTCATACCACTGCTACTTCTGCATTACTGTAGTCACTTCTATGCTGGAAACTCAATCTGGCAACTATTATGGCTGCTCACAGAGAGAGCATGAAAGAACAACTAAATTTTCTGATCAAACTCTGTCACAATCATTATGGTCAGTTTACTTATTCTCTTTACGTGATTCTAAATAGTTTTAAACCATTGTTTTAGAAGACGTATTCCATGCATGTCCTGTATTATAAATGACTTTAAATCCATTTTGGATTTACACCAAGAAATGCATAAAACAATGAAAAAGTATATTTTAGTCACCTCATCATATTAATTTTTCTCTTATTAGCTATTTCTTTCTAGTCTTACTGCTGGTGAGGCAAATCCTCTGGGCTCTGGAGTCTGACACATCTAAGTTTTTATCCTGGTCCCCTTGCATTGTCCACCCTAACCCTTATTTGCACCCACTCTACCACTCCCCCACTTCCATGAGTCTCCTTTTCCTTAAATTAAACATTCCCTGTGGTTCAACTATTTCTCATAAATTGTATCTTTGGGAGTCTGGAGGCCGAGTTCCCAAATGATGTCCTCTCCACTAAGGGAGTCAGGATGATATCAGCCAACGTCCCTTCCTTCCAGTATGGTCAAAGATCTATTTGGGCTTCACAGGGTACTACCAGTAGTGCTGTGCCTAAATTCTTCAGTATTACTGACCTCCTGGGCAAGAGACTCAGGGTCTCTGGGACTCCAGAGCCTCCCAAGGCATTCAGGGTGCTCCTCGTCTATACCCCATCGTACCCCACAACAGCTATACATCTAATAGAGGGACTTCTGCAGCAGAGCTGTACAAGAGACCCCTGCACTGCCCCTACTCTGCCTATACTTTTACTACAAACTCTCAGCAGCCAAAGGCCACCCCCAAAGTACAGGCTGGGTGATAGCTAGCCTCTCCAGAGTATAGGGGCACCCCCTCCAGCTTTGAGGAAGTTTTTATTTTTAAAAAGTTTTATTAATGGAAAATTTCAAATCTATATCAAAGTAGAGAGAATGGCATAATGATCCCCATATACATATCACCCAGCCTCAACTAGTCAATTCATGGCAAGTTGTGTTTCATCTAGATTGTTTTGAAGCAAGTCCCTTATATTTTATCATTTCATTAGTAAATCTTTCACTTTGTAGTTATGAAAGGACTTTTTAAAATTTGACAGAACCATAATACCTTTATCACACCAAACAGTATTTCCTTAATATCATCAAATATTCAGTTGGTATCCTAATTTCCAACTGTCTCATACATGTGGTAAATGTTTTCTCTTTTTCAGTTTGTTTGACTCAGACCCCAGTAAGGTCCAGAAATTGAAACTGGTAAGTTTATTTTTTAAATCTCTTTGAATATAGATTTCTACTTTATCTCTCTGTTTTACTTTTTCTTGCCATTTGTTTGTTGAAGGAGTGTTTATCTGTAGTTTCCCAGAGTCTTAATTTTGCGGATTATTTATGGGCATGTTTTTAAATAGATTTATTGAGATATAATTCACATACCATACAATTCACACATTTAAAGTGTACAATT
Organism: Orcinus orca; assembly: GCF_937001465.1. Taxonomy (NCBI): domain Eukaryota; kingdom Metazoa; phylum Chordata; class Mammalia; order Artiodactyla; family Delphinidae; genus Orcinus; species Orcinus orca. The sequence continues at coordinate 132,133,358 of NC_064580.1, forward strand.
CAGTCACTTTTACTATATTCACAGAATTGTGTATTCGTCATCACAATCAAGTTTAGAACATTTTCATCACATTCCAAAGAAACCCTGCACGCCTTAGCCATGATCTTCCACTGCCCCTGCCACTGGCAGCCACTAATTTACTTTCTATCTATATAGATTTGCCTGTTCTGAACATTTCATGTAAATTGAATCATGCAACGTGTGTTCCTCGTGACTGGATTCTCTCACTCAGCCTAATATTTTCAAGTTCGATTCATGTTGTAGCATGTGTCAACACTTCATTTCTTTATATGACTGAATAATAGTCTATTGCATGAATACACTACATTTTGTTTATCCATTTATCAGTTGATGGACAATTTTATTGTTTCCCCTTTTTGGCTTTTGTGAATAATGCTGCTATGGACATGTGTGTACAAGTTTTTGTGTGGAATTATGTTCTCATTTATCTAATAGTAGAGTGGCAGGGTCATATGGTAACACCGTTTAACCATTTGAGTAACTGCCAGACTGTTTTCCACAACAGCTGCAACATTTTATATTCTCACTAGCAGTGTATGAGGGTTCCAATTTGTCTGCATCTGTGCCAACGCCTGGGTTTTTTTTTAAATTGTTGTTTGTTTGTTTGTCTTTAATTATAACCATCCTAGTGTTAAGTGGTATCATATTGTGGTTTGGGTTTACAGGTCCCTACGGACTAATGATTTTGAAATATTTTATGTGCTTATTGGCCATTTGTATATCTTCTTTTGAGAAATTTCTATTCACATCCTTTGTCCATTTTGAAATTGGGTTATTTGTCATTTTATTATTGAGTTGTAAGAATACTTTACACATTCTGGATACAAGACCTTAGAAGGTATATGATTTGCAAAAATATTCTCCCATTCTGTGAGTAGTCTTTTCACTGTCTTTTTTTAATTTAAATTTTCTTTTATATTGGAATATAGTTGATTTACAATGTTGTATTAGTTTTAGGTGTACATAAAAGTGATTCAGTTATGTATATATCCATTCTTTTTCAGATTATTTTCCCATATAGCTTTTACAGAATACTGAGTAGAGTTCCCTGTGCTATACAGTAGGCCCTTGTTGATTATCTATTTTACATATAGAAGTGTGTACATGTCAATCTCAAACTCCTAATTTATCCCTCACTGCCACATTTCTCCTTTGGTAATCATAAGTTTGTTTTCTATGTCTGTGAGTCTGTTTCTGTTTTGTAAATAAGTTCATTTGTATCATGTTTTTTTAAGATTCCACATATAAGTGATATCATATGATATTTCTCTTTCTCTGTCAGACTTCACTTAGTATGATAAGTTCTAAGTCCATCCATGTTGCTGCAAATGGCATTATTTCATTATTTTTAATGGCTGAGTAATATTCCACTATATATATATGTACCACATCTTCTTTATTCCTGCCTCTGGTGTTGGACATTTAGGTTGCTTCCAAGTCTTGGCTATTGTAAATAGTGCTGCAATGAACATTGAGGTGCATGTATCTTTTTTAAAAAATATAAATTTATTTATTTATTTATTTAATTTTGGCTGCGTTGGGTCTTTTTTTTTTTACATCTTTATTGGCGTATAATTGCTTTACAATGGTGTGTTAGTTTCTGCTTTGTAACAAAGTGAATCAGTTATACATATACATATGTTCCCATATCTCTTCCCTCTTGCATCTCCCTCCCGCCCACCCTTCCTATCCCACCCCTCTAGGTGGTCACAAAGCACCGAGCTGATCTCACTGTGCTATGCGGCTGCTTCCCACTAGCTATCTATTTTCCGTTTGGTAGTGTATATATGTCCATGCCACTCTCTCACTTTGTCACAGCTTACCCTTCCCCCTCCCCATATCCTCAAGTCCATTCTCTAGTAGGTCTGTGTCTTTATTCCCGTCTTACCCCTAGGTTCTTCATAACATATTTTTTTCGTAGATTCCATATATATGTGTTAGCATACAGTATTTGTCTTTCTCTTTCTGACTTACTTCACTCTGTATGACAGACTCTATGTCCATCCACCTCACTACAAATAACTTGATTTCATTTAGTTTTATGGCTGAGTAATATTCATTGTATATATGTGCCACATCTTCTTTATCCATTCATCCGATGATGGGCACTTAGGTTGTTTCCATCTTCGGGCTATTGTAAATAGAGCTGCAATGGACATTTTGGTACATGACTCTTTTTGAATTATGGTTTTCTCAGGGTATATGCCCAGTAGTTGCATTGCTGGGTCATATGGTAGTTCTATTTGTAGTTTTTTAAGGAATCTCCATACTCTTCTCCATAGTGGCTGTACCAATTCACATTCCCACCAGCACTGCAAGAGGGTTCCCTTTTCTCCACACCCTCTCCAGCATTTATTGTTTCTAGATTTTTTGATGATGGCCATTCTGACTGGTGTGAGATGATATCTCATTGTAGTTTTGATTTGCATTTCTCGCATGATTAATGATGTTGAGCATTCTTTCATGTGTTTGTTGGCAGTTTGTATATCTTCTTTGGAGAAATGTCTATTTAGGTCTTCTGTCCATTTTTGGTTGGTTTGTTTGTTTTTTTGTTATTGAGCTGCATGAGCTGCTTATAAATTTTGGAGATTAATCCTTTGTCACTTGCTTCATTTGCAAATATTTTGTCCAATTCTGAGGGTTGTCTTTTTGTCCTGTTTATGGTATCCTTTGCTGTGCAAAAGCTTTCTAGTTTCATTAGGTCCCATTTGCTTATTTTTGTTTTTATTTCCATTTCTCTAGGAGGTGGGTCAAAAAGGATCTTGCTGTGATTTATGTCATAGAGTGTTCTGCCTGTTTTCCTCTAAGAATTTGATAGTTTCTGGCCTTACATTTAGGTCTTTAATCCGTTTTGAGCTTATTTTTGTGTATGGTGTTAGGGAGTGTTGTAATCTCATACTTTTATATGTACCTGTCCAGTTTTCCCAGCATCACTTATTGAAGAGGCTGTCCTCTCTCCACTGTAAATTCCTGCCTCCTTTATGAAAGATAAGGTGACCATATGTGCATCGGTTTATCTCTGGGCTTTTTATCCTGTTCCATTGATCTATCTTTCTGTTTTTGTGCCAGTACCATACTCTCTTGATTACTGTAGCTTTGTAGTATAGTCTGAAGTCAGGGAGGCTGATTCCTCCAGCTTCGTTTTTCATTCTCAAGATTGCTTTGGCTATTCGGGGTCTTTTGTGTTTCCATACAAATTGTGAAATTTTTTGTTCTAGTTCTGTGAAAAATGCCATTGGTAGTTTGATAGGGATTGTATTGAATCGGTAGATTGCTCTGGGTAATATAGTCATTTTCACAATGTTGATTCTTCCAATCCAAGAACATGGTATATCTCTCCACCTATTTGTATCATATTTAATTTCTTTCATCAGTGTCTTATAATTTTCTGCATACAGGTCTTTTGTCTCCTTACGTAGGTTTATTCCTAGATATTTTATTCTTTTTGTTGCAGTGGTAAATGGGTGTGTTTTCTCAATTTCACTTTCAGATTTTTCATCACTAGTGTATAGGAATGCCAGAGATTTCTGTGCCTTAATTTTGTATCCTGCTACTTTACCAAATTCATTGATTAGCTCTAGTAGTTTTCTGGTAGCATCTTTAGGATTCTCTAAGTATAATACCATGTCATCTGCAAACAGTGACAGCTTTACTTCTTTTCCGATTTGGATTCCTTTTATTTTTTTCTTCTCTGATTGCTGTGGCTAAAACTTCCAAAGCTATGTTGAATAAGAATGGTGAGAGTGGGCAACCTTGTCTTGTTTCTGATCTTAGTGAAAATGCTTTCAGTTTTTCACCATTGAGGATGATGTGGCTGTGGGTTTGTCATATATGACCTTTATTATGTTGAGGAAAGTTCCCTTTATGCCTACTTTCTGCAGGGATTTTATCATAAATGGGGGTTGAATTTTGTCAAAAGCTTTCTCTGCATCTGTTGAGATGATCGTATGGTTTTTCTCCTTCAATTTGTTAATATGGTGTATCACGTTGATTGATTTGCATATATTGAAGAATCCTTGCATTCCTGGAATAAACCCCACTTGATCATGGTGTATAATCCTTTTAATGTGCTGTTGGATTCTGTTTACTAGTATTTTGTTGAGGATTTTTGCATCTATGTCCATCAGTGATATTGGCCTATAGTTTTCTTTCTTTGTGACATCTTTGTCTCGTTTTGGTGTCAGGGTGATGGTGGCCTTGTAGAATGAGTTTGGGAGTGTTCCTCCTTCTGTATATTTTGGAAGAGTTTGAGAAGGATGGGTGTTAGCTCTTCTCTAATTGTTTGATAGAATTTGCCTGTGAAGCCATCTAGTCCTGGGCTTTTGTTTGTTTGAAGATTTTTAATCACAGTTTCAATTTCAGTGCGTGTGATTGGTCTGTTCATATTTTCTATTTCTTCGTGATTCAGTCTTGGCAGGCTGTGCATTTCTAAGAATTTGTCCATTTCTTCCAGGTTGTCCATTTCATTGGCATAGAGTTGCTTGTAGTAATCTCCCATGATCTTTTGTATTTCTGCAGTGTCAGTTGTTTCTTCTCCTTTTTCATTTCTAATTCTATTGTTTTGATTCTTCTCCCTTTTTTTCTTGATGAGTCTGGCTAATGGTTTATCAATTTTGTTTATCTTCTCAAAGAACCAGCTTTTAGTTTCACTGATCTTTGCTATCATTTCCTTCATTTCTTTTTCATTTATTTCTGATCTGATTTTTATGATTTCTTTCCTTCTGCTAACTTTGGGGGTTTTTGTTCTTCTTTCTCTAATTGCTTTAGGTGCAAGGTTAGGTTGTTTATTCGAGATGTTTCCTGTTTCTTAAGGTAGGATTGTATTGCTATAAACTTCCCTCTTAGAACTGCCTTTGCTGCATCCCATAGGTTTTGGGTCGTCGTGTCTCCATTGTCTTTTGTTTCTAGGTATTTTTTAAATTTCCTCTTTGATTTCTTCAGTAATCACTTCGTTATTAAGTAGTGTATTGTTTAGTCTCCATGTGTTTGTATTTTTTACAGATCTTTTCCTGTAATTGATATCTAGTCTCATAGCGTTGTGGTCAGAAAAGATACTTGATACAATTTCAATTTTCTTAAAGTTACCAAGGCTTGATTTGTGACCCAAGATATGATCTATCCTGGAAAATACTCCATGGGCACTTGAGAAAAATGTGTATTCTGTTGTTTTTGGATGGAATGTCCTATATATATCAATTAAGTCCATCTTGTTTAATGTATCATTTGAAGCTTATGTTTCCTTATTTATTTTCATTTTGGATGATCTGTCCATTGGTGAAAGTGGGGTGTTAAAGTCGCCTACTATGAATGTGTTACTGCCGATTTCTCCTGTTATGGCTGTTAGTACTTGCCTTATGTATTGAGGTGATCCTATGTTGGGTGCATAAATATTTACAATTGTTATATCTTCTTCTTGGATCAATCCCTTGATCATTATGTAGTGTCCTTCTTTGTCTCTTCTAATAGTCTTTATTTTAAAGTCTATTTTGTCTAATATGAGAATTGTTACTCCAGCTTTCTTTTGGTTTCCAGTTGCATGGAATACCTTTTTCCATCCCCTTACTTTCAGTCTGTATGTGTCTCTAGGTCTGAAGTGGGTCTCTTGTAGACAGCATATATGTGGGTCGTGTTTTTGTATCCATTCCGCCAGCCTGTGTCTTTTGGTGGGAGTATTTAGTCCATTTACATTTAAGGTAATTATCAATATGTATGTTCCTATTCCCATTTTCTTAATTGTTATGGGTTTGTTATTGTAGGTGTTTTCCTTCTCTTGTGTTTCTTGCCTAGAGAAGTTCCTTTAGCATTTGTTGTAAAGCTGGTTTGGTGGTGCTGAACTCTCTCAGCATTTGCTTGTCTGTAAAGGTTTTAATTTCTCCATCAAATCTGAATGAGATCCTTGTTGTGTAGAGTAATCTTGGTTGCAGGTTTTTCTCCTTCATCCCTTTAAATATGTCCTGCCAGTCCCTTCTGGCTTGCAGAGTTTCTGCTGAATGATCAGCTGTTAACCTTATGGGGATTCCCTTGTGTGTTTTTTGTTGTTTTTCCCTTGCTGCTTTAAATATGTTTTCTTTATATTTAATTTTTGACAGTTTGATTAATATGTGTTTGGTGTATTTCTCCTTGGATTTATACTGTATGGGACTCTCTGTGCTTCCTGGACTTGAATAACTATTTCCTTTCCCATATTAGGGAAGTTTTCAACTATAATCTCTTCAAATATTTTCTCAGCCCCTTTCTTTTTCTCTTCTTCTTCTGGAACCCCTATAATTCGACTGTTGGTGCGTTTAATATTGTCCCAGGGGTCTCTGAGACTGTCCTCAGTTCTTTTCATTCTTTTTTCTTTATTCTGCTCTGCAGTAGTTATTTCCACTATTTTATCTTCCAGGTCACTTATCCGTTCTTCTGCCTCAGTTATTCTGCTATTGATCCTATCTAGAGTATTTTTAATTTCATTTATTGTGATGTTCATCATTGTTTGTTTCATCTTTAGTTCTTCTAGGTCCTTGTTAAATGTTTCTTGCATTTTGTCTATTCTACTTCCAAGATTTTGGATCATTGTTACTATCATTATTCTGAATTCTTTTCCAGGTAGACTGCCTCCTCTTCATTTGTTAGGTCTGGTAGGTTTTTATCTTGCTCCTTCATCTGCTGTGTGTTTTTCTGTCTTCTCATTTTGCTTCTATTACTGTGTTTGGGGTCTCCTTTTTGCAGGCTGCAGGTTCGTAGTTCCCGTTGTTTTTGGTGTCTGTCCCTAGTGGCTAAGGTTGTTTCAGTGCGTTGTGTAGGCTTCCTGGTGGAGGGGACTAGTGCCTGTGTTCTGGTGGATGAGGCTGGATCTTGTCTTTCTGGTGGGCAGGTTCACGTCTGGTGGTGTTTTGGGGTGTCTGTGGACTTATGATTTTAGGCGGCCTCTGTGCTAATGGGTGAGGTTGTGTTCCTGTCTTGCTAGTTGTTTGGCATAGTGTGTCCAGCACTGTAGCTTGCTGGTCGTTGAGTGAAGCTGTTTGCTGGTGTTGAGATGGAGATCTCTGGGAGATTTTCACCATTTGATATTATGTGGAGCTGGGAGGTCTCTTGTGGACCAGTGTCCTGAAGTTGGCTCTCCCACCTCAGAGGCACAGCACTGACTCCTGGCTGTAGCACAAGAAGCCTTTCATCCACACGGCTCAGAATGAAAGGGAGAAAAATTAGAAAGAAAGAAAGACAGACAGAAAGCGGATAAAATAAAATAAAATAAAGTTATTAAAATAAAAAATAATTAAGAAGAAAAAAATTTAAAAAGAAAAAAACAAAACAAAACAAAAAGGATGGATAGAACCCTAGGAGAAATTGCGAAAGCAAAGGTATACAGACAAAATCTCACACAGAAGCATACACATACACCCTCACAAAAAGAGGAAAAAATAATAAATCTTGCTCTCAAAGTCCACCTCCTCAGTTTGGGATGATTCGTTGTCTATTCATGTATTCCATAGATGCAGGGTCCATCAAGTTGATTGTGTAGCTTTAATCCACTGCTTCTGAGGCTGCTGGGAGAGATTTCCCTTTCTCTTCTTTGTTCGCACAGCTCCCAGGGGCTCAGCTTTGGATTTGGCCCCGCCTCTGTGTGTAGGTCAGCGGAGGGCGTCTGTTCTTCTCTCAGAGAGGACAGAGTTAAAGGAGCAGCTGACTCGGGTACTCTGGCTCACTCAGGCCAGGGGAGGAAGGGGTGCGGATGCCGGGTGAGCCTGCGGTGGCAGAGGCCAGCGTGACATTGCACCAGCCTGAGGTGTGCCATGCATTCTCCCGGGGAAGTTGTTCCTGGATCCCGGGACCCTGGCGATGGCGGGTTTTACAGGCTCCCTGGAAGGGAGGTGTGGATAGTGACCTGTGCTCACACACAGGCTTCTTGGTGGCGGCAGCAGCAGCCTTAGCATCTCATGCCCGTCTCTGGGGTCTGCGCTGTTAGCCACGGCTCGCGCCCGTCTCTGGAGCTCCTTTAAGCAGCGCTCTTAATCCCCTATCCTCGTGCACCAGGAAACAAAGAGGGAAGAAAATGTCTCTTGCCTCTTCGGCAGGTCCATACTTTTCCCGGACTCCCTCCCAACCAGCCGTGGCGCACTAACCCCTTCAGGCTGTGTTCACACTGCCAACCCCAGTCCTCTCCCTGCATTCTGACCAAAGCCCGAGCCTCAGCTCCCAGCCCCGCCTGCCCTGGCGGGTGAGAAGACAAGCCTCTCAGGCTGGTGAGTGCCAGTCGGCACTGATCCTCTGTGCGGGAATCTCTCCGCTTTGCTCTCCGCACCCCTGTTGCTGCACTCTCCTCCATGGCTCCGAAGCTCCCCCCTCTGCCACCCGCCGTCTCCACCCGCGAAGGGGCTTCCTAGTGTTTGGAAACCTTTCCTCCTTCATGGCTCCCTCTCACTGGTGCAGGTCCTGTCCCTATTCTTTTGTCTCTGTTTATTCTTTTTTCTTTTGCCCTACCCAGGTATGTGGGGAGTTTCTTGCCTTGTCGAAGGTCTGAGGTCTTCTGCCAGCGTTCAGTGGGTGTTCTATAGGAGCAGTTCCACGTGTAGATGTATTTCCGATGTATCTGTGAGGAGGAAGGTGATCTCCACATCTTACTCTTCCGCCATCTTCCCTCTCTCTTCCTCATTGTAGTCTACTTTTTGTTTTGATCTTTATGATTTCTTTCCTTCTACTAACTTTGGGTTTTGTTTGTTCCTCTTTCTGTAGTTGCTTTAGGTGTAAGGTTAGGTTGTTTATTTGAGATTTTTCTTGTTTCCTGAGGTAAGATTGTATTTCTATAAACTTCCCTCTTAGAACTGCTTTTGCTGCATCCCATAGGTTTTGGATTGTTATGATTTTGTTGTCATTTGTCTCTAGGTAATTTTTGATTTTCTCTTTGAGTTCTTCAGTGATCCTTTGGTTGTTTGGTAACATATTATTTAGCCTCCACGTGTTTGTGATTTTTAGTTTTGTTTTCTGGCAACTGAGTTCTAATCTCATAACGTTGTGATTGGAAAAGGTGCTTGGTATGATTTCAATTTTCTTAAATTTACTGAGGCTTGCTTTGTGGCCCAGCATGTGATCTATCCTGGAGAATGTTCCATGTGCACTTGAGAAGAATGTGTATTCTGCTGCTTTCAGATGGAATGTTCTATAAACATCAGTTAAGTCAATCTGCTTTAATGTGTCATTTAAGGCCTGTGTTTCCTTATTTATCTTCTGCCTGAATGATCTGTCCATTGATGTAAGTGGGATGTTAAAGTTTCCCACTATTATTGTGTTACTGTCGATTTCTCTTTATATGGCTGTTAGCATTTGCCTTATATTTTGAGGTGCTCCTATGTTAGGTGCATATATTTTTACAATTTTTATATCGACTTCTTGGTTTGATCCTTTGATCATTATGTAATGTCCTTCTTTGTCTCTTGTAACAGTCTTTATTTTAACGTCTATTTTGTCTGATATGAGTATTGCTATTCCTGCTTTCTTTTGATTTCCATTTTCATGGAATACCTTTTTCCATCTCCTAACTTTCAGTCTGTATGTTTCCCTAGATTTGAAGTGGATCTCTTGTAGAGAGCATATATACAGGTCTTATTTTGTATCCATTCAGCCCATCTATGTCATTTGGTTGGAGCGTTTAAACCATTTACATTTAAGGTAATTATCGATATGTACGTTCTTACTGTCATTTTGTTAATTGCTTTGGATTTGTTTTTGTAGATCTTTTTTCTTCCCATCCTCTTTTATTTTCTTCCCTTGTGTTTTGATCTATATTTAGTGTTGTGTTTGGATTGCTTTTCTTTTTTGTGTGTATCTATTGTAGGCTTTGGTTTGTGCTTCCCCTGAGGTTTTGATCTAGCCGTCTGTATATATACAAGATGGTTTTCAGTTGCTGGTCTCTTAATTTCTAATGCATTTCCAATATCCTGCATTTGTACTCTCCTCTTCTCCTGATTGCCAGTTTTGATATCATATTTGTGTGTGGATGATTTCCTACTTTTACCGTATGTTTGCCTTTACTGGTGAGCTTTCCCATTGGTAATTTTCTTGTTTCTAGTTCTATCCTTTTCTTTTCCCCCTAGAGAAGTTTCTTTACCATTTGTTGTAAAGCTGATTTGATGGTGCTGTATTCTGTATTAGCTTTTGCTTGTCTGTAAAGCTTTTGCTTTCTCCATCAAATCTCAATGAGAGTCCTGCTGGGTAGAGAATTCTTGCTTGTAGGTTTTCCCCTTTCATCACTTGAAATATATCATGCCACTCTCTTCTGGCCTGCAGAGTTTCTGTTGAAAAAACAGATGACATCCTTATGGGGATTCCCTTGTATATTATATGTTGCTTTTCCCTTGTTCCTTTTAATAGTTTCTCTTTGTCTTTAACTTTTGTCAATTTGATTAATATGTGTCTTGGCATGTTCCTCCTTGGGTTTAACCTCTATGGGACTCTCAGCACTTCTGGAACTTGAGTGAGTGTTTTCTTTCCCATGTTAGGGATGTTTTCAGCTACAATCTCTTCTCAGCCTTTCTATCTCTCTCTTATCCTTCTGGGACCCTTATAATATGAATGTTGGTACATTTAATGTTGTCCCAGAGGTCTCTGAGACTGTCCTTATTTCTTTTCATTCTTTTTTCTTTATTCTATTCCCTGGCAGTGATTTCCACCACTGTCTTCCAGCTCACTTATTCATTCTTCTGGCTCATTTATTCTGCTGTTGATTCCTTCCAGTGTATTCTTCATTTCAGTTATTGTATTGTTCATCTCTGTTTGTTCTTTACATCTTCTAGCTCTTTGTTAATCATTTCTTGTATCTTCTTGGTCTGTGCCTCCACTCTTTTTTTGAGATCTTGGATCATCTTTACTATCATTACACTGAATTCTTTTTCAGGTAGATTGCCTATCTCCACCTCCACTTCACTTAATTGCTCTTCTGGGTTTTTTATCTTGTTCCTTTGTCTGGACCATATTTCTCTGCCTTCTCATTTTGTCTAACTTTTTGTGTTTGTGGTCTCCTTTTCCACTGGCTGTAGGGTCATAGTGCCTCTTGCTTTTGGTGTCTGCCCCTGGTGGGTGAGTTTGGTCCAGGGGCTTGTGCAGGTTTCCTGATGGGAGGGACTGGTGCCTGCTCACTGGTGGGTGGAGCTGGGTCTTGTTCCTCTGGTGGGCAGGGCTGTGTCAGGTGGTATGCTTAGAGGTAGCTGTGAGCTCAGTATGACTTTAGGCAGCCAGTCTGCTGATAGGTGGGTCTGTGTTCCCACCCTGCTGATTGGCCTGAGGCATCCCAGCACTGGAGCCTGCAGGCTGTTGGGTGAGGCCAGGTCTCGGTGCCAAAATGGTGACCTCCAGGAGTGCTCATGCCAATGAATATTCCACGAGGCCTCTGCCACCAGTGTTTTTGCCCTCACAGTGAGCCACAGCTGACCACTGTCTCCCCAGGAAACCCTCCAAGACCTGCTGGTAGGTCTAGCCCAGGCTCCTATGGAGTCACTGCTTTGTGCTGGGTACCAGTTCATGTGAAAACTTTTGTGTGCCCTCTAAGAGTGAAGTCTCTGTTTCTCCCAGTCCTGTGGATCTCCTGCACTCAGACCCCACTGGCCTTCAAAGCCAAATGCTCTGGGGGCCCCTCTTCTTAATGCCAGATCCTCAGGCTTGGGAGCCTGATGTGGGGCTCAGAACTCTCACTCCTGTGGAAGAACCTCTGTGATATAATTATTTTCCAGTTTGTGGGTTGCCCACCCAGTGGGTATGGGATTTGATTACATTGCAGAAATGCCCCTCTTACCATCTCATTGGGACTTCTTCTTTGTCTTTGGATGTAAAAATATCTTTTTTGGTAGGTTCCAGTCTTTTTTGTCAATGGTTGTTCAGCAGTTACTTGTGATTTTGGTGTTTTCATGAGAGAGGGTGAGCTCAAGTCCTTCTACTCTGCCATCTTGTCATGAATTGAGGGTCTGGTTTTAGTTTGGATGCTTGATGCCTCTTTTCTCAGCTTGTACTGGCCATTATCCCCTTGATATGGGGTGTGCAGGTGTGGCGGCCTGTGCATGCTCCTGGGATGGTGGGAGCAGTGATTGGCACCTGGCCCCAGGTCTCTTAGCAGATGTGGCAGCCCATACACTCCCGTGACAGCAAGGGCAGCGATTGGTGCCTGCTCCCATGTCTCTTAGAAGCAGAGGCAGCCTGCATACTCCTGGGACAACAGGGGCAGCACTTGGCACCTGCTTGCAGGACTCTTATTGGTGTCGGCAGCCCAGGCCTGCCTCTGGAGCCTAGGATGGCAGTGGCAACTTGCACCTGCCCCTGGAGCTCATGTAGGCAGTTTCCTGTTGCCTGAGAGCACACACAGTGAAAGTTTCACTGTCTTGATGGTATCCTTTGAAGCACAAACATGTTTAAATTTGATGATGTCCAGCTTATCTACTTTTTTATTTTGCTACTTGTGCTTTTGGTGTTATATCTAAGAAACCATTGCCTCAACCAAAGTCAAGAAGCTTTATACCTGTCTTCTTCTAAGATTTTTTTATAGTTTCAGCTCTTACATTTAGTTCTTTTATGCATTTTGAGTTAATTTTTGTATATGGTGTAATGTAGGGATTCAAATTAATTCTTTTGTGTCTGTTTTTAATGTTCTGTTTTTAAGCCAAAAATTATCACATAAGCAAGTGCTCCCTCAGTTCAGTTTTCTCATCCCAATGTGACATGAGATATCATTAACATTTGTTAAGGAGCTTAAGCTTCATGATCATTCTACTCCAAAGATCTTTCATCAGAAGCCAGAAATGGCATCTCTGACTTTTTAAAAATATTGTTTAGCTCTTTTCTTGGGTTTACTCTTTTTTTAAAAAATTGATTTATTTTTTATTGAAGTATAATTTGCTTATAACATTATATTAGTTTCAGGTGTATACAGTAATGATTCTATATATATGTTGCAAAATGATCATCATAACGTTTAGTTAACATCCATCACCACACATAGTTAAAACATTTTTCTTGTGATGAGAACTTTTAAGATTTACTCTCTTATCAACTTTCAAATATTTGATACGGTATTATTAACTACAGTCACCATGTTATACATTACATCCCCAAGATTTATTTATTTTATAACTAGAAATTTGTACCTTTTGACCCCCTTCACCCATTTAACCCACCCTGCACCTCTGGCAACCACCAATCTGTTCTCTGTATATTTGAGCTCAGTTTTAGTTTTTGTTTTAGATTCCACATATAAGTGAGATCATATGGTATTTGTCTTTCTCTAAGTTATTTCACTTAGCATACTGCCCTCAAGGTCCATCCATGTTGTCACAAATGGCAAGATTTCATTTTTTATGGCTGAATAATATTCCATTGTATACCATTATCCATTCATCTATCAGTGGACACTTAGGTTGTTTCCATGTCTTGGCTATTGTAAATAATGATGTATTGAACATGGAGGTGTATATATCTTTTCAAATTAGTGTTCTTGTTTTCTTTGTATACATACCTAGAAGTGGAATTGCTGGATCATATGGTAGTTCTATTCCTAATTTTTTGAAGAAACTCCATACTGTTTTCCACAGTGGTTGCACCAATTTACATTCCCAGCAATAGTGTACAAGGGTTCCCTTTTCTCCACACCTTCTCCAGCATTTATTTGTAGACTTTTTGATGATAGCCATTCTGACTGGTGTGAGGTGGTACCTCATTGTGGTTTTTATTTGCTTAAAAACATTTTAAATTTGAATGTGACACAAATACAGAAAAGTAAAGATATTATAAGTATACAAGTCAGTGATATGCACAAAATGAACACACCTGTGTAGCCACAAATTAGGTCAATAAATAGAACATTGCCAGGACCCCAGGAGCCTTCTTCAGGATAACCAATATTCTGACTTATCAGTATAAATTAGTTTTGATGGTTTTTGAAATTTATATAAATGAAATCTTATTTAGTTAGTTAGTTACTTATAGTTCTATCTTCATCCCTAAATATTAACTTTATGAGATTCATCCTTAATATTGTGTATAGCACCAGCTCATTCATCCTCATTACTGTATAGAATTTCATTGTGTAACTATACCACAATTTATCCATCAATTCTACTGTTGATGAGCATTAAGGTTATTTCCAGTTTGGGGATGTAATGTGTAGTACTGCTATGAACATGTCTGGTACATGTCTTTTGTAGCACATGTGCATGCATTTCTGTTAGGTACATATCTAGGAATACAATTGCTGGGTCATAGAATATGCATATGGTCAGCTTTAGTAGATACTGTCAAATTGTTTTCCAAAGTTGCTTTTCAAGAGGATCTCTATTTTCCTCAAGACCTACTCCCCTACTGTTTTTGCCACTAGACTCATCACTAGAATCAAGATCTCACCATGTTTCTGGTGGGCAAGTATAAAGTCAGACTCAAGAGGAAATAGTTTCTATGTGATCAAAATTTAAAGATTTTTTTATATTTGTTATATTGCCATAAACCTGAGGGAATATGTACTGGAATGGATTCTAAGGGCGTTTTACCAAGAAAGATGGAATCTAACACCATATCAAGCCAAATTCGTTGATATAGGTATACTTACCAAAGATTCTGGATTTAATGCATTTGCTTCTGCAGAAGGAAGTAGCTCTAACAGCTTAACTGGCTAGTTGACTAAAATTTGGACTGAATGGTGGCCTAAATTTAATGAGATTGTGAGGCTAGAACTTCCATGACATAATGTAGAGGAAAGGCTCTAAAGGCTTAAGGGGATAAGAATGATGGAGTGAATTTATGAAATGCAATTTCTACACTCACCATTGCCACTACCACTACCACCACCCATAGATACACTCTGTACCTCATGATGGCACAGAGAACATTCCCTTCTCTAAGGCTTTGAGAAATATATTAGTAAGAGGAGCACTGGTGTATTAGGCAGCTAGGGCTATCTAACAAACCACCCTAAAACTTAGAAGCTTAAAAAAACACACTTATTTAAATCACAAGTTCATGGATTGACTGAGTAGTTAGATCTAACTAACAAGAAAACTCCAGATCTGATAGAAACTTGACTTGAATCACTAAAATGGAAATTCATGACTTCTAAGAACCCAGTTCAAAGACCTAAGAAGTTCACAGAGACAGAGCTCTGTGACTGAAGGAGAGGCTAGGTCCCTTGAGGAAAGACCCTTCAGCATTGCCATAAATACATACTGTAAATATTTTTCCCAAACCTTCTACAAAGGGACCTGTAGCCATTCACCATGGTGACAACACTGAGGAAAAAAATATTCAGGCCTTTTGGGGGAAAACTAGACACTCTCTCTGAGTCAATGTTAATTTCTGAGGACCCAAATCATCAGTCTGATCCATAAGTCTAAAAGTGGGCTTATGGTGGTAAAATGGTAAGTGGCATTTTGACCTATGTTTGAATAACAGTGGCTAAATACGTAAGATAACCCTCTCTCTCAACTTATTCCACCCCTCCCCCAGTTCTTGAATATATAGAGAGTAGACATATTCAGACAGTGGCAGAATATCTACATTTGCTCTCTGATCTATGAAATAAGAGCTATTATTGCAGGAGGAACCAAGTATAAGCCTCAGAAACTTCCTGTTTGTACACAGATAGTAAACCAAAAGCAAAAGTTAATGCTTGTGGAAACTGTAGGAATTAGTGACACCATCACAGACTTAAAAGAAGGAGGGTGTTGATACCTATCATATCCTCGTTTAATTCCCCTGTTTGGGCTGTGCAGATACAGGATGCATCTTGGAGAATGACTGTGGACTCTTGTAAACTTCACCAGATGGTGACAGCTGCTTTCCAGAAGTCCTGTATTTACTAGAGCTAATCAATACATCTCCTGACCCCTGGTATGAAGCTATTGACCTGGAGAATGCTTTTTCTTTCTGTAAGTTTGCAAGGATCCCAAGAATCAGTTTAGTTTTACCTGAAAGGGCCAACAGTACACCTTCATAATCTGGCCTCATGGCTACATCAACTCTACTACTCTGTGCCATAATATACAAATATGATGACTATCTTGAGTTCCATAAAATATTATGCTAGTCTTCTACATTGATGGCATTACAATGATTGTACCAGATGAGGGGAAAGTAGTACACTAACTAGAGAATTGGAAACAAACCTCATAAAAATTGAGAACCCATTGAATGGTCTTGACACCTGCATAGAAAATCTATTACACATGAAAGTTTGAGTTCATTCTTCAACTTCCAATTCCATTTCATTGATTTATAGATTCCATTGTGTATGCTTATGCCAGTACCACAAAGTTTTGGTTGCTATGGAGCTATGGTCTGAATGTTTGTATTGCTCTAAAAGTCCTCTGTTGAAATCCTAACCCCCAAGATGATGGTATTAGGAGGTGGGGCATCTGTGAGGCTACAGTGGAAAGATGGCCATCTATGAACCAGGAAGTGTCATGATCTTGGACTTCCCAGCCTCAAGAACTGTGAGAAATAAATGTTTATCGTTCATAAGGCACCCAGTCTATATTTTGTTATAGCAGCCCAAAAGAACTAAGACATGTAGATTTGAAGTAAGTTTTGAAATAAGGAAGTATAAGTACTCTTATTTTGTTCTTCATTTTCAAAATCGTTTTGAATATTCAGATTCCATTACAATTCTGTATGAATTTTGGGGTTTGTATTTCCATTTCTTCAGAAAAGGCCGCTGGGACATTGATGGAGGTTGCACTGAATCTGTAGATTGATTTGTGGAGTGTTGCTATTTGAACAATACTAAGTATTCCAATCCATGAACACAGGTGTTTTTCCATTTATTTAGGTCTTCTTTAATGCTAACTTTAGGTGTAGTTTGCTCTTCTTTTTCTAGCTCATTAAGGTGAAAATAATTAATTTGAGATTTTTATTCTTTTTTAATGTAGGCATTTAAAGCTTTAAGTTTCCCTGAGCACTGCTTTTGCTGCATCCTATAGGTTTTGGTATATTGTATTTTTGTTTTCATTCATCACAAAGTATCTTCTAATTTCTTTTTTGATTTCATCTTTGACCCATTTGTTGTTTAAGAATGTGTTGTATAATGTTGACATATTTGTGAGTTTTCCAATTTTCCTCCTGTTATTAATTTCTAGTTTCATTTCATTGTGGTCAGAGGAGATACTTTGTATGATTTCAACCTTTTAAAATTTATTGAGACTTGTTTTGTGGCTTTACCTATGGTCTATTGTGGATAATGTTCACGTGTACATCAAAAGAGTGTATATTCTACTCTTGCTGTGTGAAGTGTCCTATACTGTCTGTTAAGTCTTGTTGGTTTATAGTGTTGTTCAAGTCCTCTATTTCCTTAATGATCTCCTGTCTATTTGTTCTATCCGTTATTGAAAGTAGGATTTGTATTTCCCTAATTATTAGTGATGTTGAGCATCATTTCATATACCTGTTGGCCATTTGTATATGTTCATTGGAGAAATGCCTGGCCAGAGATTCTGGGGACCTCTCAAACTTTTATGCTATTTCAAAATGCTGTTCTTGTTCTCAGTGGCCCCCAAGCATCTTGACTATGACACGTTCCATTAGCACTCTTAGACAGGCAAGACAGAAACCAGTGCCTTATGCAGCCCCCAGAAAAAAATCAAAATGTTGGATATATGGTCCAGTCCTTTACTTTTCTCCACAGGGAGAAGCTGGGAGCTGGAGATTTTTCACTTTCACTGAGCTAGGGAGTAGGGCTATGGTTTATGCTATCTTGCTAGTTCAAACCACAGTTTTTGTTCTTAATGGGTCCCAGGTGACTAGAGTATTCTGGGTCCCATCAGCACTCTAAGGCAGGTGAGACAGAAGCCAATGCCTCAATCAACCCCCAGAAAAATCAGAATATTGGTTATATGGCCTAGTCCTTTCATCCCCAGGCATAAGCTGGGAGTTGGGGGTGTTCCTTCAATCATATGGCACTGTGGTGTTAGTAGTGCTTATGTTGAGAGGGTGTTGCAAATATTCCTACTGGGTTTATTGTGGCTGGTTTCACATCACCAGGGACACAGGGGCCTCTCAACTAGTTTCTGGATTTCTCACAAAGGGAATTGTTCTGTGTATTGTGTTGAATTGGTGTTTCTGTGGGAAGAATGGAGGATCCAGGGCTTCCTATTGTGCCATCTTGCTGATATCATTCCCCCTCTTTGTCTTGAAACAATTTTTAACTTGAAGTCTACACTTCAAATATTCTGATGCTTTATTGGTTAATTGCATACATGTTTAGGACTGTTATATCTCCATGGAGAATTGACCTCTTATCATTATATAATGTCCTTCTTTATCCCTGATATTTTTCCTTATTCTTAGGTCCACTTTGTCTGAAATTAATATAGCCACTCCAATTTTTAAAATTTAGAATTGGCATGGAATTTCTTAACTTTTAACCTATTTGAGTGTATATATTTTAAATCAGTTTCTTGTCAACAACATATTGTTGGGATCTTTTTAAAAAATTCATACAATCTATTTCTTTTACTTGGTGTATTTAGGCCATTTATATTGAAAGTGACTATTGATACTTTCAGACTACTATCTACCATTTTTGGTAACTTTACTATTTGTTACACTTATTATTTGTTTTTATTGCCCTGTTTTTCTGCCTTCTCTGGTTTTAATTATTTTATATGATTTCATTTTATCTTCTTTCTTAGCATTTCAATTATTCTTCTTTTTAAGTTTTCTTTAGTGATTGCCCTAGAGTTTGTGATATACATTTTTTTAACTAATCTGAGTTCACCTCTAAATAACACTAAACTGCTTCACATGTAGTGCATAAATCTTCTAACAGAGTATTCCCAATTCCTTCCTCTAATCCCCTATAATTTTTCTTTCAATCATTAAGCCTTTTTATATGCTATAATCACTCAACACATTGCTACTTTTATTACTTTAAAATAATTATCTTTTAGAACAATTAAGAATAATAAAACTTTAAAAATTAATTCTACCTTTACTCTTTTTCTGGTGATCTTCTCTTCTCAATGGAGATTCAAGTTCCTGACAGATATTATTTTCCTTCTTCCTGAAGAACTTCTTTTAATATTAATTGCAGGGCATATCTGTTGGTGATGAATTTCCTCAGTTTTTGTTTTTCTGAGAAAGTCTTGTTTTTCTAAAGGTAGGGTGTTTTCTCCCTTCTCTGGCTTCTTGAATATGATATATTCTCGATGTTCTCTGAGCTTCCTGGATCTGTGGTTTGATGTTTGTCAATAAGTTTTTTAAATTCTAAGGCATCATTACCTCAAATATTTTATCAGCTTCTTTGTTTCTTTCTGTTAACCAATTAAGTGCGTGTTACACCTCTTGAAATTGCCCCATAGTTCGTATATGTTTTATTCTAAGTTTTCATTAATTCTTTTTTCTCCTTGCATTTCAGTTTGGGAGGTTTTCTTGACCTATCTTTACATTCACTGATTCTCTCCTTGGCCATGTCCAGTCTACTGATGAGCCCATTAAAGATATTCTCCATTTCTGTTGTAGTGCCTGTGATGCTAGCATTTCCTTTTGATTCTTTCATAGAGTTTCTGTCCTCTGCTTCCATTACCCATCTATCTGTTCTTGAATAGTGTCTACTTTTCCCATTAGAGTCCTTACCATATTAATCATGTTTTTTAATTCTAAAATCTTTGTTGTATCTGAGTCTGGCTCTGATGCTTATTTTGTATCATCAGGCTCTGTTTATCCTTGCCTTTTAGCATGCCTTATATTTTTATGTTGAAAGCCAGGCATGATATATTGGGTAATAGTACTGAGATAAATAGGCCTTTGGTGTGAGATTTTGTTTTAATCTTGCTAGAAGTTGGACTGTGTTTAATATTTGCAGTAGCTGTAGATGTCAAAGTCTTCAAATTCCTCTAGTGTTCTTGATTTTTTTCTCATTTTGTCTTTGGTATGCCCTAAGAACTACTCATCAGGTAGAGTCTGCATCTTGCAGATTTTTCATCTGTAATCCCTCTTATTATAATATATAGAGAGTTATTTCAGAAAAAGGGCTCCAGAAGAAACCTGCTCAGAGAAAGCTGCAAAAGTTGTGTTGTTGGAAAACTACTCTCTATAAATGAGATGGCTGAACAATGGGAAGGTGTGAGCCAAAGATTTTATAAGTTAACTTTCAGATATAAATACAAGCTATAATGAGCATGCAATAACTCAGGAAATATTATTCCCATGATACTTTCTAAGAGATTTAATAGAAAAAAAGCTTTAGATACCAAGAAATCATAGGAGTAGTTTGGCATATATTCGATGGTGAGCAGTAATTATATTTACCTGTAAAGCTAAGAATAAGTGATGAAGATGGAATGACAAAATAGAGGCAAATATTATATAGTCTGAAATATGTGTATAATACAAATAACAAAAATGGGTATAGAAGGAGGACAACTTCATAGATATTAACTAGGAGTAAAAAGGTATAGGCTTAAATTAGAAGCTGGGTCAGAAGGAGGGGAGAGGCAAAAAGAGAGTACTAGCAAATTTTATTATGATTCATGAAGGGAATCAATAGACAGTATCTTTAAAAGGAAGATAAAAGTATTATATGAAGATATTAGTATAAAATAATGGTTCTTCAAGTGTGGTACTAGACCAGTAGATCCATATCACTTAGAAAGTTGATAGAAATGCAAATTCTCACGTCCTACCCCAGACCTGTTGAATCAGAACTCTGGAGTTGGGACCCAGCAATTTGTGGTGTAACAGCTCTCTAGGGGATTCTGATATATGCTACAGTTTGAAAACCACTGGAATAAAGATATCATTAGAACAAAAATGAAACCTTTTTAAATAGCAAAAGATACACCAAAAAGTAAAGTGAAATATTTTATGTGCATAAAACACTCACATACACACATGTATTCATATGCCAAAATTGAGAACCTCCCTTCCCGAAGGTACTTTTATAATAGCAACAAAAATTACAAGGTATATTAAAATAAATCCTATAAAATGTGTAATACTTTTAGGAAGAAAATTATAAAACTTTGATTAAAAATCTTTTAAAAGACCTAAGTGAATATAGAGTTATACTATGTTCATGAGGGGAAGATTCGTTGTCATAAACATAGTTATTTTTTTCAAATTATTCTACATATTAAGTGAAAATATAATCAAGATATCAATAGGATTTTATTCTTACAGAACTTGACATGCTGATACTAAAATTTATATTATAATTCATGTAGAAGAAAAATAGATAAGAATGATCATGAAAATTTTGAAGAATAAGCATAAAGAAATTGTACTACTGGATAGCAAAATTTACTACAAATCCATAATAATCAAAATAGTGTAGTATTAAGGCACACATGAATAGACAAATAATAGATGGAGAAAAATAATGAACTCATAAACAGAACCAAGTATAAATGTAATCTTATTATCTGATACATAGAGAACAGCAAGTCAGCAGGTGAAACGATTGACTTTCCAATAAATGGCATTAGGATAATGGGCTCTCCTTATGGAAACAGATAAATTTAGATCAATACCTCACACCATTCACAGACATTTAAGAATTTAATTTCTGGGACTTCCCGGGTGGTGGTCCAGTGGGTAAGAATCCATGCTCTCAATGCAGGGGGCCCAGGTTCGATCCCTCATTGGGGAACTACATCCTAAATGCATGCCACAGCTATGAGTTTGCATGCTGCAACTGAGTCCACATGCTGCAACTAAGAGTCTGCATGCCTCAGCTGTGTCCACATGCTGCAACTAAAGATCCTGCATGCCACAACTAAACATGCCACAGTAAAGATCCCATGTGTCACAACTAAGAACCAGCACAGCCTTAATTAATTAATTTTAAAAAAGAATTTAATTTCTGATGAGTTAAACTCTAAGAAAACCCTAAGTAAGAGCACATATATATATAGTTAAAGTGAATGAACTAGATCTATTTTTTAAAATATAGATAAATCTTAAAAACATAAAGTTGAGTGAAAAAAGTAAGTTTCAAAAGGTTGTATAATATGAAACCATTTATATATACAGTTGTATATATACATTATATATTAATCATATCACAATATTGTATATGTATATACCTATACACACAGTAAGGAAAAAGAGAAAAATAGAATATCTTTTTGATATCTAGGTAGGGAAGGAATTATTTAATAAGACATAAAAATAAACCAGAAGACATAAGACATAAAAATATAAATCATAAAGGGAAAGACTGATAAATTTAGTTATATTAAAATTTAAAATATCTCAGTATAAACAAAGATAAAGGCAAGTTACAGACTGCCATAAAATATTTACAACCTCATATCTGACAAAGTTTTAAAATTATGAATATATATAGAATTTCTAAAAACCAAAAAGAAGGACAAACAACCAAACCAAAAATATGCACACAATATGAGGCAGCAACTACCAGAGGAAGAATCCTGAATGACTGGTAAACATATTAAAAGAAAATCAATCTCACTAGTATACAGGGAAATGCAACACAATGATCTATTATTTCATATTCACTGGATTGGCAAAATTTAGTTTGATAACACTAAGTATTGATGAGAATAAGGAGAACTTTTAATTGCTGGTAATTATAAATTGGTATTCCTGCTTTGGAAATAATTAGGCAATATATAGTAAAGTTGAAGATGTATATACCCTATAGAAAATTGTACATATGCATAAAGATATATGGTA
This sequence comes from Orcinus orca, assembly GCF_937001465.1. Classification (NCBI taxonomy): domain Eukaryota; kingdom Metazoa; phylum Chordata; class Mammalia; order Artiodactyla; family Delphinidae; genus Orcinus; species Orcinus orca. The sequence goes on from NC_064580.1 coordinate 132,156,020, forward strand.
AAGAATGTTCATTGCAAACTATTTGTATAGGAAAAGATTGAAATGTACTTAACTACCCCTCATTAGAGAAGTGGATAAATAAACCATGGTTCATTTATTCACAGAATGCTTTGAAGCAAAGTGAATGAACTAGATCTATGTATACCAATATAGATAAGAAATAGACGAGTGTTTATTTGTTTGTTGTTTTCTTCAAAAGGGAGAGAAATGAAAATGCTTACTGATGAGAAGGAGCCAATTCAAGGTAGAGTTGAAGATACAGGACAAATAGTTGATAATGTTGGGTTCCTAAAATGGTAAGTTTGGATGGGATTTAAAGCATAGAGGAAGAGACTGCCTTAATTAGGAGGAGAAAAACTCCTGTATTATAATAAGTTAAAAGGAAGTGTAGGGTTGGTGGCAAGACAATGAGGGAATGCCTATCTGCTGGTTTTTGTTATCCCAGTAAGGTAGGAAGTAACTTTGTCTGCTGGGAGGATGGTGGTGATGATGGTGGCGGGTGTGTGTATTAGTTCTGTTCATCAAGAGATACCATTAGTAGAAGGGAAAGGAGATCCACAGAGTAGGAGAAGATAATTGCAGTACATATATATGATAAAGGGCTTGTATTCAGAATACCTTAAGGACTCTTACAAATCAATTAAAAACAATACCCCAATTAAAATGTGCAAAAGCCCTGATCAGACATGTCTC